>NW_011494816.1:249538-252892 GCF_000754665.1 Bison bison bison | reverse complement strand
CTCCCTGTGTCTTCACATGTCTTCCCTCTGTAACCATCTGCGTCCACATTTTCTCTTCATATCAGGGCACCAGTCAGATGGGTTGAGGGTCCTCCCCAGCTTCATTTTACCTTAATTACCTTAGAGACCTTATCTCCAAACAGTAACATTCTGAAGTACTGGGGGTGGGTGGGGTTAGGACTTAGACACATGAATTCAGCCCATCACAGGTAGCCAGCCCCCAAGACTATCCCCAGTGATCCTGCCTCCTCGTTCCACAGCCTGGTGTAGTCCCTTCCCATGCTCTTCCAGAGTTGGCTTGTCTCTGTGGTTGGCCAGCAGCATGTGCCAGAGCAATGGTATCGCTTGTGATGTTGTTCAGTTGCCCAGTCGTGTCTGATCCTTTGCGACCCCGTGGACTGCAGCACTATCGCTTGTGATAGGAGGTTCTAAAAGTCAGGTTTCCATGTTGGTTGCTCCTGCTCTCTCTCTCTGTCTCAGATCACCTGCCCTGGGGGAAGCCAGCTGTCCTGAGGTGAGGCTGATGTTGTGGGGAACTGAGGCCTCCTGCTGACAGCCACAGGAGTGAGCCGTTGTCAAAGCAGATCCTCCAGCTGCAGTCAAACGTTTGGAAAACAACCTTGTCAGGAGAATGAAAAGGCTGGCTTAAAACTCAACATCCAAAAACTAAGATCATGGCGTCTGGCCCCATCACTTCATGGCAAATAGATGTGGAAACAGCGACAGATGTTATTTTCTTGGGCTCCAAAATCACTGCGGATGGTGACTGCAGCCACAAAATTAAAAGACGCTTACTCCTTGGAAGGAAAGCTATGACAAACTTAAGAGTATTAAAAAACAGAGACATCACTTTGCTGACAAAGGTCCATCTAGTCAAAGCTATGGTTTTTCCAGTAGTCACGTATGGATGTGAGAGTTGGACCATAAAGAAGGCTGAGTGCCGAAGAATTGATGCTTTCGAATTGTGGTGCTGGAGAAAACTCTTGAGAGTCCCTTGGACTGTAAGAAGATCAAACCAGTAAATCCTAAAGGAAATCAACCCTGGATATTCATTGGAAGGACTGATGCTGAAGCTGAAGCTCCAATACTTTGGCCACCTGATGCGAAGAGCCAACTCATTGGAAAAGACCCTGATGCTGGGAGAGATCCAGGGCAGGAGGAAAAGGGGCCAACAGAGCATAATATGATTGGATGGCATCACCAACTGAATGGACATGAGTTTGAGCAAGCTCTAAGAGATAGTGAAGGACAGGGAAGCCTGGTGTGCTGCAGTCCATGGGGTTTCAAAGAGTCAGATACAACTTAGCAATTGAATACCAGAACAACAACCTCGTGAGTTAAGCAAATTGTCTCACAGGCAGACCCTGAATCTAGTGCAGGAAGTTCTGATCCCAGAGCCTCACACAGGACCACTGACTTGGATAAACCTAAGAAAATGTCTCAGACATGGCGACTACCCTCATTTAGCCTTCAGTTCAGTTTAGTTCAGTTGCTCAGTCGTGTCCGACTCTTTGCAATCCCATGAATCCCAGCATGCCAGGCCTCCCTGTCCATCACCAACTCCCGGAGTTCACTCAAACTCACGTCCATCGAGTCAGTGATGCCATCCAGCCATCTCATCCTCTGTCATCCCCTTCTCCTCCTGCCCCCAATCC
This sequence comes from Bison bison bison, assembly GCF_000754665.1. Classification (NCBI taxonomy): domain Eukaryota; kingdom Metazoa; phylum Chordata; class Mammalia; order Artiodactyla; family Bovidae; genus Bison; species Bison bison. Next base: position 251,237 of record NW_011494816.1, on the reverse strand, counting down.
CTCCCAGCATCAGAGTCTTTTCCAATGAGTCAACTCTTCGTATGAGGTGGCCAAAGTGTAGACTTTGCCAATTTCCTTACTTAGGATTCTTAGGTGTACTTATGCCTTAGCTGCGGTGGAGGCAAAGATAGGAGTACTCAGGACCTAAGATGGACACTTTTCTAGGCAGGTCACAGGACTAAACTGAGGTTAAAAGCATCTGCCTGTTGGGTCTAGATTTTGCAGCATGCTTTTTATCTTAAACATTTCTACTCTAGCCTCATCAATAGCATTCTCTGTTCCTCACCGCCTTAAATAGTCTAGGCTATGTTCTTTCTTACCTTTGGGCTTTTGCACATGTTATTTCTTTAGCTGGTGACGGGAAGAGTCTGCAGGATGGGCAGAAGGGCAGGGAGAGGTGAATGCTGTTTTGGGAAAACTCTCAAAGGTGTTGGGTTGAATTGTTACTGTGTAGTCACTAGCTCGTGTCTGATTCTCTTGTGATCCCATGGACTGTAGCCCACCAGAGTCCTCTGTCCATGAAATTCTTCAGATAAGAATAGTGGAGTGGGTAGCCAATCCCTTTTCCAGGAGATCTTCCAGACCCAGGGATCAAACCCAAGTCTCCTGCATTGGCAGGCGGATTCTTTACCACTGAGCCACCAAGGAAGCCTGCTGGGTTGAAAAGTTACAGCTTAATGATCTGTTACTTATTAGCTGTATGACATTGGACAAACTTCTTAACTTCTCTTTGACTCATTTTAATCATTTGTAAAATAGGGATGAAAATAATAACTCAAAAATTTGACGTGATTAACAAATGGAATCCTACTTGGCTGCTGCAGGACAAGAGAAGATAATGCACATGTAATGTTTAGCACTATGTCCTGCAGTTAGTTGGCCTGCAGGAATGGTGAGCTCTTCTATTATTAGTCTTTTGGAAGGTGTTCCTTGATGCCCTCTTCCCCCATCAGATTCAGGTGTTTGTGCTTTGTGTTCTCTGAGCACCTATTAAAATTCTGATTCTGTAGTTTTGGAGTGGGGTTCAGATACGCCAGTCCCTTTGCAGCAGTCATTCCAGGTGTTTAGTCTCAATTAATTTCATTGTCTCAACTGGTGTTTCTTAATCCTTGCCCATTAGAGATACCAAGGGAACATTTCATGCAAAGATGGGCTCGATAAAGGACAGAAATAGTATGGACCTAACAGAAGCAGAAGATATTAAGAAGAGGTGGCAAGTATACACAGAAGAACTGTACAAAAAAGATCTTCACGACCCAGATAATCACGATGGTGTGATCACTGATCTAGAGCCAGACATTCTGGAATGTGAAGTCAAGTGGGCCTTAGAAAGCATCACTACGAACAAAGCTAGTGGAGGTGATAGAATTCCAGTGGAGCTATTTCAAATCCTGAAAGATGATGCTGTGAAAGTGCTGCACTCCATATGCCAGCAAATTTGGAAAACTCAGCAGTGGCCACAGGACTAGAAAAGGTCAGTTTTCATTCCAATCCCAAAGAAAGGCAATGCCAAAGAATGCTCAAACTACCGCACAATTGCACTCATCTCACACACTAGTAATGTTCAAAATTCTTCAAGCCAGGCTTTAGCAACATGTGAACCGTGAACTTCCAGATGTTCAAGCTGGTTTTAGAAGAGGCAGAGGAACCAGAGATCAAATTGCCAACATCCACTGGATCATGGAAAAAGCAAGAGAAT
>NW_011494816.1:248396-249438 GCF_000754665.1 Bison bison bison | reverse complement strand
CCTGGCAATCTTAATTCCAGCTTGTGCTTCTTCCAGCCCAGCGTTTCTCATGATGTACTCTGCATATAAATTAAATAAGCAGGGTGACAATATACCTCCTTGACGAACTCCTTTTCCTATTTGGAACCAGTGTGTTGTTCCATGTCCAGTTCTAACTTTAGCCTTAGTAGGAGGTTTAATGGACCAGACAGGCATTAGGTGGCCAAATTCAAGTTTTCTGAAATAATTTTTGTAAAGGGTTTTCAAATGGATTTTCACTGACATTATCTTTTACTTCTTAGCAGCTCTGAGGGGTTGGTATTACCTTATTTTTTCAGATGAAGCAACTAAGGCTCAGAGATCTAGCCAATAGCTAAATCAAAATGTGAATCCATTTTTCCTAACCCAAAATGCAAGCTTGTTCTTATTTGTCACTGGTATTTGTCACTGTTAAGAAGTGAAAGGGGACTTCTCTGGTGGTCCAGTAGTTAAGACTTCACCTTTCATTGCATGGGTTGTGGGTCATTGCATGGGTTGTGGGTCATTGCATGGGTTGCATGGGATCCCTGGTCAGGGAACTAAGATCCCACATGCCTTGTGGTCAAAATCCACCCCCCAAAACATAAAATAGAAACAATATTGTAACAAATTCAATAAAAACTTTAAAAATGATCCACATTAAAAAAATCTTTTTAAAAAAGCTAATGAATTATATTATTCATTAATCATATTAGTAACTCAGTGAACAAAAGGACACAAGACAAGTTGATCTTGATGACAGGAGCGAAATGTACAAGTACAAGCTGGGCTTGGACCACTGGCTGCTGTCTTACTGCAAAGACCCACCAGAGGGGTGGTAAGGAAGAGGGGTTGACATCACTGGTTCTGAGTTGGGTGTTCCCAAGGACCAGAGGGGAGTTTGAAGTGTCAGTTCAGTTCAGTAGCTCAGTCGTGTCTTGTGACCCCATGAATTCCAGCACGCCAGGCCTCCCTGTCCATCACCAACTCCCAGAGTTCACTCAAACTCACGTCCATTGAGTCAGTGATGCCATCCAGCCATCTC
>NW_011494816.1:247728-248296 GCF_000754665.1 Bison bison bison | reverse complement strand
TAGGAAAAAGCAAGAGAATTCCAGAAAAACATTTATTTCTGCTTTATTGACTATGCCAAAGCCTTTGACTGTGTGGATCACAATAAACTGTGGAAAATTCTGAAAGAGACGGAAATACCAGACCACCTGATCTGCTTCTTGAGAAATTTGTATGCAGGTCAGGAAGCAACAGTTAGAACTGGAATTGAAACAACAGACTAGTTCCAAATAGGAAAAGGAGTACGTCAAGGCTGTATATTGTCACCCTACTTATTTAACTTATATGCAGAGTACATCATGAGAAACACTGGGCTGGATGAAGCACAAGCTGGAATCAAGATTACCAGGAGAAATATTAGTAACCTCAGATATGCAGATGACACCACCCTTATGGCAGAAAGTGAAGAGGAACTCAAAAGCCTCTTGATGAAAGTGAAAGAGGAGAGTGAAAAAGTTGGCTTAAAGCTCAACATTCAGAAAACAAAAATCATGGCATCTGGTCCCATCACTTCATGGGAAATAGATGGGGAAACAGTGGAAACAGTGTCACACTTTATTTTTCTGGGCTCCAAAATCAGTGCAGATGTTG
>NW_011494816.1:234133-247628 GCF_000754665.1 Bison bison bison | reverse complement strand
GTGGTGTTGGAGAAGGCTCTTGAGAGTCCCTTGGACTGCAAGGAGATCCAACCAGTCCATTCTGAAGATCAGCTGTGGGATTTCTTTGGAAGGAATGATGCTGAAGCTGAAACTCCAGTACTTTGGCCACCTCATGCGAAGAGTTGACTCACTGGAAAAGACTCTGATACTGGGAGGGATTGGGGGCAGGAGGAGAAGGGGACGACAGAGGATGAGATGGCTGGTTGGCATCACTGACTCGATGGACGTGAGTCTGAGTGAACTCCGGGAGTCGGTGATGGACAGGGAGGCCTGGCATGCTGGGATTCATGGGATTGCAAAGAGTCGGACACGACTAAGCCACTGAACTGATCTGAACTGAATCCTTGCCCATAAAATATGAGGCATTTTTGCGAGTCTCAACTCTGTGATGGTGGGAGCTACATGTGTATTGAGCACTGTTGAATTTCCAACCCTTACAGGCCCAGGATAGAGGAGATAACCCTGGAGGCTGAATGCAAGCATGGATGGCTTGCTGACACTTGCCTCTGCAGTGCTTTATGGCAGAAAGAACTCAGGATATATAATGGGTCTTCCTTTCCTGATATCACTGTTACTAGTTAATTATGTTCATCTGTCCCTGCTCCCATCAAGTTTCTGTCTCCTTGTTGATGCTGACCGATATAGGGTGATGCAGTATAATGAGTAAGAGCATGAATTCTGGAGCCAGCAAACCCCAGTTTACCCTTTTATAAGTGGAAATATCAATAAACAGAGCTTTGTAAATTATACAGGTCTGTGGGCTTGTGAGGGCTGGTCTCTGAATGGATGGTTTCTGAATAAACTGTGGAGAAATCCTGAGGTACATATGCCTTTATCAAGTGTCTCCAAGATGTCAAGACCTCTAGGTGAAGTATGATTTAGGGAACACAGGGCCCTTGAATCCTGCTTCTCTGTCAAGATCTTGCAGGGCCCAGCTCTATGATGGCCAGCATGGGCCCTTCCAGGAGTCTCCCAGGCCAGAGTGGCAGGATCAGAGACCAATGGTGTGCAGGGGCTAGGGCTCAGACAGATGGGTGTAAAACCAAGCATGTGGCCCACCCTCTGTTATGCAAGGATTAAGCCACTGATCTCTGCTGTCACTGACTGAGTACACCCGAGACGAATTCAGGACGAAGAGTAGGATAAGGTGTTCTGTGCTCTGGAAAAACAAGACCTCTTTAGTATTGAAATTTATCTTAGGTAAAAGGTTTTATGAGTCCAGATTCTTGCTTCTTCTTTAAAAAGCACTAAAATGGTTAACTGAGATACCAGTCCCTCCTCCTTCACTGAGATGTATGCTTGACTGCACGTACTGTCTTGTCAGAATCATACACACACTGGCCTCTCTCTCTGCCTCTTCAGAGCAGTCCCCTCAGAGGTACTGAAAGGCTATTTCCCAGGCTATAGTTCTCATTAAGGCTCTGAATTAAACTCATCTCACTGTTCTTATGTTGTGTGTTTTTCTTTCAGTTGAAAGGGGTTATCCCCTATGCAATAGCACTTAGCTTTCCCTAGCAGCCCCCCAAGAAAGACCCTCACATCCCACAGGATCTGAGTCTATTGAAAAGTGAGAATCCCAGCTTCATTGTCATCTAGGTACCACCCTGGCTGGTCTGGAGGCCTCTCATCCACATCCTACCTGCTGTGGCCTGGATCCTATTTACAGCTTCACTTTCACATTGCTGCTGCTGCTGCTAAGTCACCTCAGTCGTGTCTGACTTTGTGCGACCCCATAGACGGCAGCCCACCAGGCTCCCCCGTCCCTGGGATTCTCCAGGCAAGAGTACTAGAGTGGGGTGCCGTCGTCTTCTCCGCACCTTCATATTACAGGCATTTAACTGTAACCAGGATTCTACTCTGAGCTGGATGGTGGGTGGAAGATTGGCTGAGTACTCCTAACCAGTACCAGGTGTTTGAATGGCAAGGAAGGTCCTGGATTAGGGACCTGGAGGCCCACATGGGCTCTGAGTTATTAAGTCCTGAGAGCATTGCAAGAAGCCACCAGGACTTGGAGCTCTGTAAGAGGCCATGCTCAGTGTGGTTTGTGAGGGGCTTTCCCTGGGTTGGTTTCTGAGTGAGCTGTAGGAAAATCTTGAAGCAGGATACTGAGGCTTGAAGACAGCAGTGATTTACTTGTAGCTCCACTGTGAATTAGTCAACACCTGAGCTAAGACTTTAATCCGGGGCTTCTGATTCCCTGGCCAGCGCTGTTTGCACATCCCCACAGTGTATCCCCTTTCCTTCTAGGCATCGTATTGTCCTCATCAGTAAAATGGGTTGACTTCTCAGGTTGCCCCTCATATGCATGTGAGATTCAGCCTGGCTTTCGGAGATGCCGCCAAGCTCCTCTCAAGGCATGGCCCAGGAGACTCACTCAGAAACTGGACAGAAACTTGGTTCCTTCTCTTCCTCTGGCTTGTGTGTGACCAGAGGCCTGTTCTTTGACCACCTGGTTCTCAGAGCTTCCAAATGCAATGGGAAATGGAATTTCTGCTCTTATGGAATTCAGAGAGCTGTGGTGTGACCAGAGCCAAAAGAACCTAGTGAGAGTTTCCAGGTTTGCAAGACAGAAGATCTGATGAGTGAGCTCCTTTGCTAGGGGGCAGGGTGACCCTGAACAAGGCACTGAGGGCCAGTTACTTAAATCTCAGTTTATGTTTCTGTGGAGTGGAGGTATGGAGTTTTTTTTTGACTGGGTTGAAAAGATCAAACAAGGTAATGGATTTGTAAATGTTTTGTAAAATAGACATTGTTCTGAGAGGTTATGTTGTTGTTGGCAAACAGTAATGACGTTAATTTTTACAAGTGTAACTTATTTTGTACCTCTCATGTTTTAGGTATTTTATTAGACACACTGTATTTATTTTTCACTAAACCTTAGAATAATCCTATGACTCAAGGTGGCAAAGAGCTTCTGTATATTAGCTCTTAAATATTTAAAATAATCTTTATATTAGCTCTAGAATCTTCTTCTTCTTCTTGCTATTCAGTTGCCAAGTCATGTCCCACTCTTTGCGACTCCATGGACTGCAGCACGCCTGGTTTCCCTGTCCTTCACTGTCTCCCGGAGTTTGCTCAGATTCAAGTACATTGAGTTGGTGATGGTATCTAACCATCTCATCCTCTGCTGCCCTCTTCTCCTCTTGCCTTCAGTCAGGTGGCCAAAGTATTGGAGCTTCAGCATCAGTCCTTCCAATGAATATTCAGGGTTGGATTCCTTTAGGATTGATTGGGTTGATCTCCTTGCAGTCCAGGAGACTCTCTAGAATCTTCTTGAGCACCACAATTCTTATACAGATAGGAAAACTGAGGCTCAGAGAATGAAGTGGTCTGCCCAAGGCCCATGAAGATGTGGCTAAGCTGGGACTGAAAGTCCTTCTGCCTCTAAGCTGACACTCTTTCCATCAGTCTGCATTTTTCATGAGAAACTCAGTCAGTGGTCAAATTCCAACATTCTGGGTGTGAGAGTAAGCTCCCAGATAGCAGTTCCAGAGCAGACATTTTAGTTCTGACCATTGAATACTCCAGAAACCATGAAAGGCTGAAGCCAAATCATTTCAGTTCAGCCAGTGCCACTCTTCTGCCTTGAAGTGTTTTGTAGTTGAGGGTATAGGACAGGGCTGAGCTGGTGTAGTATAGATGATCAGGCTGGGGAGGCTGGGTCCTGGGCCCTGGCCTCATAGCGATGGTTTCACACTGTTCAATCTGTGAGGCTTTTAGCTCTCTGGGCAGGTCTAAATATCAAAGGAGAGACTGAAACATAAGTTCTAGGCTGGGAGTTGAGTTCAAGCCAAATGTGAAGGTTGAGCTCCGTTAAGCCCTGGATGTCCAGAAGTTTAAGGGGAGGACAGGAACAGTGTAGAAACATGGAGCTGGGAGGAAGCTGGTCTAGGGCACTTCATTCACTCTTCTGTGCACACTGCTAGCTGCACACCTCCTGGGTACTGCTGTCTGCTGGTCACGCAAGGCCCTTGACATAAGCTTGTGGAGCTTAGAAGAGCTGACCTCCTTAAATCTGCATACAACTCCATCCTCCAGACGCTTATCACACAAACCTGAAACCATCTCTCTGGGGAGAAAGGCTGTGTCTCCTCCTTGAGTACCTGCAGCCCACGGCTGAGTTAAGAAACACGACACAAAAGGCCCTCTGTGAAGTTTTATCATATTTATTTTTAAACATGAATATTTTAATCAAATTATTCATAATAAAGAAAAAAAGGAAAGCTTCTAATCTTCATCAATAAGAGAACGAACATTTAGAATGTTCTAAAGAGCATTTAGAATGTTCTTATTAATGAAATACTATGAAGCAGAAGAAAAAACAATGAACAGGCTAGAAGTATTCATAAGGTTAAATCTCATAGATAAAATATTATATGAAAAAGTCAAGTTGCAAACTAATAAATTAAATATAATAACATTTGAATATAGCTTAAAATGTACAAAATAAAACATATTTAGAGATGTTCACCTCTTGCTCATGGTTTTCCTTGATGGTTATAAGAAGGTAGGCCTTTGAACATAGGTCTGTACCAACGCCCTTTCTGCCCTGCAGCTTCATGGCTGTGTGTGCTTGGGGAGCTTCCTCTCTAGGCTCTACTTTTCCAGTTGATGATAAAGCAGGCAGAATAACACAGAGGCAGCCACAGAACTCTGAAAGTCCTCAGCCACAGCCCATCCAGGACCTGCCACAGTCTTTGACCCAAGCCAGTGACTAAGTACTTCGGGCCTTTCCTGCCCAGCATGGGAGTCCTCCATGGGGGGTGTCTTTGCTGCGAGGGTCCTGTTGGGTTGGGAGCCAGTTGTCAGTTCTGTGCTGCTGTTAGGGTCACTGTCTGCGAATCCCACTTCCTCCCTGCTTTCCTTTTCCAGGTGTTAGATTCTTATCTGTCTGTTGGACTTTCCCCACCCAATCCTGCCTTCTCCCACTTAAAACTTTTACAGACACTACTTCCAATCTACCCCTCGTACCCCTATCTATTCTCAGTGTCTGCTTCCTGGAGGATCTAACAGACTCACATACCTACATAATAAGGGCACAGGATACAGTAGATGTAATTGTAACAGTCATCATAGCTGATATTATTATTACTATTATTATTATTTCCCCTGATTAAGAAAAACCTGCAGCCCCTCTGATCAGGCATATCTAGAGTGACAAGTACAAAGAATGTCAGTCGTCAGTCTGACCAGTAATTATCAGGCAGAACATATTCTCTGCATAGCTACCATGTACTGCAGATGGTGGCTGGGGGCCGGAGGGTGGAGGCTGCTGAATCTCAAAGATCTTAGTTTTACAAATGCTCATATCCATTTCAATTGTTCTACTCACAAAGGGTACAGGCACACACTTGGAGTGTGCAAAGCAGCTCAGGTTTCCTGAGGAATAAACGAATTTTAAAAAGAGGAATATTTCATACTTGACATGCTCGACACTTCCTTCCTGATGCCTAGTAGTGGAGGGTGTCTTGGACAATCATTATACTTGTCAGGACTGGAAGACAATCAAACAAGAGCTGTGCTGCTCTGAGATTTAAGACCCTGTGGGATATTTTGCATACTGGTTATATTGCCACCTTTGGTGTTTTCACATTTATTGTCCCCCCAGGGCCATAAAAATGTCCTGCCTTTTATAGAGTGTGCAGATTCAGAGATCCCCTCTGACCCCCTGGCCAACCCACCCGAGTTGGAAAGTTCTTGCTTTGTAACTGAAATGCTACCCTGCAATTAAGTTGTTGGGCCTGGCACCAGCATGTTAGAAGAGGGCTCCCTGCTCACTGCCCACAATCCAATTAAGTTTACTGAGAGACCTTGACACTGGGAAGGCCACTAGCTCCCGAGACAACCCATTTTGTTCCTTTGTGTGTGTTAATCCCATCTGACCATCTGACCCAATTTGTCTTACACTGTCTTTATTTGTCTATTATTGCAGTATAAATATTACTAGTACCTCCTTTCCCTCTTAGATATGGTGTAGAATCTTTAACAAAACATAGGTATGCATATCCACCCAGCCTTCCACCATTAACATACAAAATAGTGAAAGGTTGGAGTCATGAAGCAGATACAAGTTTATAGGAATGAGACTGCTTTAATTTATTCCTAATTGTTTATTGCATGGTTCTGTAATGCTGCTGTACAGGGTCCTCCAGTGACTTTCATGAAAAGTCAAATGAGCCGCCATCTTGAGTTTGACGAAGTACAGTCTTGCTTGAAATCAAGGGTATGGCATGAATAACCACTTAGGGCTCTTTTGAGTTCCATGAATGCATGAAATAGATCAGTGGGTGCTGACAAACCGCCAGAGTAATTACTTTTTGAGGTTAAATGAATGTGATGGTGATAATTAAAATGATAAAAAGCCAATGCATGATAGTTATATTGTAAGGTAGGCATTGTTCTAAGTATTTTATACTTAAATATTTAACTGATTTAATCTTTACAACAACCTTATAAAACAGATACTACTATTATTGCCATTTTACAGATAAAGAAATCAAAGCACAAAGAGGTTCAATAGCTTCCCAGAGTCATATGATTTTAAATATTGGAGCATAAAGCCTTGCTTTGTATCCTATTGTTTTGACAGGAAATGCTGGAAGGATACAGGCAGGGTCTTCAGCCCTTGGGCTTTCCCTCTTGTTAACTTGGCCCTAAGTTAACTTGTGCTCTCCCTTTAGTCAGAGAGCATGTGTAATTTATCATCTAAACTAGGACAGTTTGGGGAATGGAAAGGAGTGTTATTAATAGTTATGCTGGAACAGTAGGTGTAAATGGATTGGCAATGTGGACAATCCAGGTCTTCTGACCAACATGCACTTGAAATCAGGCTTGAAATCTAGCTTAAATATACTCTAACAACAAAAAATTAAGAGAAGGAGCTTTACATGTCATCTGGGAATAACTGGATACATGTGAAACCAGAGGAAGAATTGTCTTAGAAAATAGTTTTGAAGAACAGTGAGGCCTTCTCCCTCCTTCCAGGTTAACACGTTAGCCTGCCATGGTTTCATGGATGTCATGGAAAACTGGTGACCTCTGGGTTGGAGACAAAGAACTTTATTACTCATGGCACAGCGAGCAGCACAAGGTTGCTTATGTGATGGTCTATTGTCCCTCAAGTCCTGAGGTGAAGGGCGGGTGATGCCATGTGGTCCAGACAGGTGCTGCAGGGAGACCGAGTTTGCTTCAGGACTGATGAAACTTGAGTTTAGGGACACAAATCTTTTAGAAAGGCTGCATGCAAATCCACCTGACCTTTGCCCTGGGGGAAGACATTGCTTTTATTCTCTGGGGGCAAATAAATCTGCCTTCTGCTCCTGAGGGAGATGGTAGTTTCCAAGTCTGTTTGTTCTACAAACATCTTTGAAAAGATAGTTGGTGCCTTGGGACTTCCCTGGTGGTCCAGCGGCTAAGACTTGGTGTTTCCAGGGCAGACGGTGTGGGTTCGATCCCTGGTGCAGGGAGTTCTGCCTGCTGCATGGTATAGCAAAAAAAAGAAAAGAAAAAAAAAGGGTACCTCTGCTTACGGGATATGCAGAAATATAAGGGACCCATGGAGAATTGTTTCCCAACACAACTGAGTGTCACAGCCTCAGAAATCTCTGCAGCGCCTTGGCTAGGATTTCTTTACCCAGTAGGGGATGGGCAGATGACTTCCAGGCTTCCTACCAAGTCAGGGATTCCATGAGATTCTGGTTCTCTTCCTCTGGTTTTAGGAAAGTCTGAGGTCGAGACAGGGGAAATGATGAGAACAAATGACAGAGAAGTGCACAATTGTTCTTTTTCCATTTGTTTCTTTTCTCTCTTTAAGACTGAGCATTTTTTGGCAAACTGTTGTAACATTAATACTCTGCATGGTGGATGTTTTCTGTCAGAAATTCTACAGATGATTAATGTGAGGAGGGTAGACACTTGTTAGAATTATTATTCATAAATATGGTAAATCTGCTTTTCCAACTATCAAAGTAATTTGCCATGATTATTCTAAAATATTTCAAAAATCAAGACACAAAGTAAAATAATCACCCCATGGTGGCTCAGATGGTAAAGAATCTGCCTGCAATGTGGGAGACCTGGGTTTGATTCCTGGGTTGGGAAGAGCCCCTGGAGGGGGGCATGGCAACCTACTCCAGTATTCTTGCTGGAGAATTTCATGGGCAGAGGAGACTGGCAGGCTGGAGTCCATAGGGTCACAAAGAGTCGGACACAACTGAATGACTAAGACAATGTTACCTCAAGGCAACCACTGGTAAAATTTTGGTTTATAGTCTTTCAGGGTGTGTGAGTGTGTTTACATTCATAAAACCATAATTGTCATTGTAAAAATACAAATGTCAAACTCATTATTATTTTCATTGCTTTGGATACTGTAGGCAGTTTTCATAAACATAATTTTCAGAAGTTGGATAATATTACATTAAATGCAAACATTTATTTATTGCTCTGCTGTTTGATCTTAAGTCTAATGTATAAGATCACTGGCTCTGGGATGTCTTATATCACCACCACTTCTAGCTTTACAAAGTTGGATTAGCTAATTACCTCTCTGAGCCTCAATCTCCTCAACTGTAAAATGGGGACAATCATAGCCTTTTCATAGAGTTGATAGTGAAAACTAATGAGATTGAAATCATATTTATTAGTCCTTTAGCACAGTGCTTGATATGTTAACCTAAATGAAAAGTATTTAACACATGCTTATAATTATTATTACTATATGTAGTTCTTCTTCATTATAAACCATGGTTCAGTGAACATCGTGTGCGATTTTCCAAGACTTAGGATGATTTCTTCAGAACAGATTCCCAGAAGTGCAATGACTGGGTTAGACATTTATGACTCTAGATTTGTGTTTGGAAGGTGACCATTCAATAATTGATCCCAGGTGGAGTGTGAGCTCTATGGTCAGTATGAAGGCAGAATAATTCCATGAATGAATGTTTTAATGCCGTATAGGTCTTGTGGATGCACGTACAGCATAATTAGCCACCGTGCCCCTTGACTCTGAATCACCAGTGGAATGATGGACTCTCTAGGGGGCTCACAACTGCTGCCTCAATGGCCAAATGGCCAAATTTTACTTCCAAATGTGTCATGTTTTGTTGGCACACTGTATAACAATGAAATTTAAATGTCTTTTTTTGGCCACAGGCTCTCCCTCTCTGTTTTATTCTGTGATGGCTTTATACAGTGGGGTGGGTGGTCCATGAGCCCCTGTGTCCTACAGAGCAAGAGCTGTATCTTATTGCCCAAGATGTCCCAGTGCTCATCCTGGAGCCTGGCATAGCAGAGGGTTTCTAAATGTGGGCTGGCTGAAGGATCTTGGAGAAAGTGGCCCTGCTATACATGCGCACAATTTCCTGCCTCACTCTGAGGACCATGGTCAGGCATTTGTTTTCTTTCCAAGTCTCAGTTTTCTCATCTATAAAATAAAAGACTTTAACCAGATGTCCTAAAATATTTCCTCTGGTTTAAAAGTCTATGTGCCTGTTACATAATTATAATGATGAATTCCTACTTTGTGCCAGGAGTTAAGAAACTTTACTGTTCCTTCAAGAAGTTTACTTTTAAATTAGGAAATATATAATTGCCAATTATTTTATGTGCATAAATGCTAAAAAATTTGGCACTGGGCGATACACGATTAAATCTCTAAAGAGCAGAGAGGATGTATAGCAGGAGTGACTCAACTGTACACTGAGCGTGGACAGAGCACACACAGTCTATAGCCAGGTTCTGTTCTAGATATTAGATTGACACATCGTCAAGGGAATGAAGCACTAGCTGGTATTCAAAACCAGCAGTGTGATCTTGGAAAATTTATTTAATACCCTTGAGTCTCACTTTGCATATATGTAAAATTGGAATTAAATAAAGATTTATGGAGGGAATTTGACTGTTTAGTCAGTTTGAAAAACATGGAGTGACTTGAAGGTTGAGAAACCAGTATAAGTTGCCATTATTATAAATTTTCTTTGGCTGTTGATTTTCCACGCTTAGCATTGAGGGGTGTGGAGCAGGGCCTTTGGCGCTCTAGTCTTTGGTCTGGTGGTCCCTCTGAGTCCAGCTTGGTTCCTCCGATCCATATTGTAGTCAGAGTGAGCTCCCAACAGCTCATCTGATCATGTCACTTCCTGCTAAAATCCCACAGGACATGTAATTGAAATATAGGAGGGGGCCCAGGGGCTTCAGTGTGATGTATAATGTTTTATATTTTCATCTAGGTGGTAGATTCATAAATATTTATACCACTTATACTTTGTGTCTGCTGAAATTATTTTTTTCAATTAAAAATTCATGTGGAGGAAGTACCAAGGCTACCATGCTCATTGCCTTGTCCTGACATCATGCAAGCTGTCTGGAAGGGGACACAGAATCCTCCAGGATGGTGGGAACAGGAGGGCTCTGAATCAGTTCTTTAGGTCATTTGAGATTTCAAGAACGTACTATTTTCTAGAAAGAAACCAAAACTGTGTTCATGAATTGGAGTCTTTCTTTCCCATACGGTGTTTGATCGTTTTCCCAGGGAGAAAGAAAAAGGTGGAAAAAGTAGAAATATACCCCAAATGCATGCAGTCACAGCAAAGGAGAAAAGGGTCCTCATTTCCCAGCTTCAGTCTGAAATGCAGAGGAAGGCCCTAATTGTCTCCCAGGCCCCAGGGCCCTTTCTAATTTATAGAGGGAAGGGCCCAGGAGGTAAATCTCGATGTCATTTTCTAAGCCTCCTAAAATGAGCCCATTAAACTACTGGCTCATGAATGGAGGCGTTTTTCCCAGGGTTGGAGCCCCCCACCCTCCTCCTATACCCAGTATCACCCAAGCACCACCACTCTAAGAGGCTGAGTGGCACATCTGACAATGCAGCATTCAGGAAGGCCTTCCTGGATGGGGTAGGAAGACTGTTTTATGCCCTGTTAATTACTGCAACAATTTATAAAATTCATGACAAACATAAAGCCCTTACAGAGATTGTATTTCAAATGGTATTTACCTGTAACAGAATCCCCTTTGTTTGTAATTCCTGGATTTATGAGCTGTTGCACAACAAAATGGAACCACCCCTTGTCCCCATGGTGGGCACTGGCTGCAGGATCTTGATTGGGCCATGGAGATGGAAACCTACCCAGGCTTGAACTGAGACACTGCCATCCCAGATCGACTTCTAGTCCTAGGCACTTCTCGTTTTCATGGCCTGTGAACTTGGGAGAAGGGAGGTTGGGACCTGGGCAGGTAAATTTTCTTGCAGAGAATCTCCGTGTCTAAATCTGGAAGGACCTTGGGCATGAGCTAGTCCAATTGTGTATCCATCATAGGAGTCCTCTATACGGTTTCTCTATCTCTGTTTGCATACTCCAGTGACAGGGAGCTCCTTACCTGAAAAAGCACCCCAGGTGATTGCCTTTGGTTTCTAGTCTTGTCCCTTTCTTTTTCTCCCCAACCTTCCCTTGGCCATAAGAGTGATTTTCCTAATACTCACACCTAATCTAGTTGTCCTGCTTAAAATCCCTCAATAGCTTCCCTTTGCTTTGGAGATAAGGCCCAACTATGTAACAAAGCCTGCAAATTCCTGCCTGGAGTGGTCCCTGTCTTCTTGTCTACCTTCATCTTCTTATCATCCATTTTTCAGCAAAGCCAAGTGAGTTTCTAGTTATGCACTTGCATTAAAAGCTCACGATAAGAACCATAAAACAGAGACCAAGGACTTAACTTTGGGGCAGCAAGTGAGAGTGTGTTTGTGGAGCTGGGGTGGTGCCTTCTCCAGTGTCCAGTGTCGGGGTGAGGAGATCAGAGCCCTGCAGAGGGAAGAGAGGATGCTGACAGCTCCAGAGATGAGAGGGAAGGAGGACCCTGGCAGGAAAGGGCAAAATGGAGGAGGGTCAGAGTCCTGAGGGCCGGAGAAAGACCTGCAGTTCTGTCTCTCAGTGACTCTGAGGCTTTGGCGTGTGCAGTGTGGAAAGGAGCCGTCCCCTCTCCCCTGCCCCGCCCTTGAGGCTGAGAAGAAGGACCTCTGCTCTCCTTTTCTTTGTACAGCAGGGCTGGCTTTCAGTGAATTTCCAGTACCTCAGGGAAGACTGTCCATCTCTACAAAGGTGCTAACTTTATGAGTCTTGGACACAGAGTCACTTTCATTTTCTCCTCAGTGTTAGAATATGTGTCCTCTGTGAGATAGTGCAGGAGGGGTTCAACCTGGCATCCTCTGAAGCTGAGGACTGTTTATTGAGCAGTTAAAACCTGTGTACTTGAACTTTCCAAAGTTCTGGTTTTAATGCTCACGTGCTTTCTTTTAAGGGAAGAATTGTTTTACATAGAATTCTAAAGAAAAGAGCATGAACCTCAGTCCATCAGATTTCAGCTGTTTTACTTACTGGATGTGTGGCCACAGGCACAATACTTCCTCCCTCTTCGTTTTGGCTGTAGTTTTGGAAAAAAAAAAAATGAAGTCGTTGCTTGGAAGGGCTTTTGGAGACGATCAACTCTTTAGGAAGCATAGACTTGATTCTATTGTTTTCTCATCTCTTTTGCTAGACTTCACACTAACCCCTACTCCTCAGAATTTCTCTGCACAGAATGAAAATAATCTGTTATTATAAATATTATAAGGATGAGGTTTCTGCATTTTCCTTTTCCATCAAACCACATTGTAAAGAGAAGGGGGAAGAGAAGTTCCAATTTGTCCAAGTTGAGGTGTGGGAAAAGGGGTATTAGGATATTTTTAGCTTTAAGTAACAGAAGACCTGACTCAAATGGCTTAATGAAAAGAAAATTTATCTTTTTGTGTTTTGGAACATTAGAACTATGGGAGGTTCTGGGGCTAGGAAACTGAATTGTTTGAGGATATTGTCAAAGATCCCAAGCTGAGTCTCAGTGGCCCCAGCAACACACCCTCATGTTTCATTGTCCTATACCCTCATGTTTCATTGTCCTCTCTCTTAAACCCAGAGTGTATTAAAACAAGGAAAGAGTAGGCACTGGCTGTGGGTAGACGTCCAGCAGCATCTGCCCCAGAAGGGAACCTATATACACCACACACCCAGCAGGAGGGCAGGTTGATTCAAGGTCATGATTATTTCAAAAGTAGTTCAGTCTTTGTATAGATACACCCTGTCTTTGAATAGACAGGGAGAAATATGGCATTTTGAGACCCAACTTACCTTGGGTTCAAATTTAGCTCCACCAGGACCAGACATGAGAGCAGATATTGGACGGCTATGTGGTTTAGTCAGTCAAGGGAATGCAGATCAGAACCAGATGAGATACCCCTAAAGACCCACCCACAAGAATGACTAAAATTAAAGACACTTTAATTTTAGAATTTGGAACAACTGAAACATTGCTGGTGAGAGTATAAATTGATATATATCCTGTGACTGATCCAGCATTGTTTCTGGTTATAGGTCTAACAGAAACAAGTGGCTATGTCCATCAAAAGACATCTGTAAGAATATTTATAGCAGCATTATTCATAATAGTG
>NW_011494816.1:225609-234033 GCF_000754665.1 Bison bison bison | reverse complement strand
ACCCAGATGTCCATCAACAGAAGAATGGAGAAATACATTAAGAATGGTGGATATGGTCATGTGCCGCTCAGATTCCCCTTCAAGGCAGGACTTCCTGCCCTAGATTTTGCCAGTACCGCTGGCAGACAACTTTCAAGCTGTCAGCCTCTTCCAGCAATGCCTTGGTTGTCCAAAGCCACCTTGCCCAAGGCTGTCCTTCCTGGGGGAGGCCTTATCCACACATCCATACTGCTAAGACCATTTTTAGCTTTAGGTCACATTTTGAGGTTGGCCGAGAGAGTGCTTGGGTCTGTACAGAGCTCTGGAATTCTCCCTCTTGCTGATCACATTCCTGCCCTTCCTTTCCACAGCTGTCATCCCAAGGGCACTTCCTAGTGATGATACTGAATGCTAATCTTTGTCTCAGAGTTGGTGTCATAGAGAGCAAACCTGCAGCGTATGGTGAATTCATGCAATAAAACACCATGCAGCAATAAAAAGAACAAGCTATGACAGAGGCAACCTGTGAATGCTGAGTGAGGAAAGCCAACTATAAAAGGGAACACAATATAGAATTCCATTTGAATAAAAGCAAAGGACAGCAAAATGGCTTGATAGAAGAGGTGAAAGAGGTAAGAATAATGGTGACCTTGGTATTAGATACCCTTGTGTGGTGTTGGAAATAGTCTATATGTTGATTCATAAGGTGGTGATACACACACACACACATATATGTTTATATTGAATGAGCATTTTATTGAACTACACACTTTGATTTGTGTACTTTACTGCATTGTTTTACTTCAATAAAATGAAAAAATAAAATAATAAAAAAGAGGAATTGTCTCTGCTTCCTGAATTCCCTAATGGCTCAGATGGTAAAGAATCCACCTGCCATGCAGGAGACACAGGAGATGTGGGTTCGATCCCTGAGTTGGGAAGATGCCCTGGAGAAGGGAATGGCAACCCACTGCAGTATTCTTGCCTGGGTTAGGCAGAGAAGCCTGGCGGGCTACAGTCCATGGGATCGCAAAGACTTGGACACAGCTGAACAGACTAACACACACACTGCCTCCTGCTAATCTGCGGCTCTCTGAGTGCAGAGACTCTGCCTGCCCCAGAGTGGGTGTCTAGTAAACTTGAAGGAAATCCAGTCAAATAGCAAACCCTAATTCACAGGCATACAGTGTAAATCCAATGAGATAACTGGTGGAAAGATGCTTCGTAAACTGTAAAACTTCTGTGTAAGAGTTAGGACCCAGCTTCTGAATTCGGACAGACAGAGTAAAAAATAAGCTCCCCAGCTATTCTGTGTGACCTTGCAGACATCACTAAGCATCTTTGTTCCTCAGCTTTTCTTTTAGTCTTAGTAAAATGGGGTAAGAAAATTTACCTACCTTGTGGGGTGACTAGGGCAACTGAGATACTCTGAGTTACTTAGACTAGCGGCTGACATGAAAGTTTTCAAAGGCTGAGAGCATTATCTATAAAAAATTTTCCTGCGGTAGCCTCTCTCTGGTAAAGTTTCCTCTCCTTTCCTTCCCCCACTCCTTACTTTTCTGAAACTCCCTAGCATCCTGGGATCCAGTCATTTATGACCTTAAAGAAATGAGCTTCCCCAAAGGGAAACCTCCTACAGAGAAGACTACCCCCTGAGGCAGGTCCACCCTCCTGAGATCAGGACCTTTGAGCAACATTTTTTCCACCAGAGGAGGAAAAGAGGTGCCAATGGGCTACTTGCGAAATATCTGGGCTTCTGCACCCGGTCAACCTTGGGTGGAGCGGGGGCTGGAAATGTGAGAGGCTGGATGGGGGCTTACCTGTGGAAATCTTCTCCATCACTGTTGAGACCTTGAGGGCAGAACGTGATCCCAGAGTAGGCTCTTTCTCCCTACAGGCTGGGCTGGAACAAGTGGCCAAAGATGGAGCTGGATTCTGACTAAGAGCCTAACAGCAGGGGTGATGTGGACGGAAGGAGCACTAGCCAAAGCTGGACCCCCAGCTCTCTCCATAACTAGCTGCGGGACCTCAGCTTTTCACTTTTCAGTAAAACAGGAGATGGGACTAGGGCATCTGTAAGGGCTCATTCAAGTCTGAAGTTTGGGATTCTAAGAAGTGGAGTTTGGTGCAGTAGACTCCAGTGAAATGAAATTTGAAAATCCAGCTCTGTAAGCTTGGCAACTCTGTGTTCTTGGGCAAAGGGTTATCACTCTTTGTCCCTTTGAGTTTCATCTGTGACTAGGGGGTAATAGAGGTGTAGCCTAATAGAGATGGTTACTTTTATGTGGCAGCTTGACTGGGCCATAGATGGCCAGGTACTTGGTGAAACATTATACTGTCTGTGGGTGTTTTGGATGAGATTAACACTTAAATTGGTGCACTTAGTGATTTTGGTGGATGAGGCAGCAGTGAGCGGTGGTGTGAAGTGAGATCTTAATTCTGCCCAGGAGCTGAATCTGGGTAGCCTAGGGGCTCAGATGGTAAAGAACTGGCCTGATGTGCAGGAGACCTGAGTTCGATCTCTGGGCCAGGAAGATCCCCTGGAGAAGGGAATGGCTAACACTCCAGTATTCCTGCCTGGAGAATCACATGGACTGAAGAGCCTATGGGCTACAGTCCATGGGGTTGCAGAGTTGAACATGACTGAGCAACTAACACTTTCACTTTCAGCCTGGATAAAACCAGAAACCCTAGCCACCAAACCAGCAAGGGCTAGAGGCTGGAAGCTATTTTTCCCTGGATCTTTGCTCCCAGTGAAAAATGCATTTGTCACAGAGGCAAAAAGTATAAACGCCAGCACAAAGTTTATTTCTAGAGACAGAGCTCAACAACAAGTGGGAGAGCACACAGAGAAAGTTTGTTTAGTTAAGACAGAAGCAAGGCAGAGAGGCACACCTGGAGAGAAAGGGTGTGAGTGTCCCCTCTAGTGAGAAGCAGTGCAGTAAAGAGGTGGTTAAGTCATTTATATAGGTCAGTTCTTCCACGTCTTTGTTTACCTTTAGCCAATATCTGGTTTCTTTTCCCGTACCTGACCTACCCTGCAACCTTCCCCTAGGTGTGCGCATACCCCTCAGTCAAGATAGATCTTAAAGTGAAGGCTTCTGCGAGGAGCAAGACTCATTAAGGCCTGGCATTATCCCATGACTTTTGACAACCAAGGATCCTTTCTGCATATGTGTAGTGTTTCCCATGTCCCGGAATGGGGGGCAGAGATCCTTAATCCTTTACTTGGACGCCGTTTTGCCCCTCTTGGTCCTTGCCGTGACTGTTAACTTGAAGTGTTTACAAGAGTCAGTTCAGTTCAGTTCAGTCGCTCTGTCATGTCTGACTCTGCAACCCCATCATGGACTGCAGCACGCCAGGCCTCCCTGTCCATCACCAACTTCCAGAGTTTACTCAAACTCATGTCCATTGAGTTGGTGATGCCACCTAACCATCTCATCTTCTGTTGTCCCCTTCTCCTCCTGCCTTCAGTCTTTCCCAGCACCAGGGTCTTTTCCAATGAGTCAGCTCTTCACATCAGGTGGCCGAAGGATTGCAGTTTTAGCTTTAACATCAGTCCTTCCAATGAACACTCAAGACAGATTTCCTTTAGGATGAACTGGTTGGAACTCCTTGCAGTCTGAGGGACTGTCAAGAGTCTTCTCCAATACCATAGTTCAAAAGCATCAATTCTTTGGTGTTTAGCTTTCTTTATAGTCCAACACTCACATCCATACATGACTACTGGAAAAACCATAGCCTTGACTAGACAGACATTTGTTGGCAAAGCAATATCTCTGCTTTTTAATGTGCTGTCTGCTGCTTCTGTTGCTGCTAAGTTGGTTCAGTCGTGTCTGACTCTGTGCGACCCCAGAGATGGCAGCCCACCAGGCTCCCCTGTCCCTGGGATTCTCCAGGCAAGAACACTGGAGTGGGGTTGCCATTTCCTTCTAAAATGCATGAAAATGAAAAGTGAAAGTGAAGTCGCTCAGTCATGTCCGACTCTTAGCGACCCCATGGACTGCAGCTCACCAGGCTCCTCCATCCATGGGATTTTCCAGGCAAGAGTACTGGAGTGTGGTGCCATTGCCTTCTCCTAATATGCTGTCTAGATTGGTCAAAGCTTTTCTTCCAAGGAGTAAGCATCTTTTTACTTCATGGCTGCAATCACCATCTGCAGTCATTTTGGAGCCCCCCAAAATAAAGTCAGCTGCCATTTCCACTGTTTCCCAATCTATTTGCCATGAAGTGATGGGACCAGATGCCTTGATCTTAGTTTTCTGAGTGTTGAGCTTTAAGCCAACTTTTTCACTCTCCTCTTTCATTTTCATCAAGAAGCTCTTTAGTTCTTCTCCAATTTCTGGGTGGTGTCATCTGCATATCTGAGGTTACTGCTATTTCTCCTGGCAATCTTGATTTCAGTTTGTAATTCATCCAGGCCAGCGTTTCTCATGATGGACTCTGCATATAAGTTAAATAAGCAGGGTGACAATAAACAGCTTTGATGTACTCCTTTTCCTATTTGGAACCAGTCTGTTGTTCCATGTCTAGTTCTAACGGTTGCATCCTGACCTGCATGAAGATTTCTCAGGAGTCAGGTCAGGTGGTCTGGTATTCCCGTCTCTTTCAGAAATTTCCAGAGTTTATTGTGATCCACACAGTCAAAGGCTTTGGCATAGTCAATAAAGCATAAATAGATGTTTCTCTGGAAATCTCTGGCTTTTTCCATGATCCAGCGGATGTTGGCAATTTGATCTCTGGTTCCTCTGCCTTTTCTAAAACCAGCTTGAATGTCTGGAAGCTCACGGTTCACGTATTGCTGAAGCCTGGCTTGGAGAATTTTGAGCGTTACTTTACTAGCGTGTGAGATGAGTGCAATTGTGCGGTAGTTTGAGCATTCCTTGGCATTGCCTTTCTTTGGGATTGGAATGAAAACTGACCTTTTCCAGTCCTGTGGCCACTGCTGAGTTTTCCAAATTTGCTGGCATATTGAGTGTAGCACTTTCACAGCATCATCTTTCAGGATTTGAAATAGCTCCACTGGAATTCCATCACCTCCACTAGCTTTTTTCATAGTGATGCTTTCTAAGGCCCACTTGACTTCACATTCCAGGATGTCTGGTTCTAGGTGAGTGATCACACCATCATGATTATCTTGGTCATGAAGATCTTTTTTGTACAGTTCTTCTGTGTATTCTTGCCACCTCTTCTTAATATCTTCTGCTTCTGTTAGATCCATACCATTTCTGTCCTTTATTGAGCCCATCTTTGCATGAAATGTTCCCTTGGTATCTCTAATTTTCTTGAAGAGATCTCTAGTCTTTCCCATTCTGTTGTTTTCCTCTATTTCTTTGCATTGATCGCTGAAGAAGGCTTTCTTATCTCTTCTTGCTATTCTTTGGAACTCTGCATTCAGATGCTTATATCTTTCCTTTTCTGCTTTGCTTTTCACTTCTCTTGTTTTCACAGCTATTTGTAAGGCCTCCCCAGACAGCCATTTTGCTTTTTTGCATTTCTTTTCCAAGGGGATGCTCTTGATCCCTGTCTGCTGTACAATGTTATGAACCTCTGTCCATAGCTCATCAGGCACTTTGTCTATCAGATTTAGTCCCTTAAATCTATTTGTCACTTCCACTGTATAATCATAAGGGACTTGATTTAGGTCATACCTGAATGGTCTAGTGGTTTTCCCCACTTTCTTCAATTTAAGTCTGAATTTGGCAGTAAGGAGTTCATGATCTAAGCCACAGTCTGCTCCTGGTCTTGTTTTTGCTGACTGTATACAGCTTCTCCATCTTTGGCTGCAAAGAATATAATCAATCTGATTTTGGTGTTGACCATCTGGTGATGTCCATATGTAGAGTCTTCTCTTGTGTTGTTGGAAGAGGGTGTATGCTATGACCAGTGCGTTCTCTTGACAAAACTCTATTAGTCTTTGTCCTGCTTCATTCTGTACTCCAAGGCCAAATTTGCCTGTTACGCCAGGTGTTTCTTGACTTCCTACTTTTGCAATCCACTTGCAAAGGATGTCCTTGAAAAGGACATCTTTTTTAGGTATTAGTTCCAGAACGTCTTGTAGGTCTTCATAGAACCATTCAACTTCAGCTTCTTCAGCATTACTGGTCGGTGCATAGTCTTAGATTACTGTGATATTGAATGGTTTGCTTTGGAAACAAACAGAGATCATTCTATTGTTTTTGAGATTGCATCCAAGTACTGCATTTCAGACTCTTTTGTTGACTACGATGTCCACTCCATTTCTTCTAAGGGATTCTTGCCCGCAGTAGTAGATATAATGGTCATCTGAGTTAAATTCACCCATTCCAGTCCATTTTAGTTCACTGATTCCTAAAATGTCAACGTTCACTCTTGCATTCTTCTGTTTGACTACTTCCAATTTGCCTTGATTCATGAACCTAACATTCCAGGTTCTTATGCAGTATTGCTTTTTACAGCATCAGACCTTGCTTCCATCGCCAGTCACAATCACAACTGGGTGTTGTTTTTGCTTTGGCTTCATCTCTCCATTCTTTCTGGAGTTATTTCTCCACTGATCTCCAGTAGCATATTGGGCACCTACAGTCCTGGAGAGTTCACCTTTCAGTGCCCTATCTTTTTGCCTTTTCATACTGTTCATGGGGTCAAGGCAAGAACACTGAAGTGGTTTTCCATTCCCTTCTCCAGTGGATCACATTTTGTCAGAACTCTCATCATGAGCCATCTGTCTTGGGTAGCCCTACGTGGCATGACTCATAGTTTCATTGAATTAGACAAGGCTGTGGTCTGTGTGATTAGATTGGTTAGTTTTCTGTGATTGTGGTTTTCAGTCTGTCTGACCTCTAATGGATAAGAACCAGAGGCTTATGGAAGCTTCCTGATGGGAGAGACTGACTGAGGGGGAAACTGGGTATTATTCTGATGGGCGGGGCCATGCTCAGTAAATCTTTAATCCAATTTTCTGTCGATGGGTGGGGCTGTGTTCCCTCCCTACTATTTACCTGAGGCCAAAATATGGTGGAGGTAATGAAGATAATGGTTCAGTTCAGTTCAGTTCAGTTGCTCAGTTGTGTCCAACTCTTTGCGACCCCATGAATAGCAGCACGCCAGGCCTCCCTGTCCATCACCAGCTCCGGGAGTTCACTCAGACTCACGTCCATCGAGTCAGTGATGCCATCCAGCCATCTCATCCTCTGTTGTCCCTTTCTCCTCCTGCCCCCAATCCCTCCCAGCATCAGAGTATTTTCCAATGAGTCAACTCTTCTCATTAAGTGGCCAAAGTATTGGAGTTTCAGCTTTAGCATCATTCCTTCCAAAGAAATCCCAGGGCTGATCTCCTTCAGAATGGACTGGTTGGATCTCCTTGCAGTCCAAGGGACTTCTTCTACAACACCACAGTTCAAAAGCATCAATTCTTCAGCATTCAGCCTTCTTCACAGTCCAACTCTCACATCCATACATGACCACAGGAAAAACCATAGCCTTGACTAGACGAACCTTTGTTGGCAAAGTAATGTCTCTGCTTTTGAATATGCTATCTAGGTTGGTCATAACTTTCCTTCCAAGGAGTAAGCATCTTTTAATTTCATGGCTGCAGTCACCGTCTGCACTGATTTTGGAGCCCAGAAAAATAAAGTGTGACACTGTTTACACTGTTTCCCCATCTATTTCCCATGAAGTGATGGGACTGGATGCCATGATCTTCGTTTTCTGAATGTTGAGCTTTAAGCCAACTTTTTCACTCTCCATTTTCACTTTCATCAAGAGGCTTTTGATTTCCTCTTCACTTTCTGCCATAAGGGTGGTGTCATCTGCATATCTGAGGTTATTGATATTTCTCCCAGCAATCTTGATTCCAGCTTGCGCTTCTTCCAGTCCAGCATTTCTCATGATGTACTCTGCATATAAGTTAAATAAGCAGGGTGACAATATACAGCCTTGAAGTACTCCTTTTCCTATTTGGAACCAGTCTGTTGTTCCATGTCTAGTTCTAACTGTTGCATCCTGACCTGCATACAGATTTCTCAAGAGGCAGGTCAGGTGGTCTGGTATTCCCATCTCTTTCAGAATTTCCCACAGTTTATTGTGATCCACACAGTCAAAGGCTTTGGCATAGTCAATAAAGCAGAAATAGATGTTTTTCTGGAACTCTCTGGCTTTTTCCATGATCCAGCAGATGTTGGCAATTTGATCTCTGGTTCCTCTGCCTTTTCTAAAACCAGCTTGAACATCAGGAAGTTCACGGTTCACGATAGCTGAAGCCTGGGTTGGAGAATTTTGAGCATTACTTTACTAGTGTGTGAGATGAGTGCAATTGTGTGGTAGTTTGAGCATTCTTTGGCATTGCCTTTCTTTGGGATTGGAATGAAAACTGACCTTTTCCAGTCCTGTGGCCACTGCTGAGTTTTCCAAATTTGCTGACATATTGAAAGCAGCACTTTCACAGCATCATCTTTCAGGATTTGG
>NW_011494816.1:218066-225509 GCF_000754665.1 Bison bison bison | reverse complement strand
TTCACAGCATCATCTTTCAGGATTTGGAATAGCTCCACTGGAATTCTATCACCTCCACTAGTTTTGTTCATAGTGATGCTTTCTAAGGCCCACTTGACTTCACATTCCAGGATGTCTGGCTCTAAGTCAGTGATCACACCATCATGATTATCTGGGTCATGAAGATCTTTTTTGTACAGTTCTTCTGTGTATTCTTGCCATCTCTTCTTAATATCTTCTGCTTCTGTTAGATCCATACCATTTCTGTCCTTTATTGAGCCCGTCTTTGCATGAAATGTTCCCTTGGTATCTCTAATTTTCTTGAAGACATCTCTAGTCTTCCCCATTCTGTTGTTTTCCTCTATTTCTTTGCATTGATCACTGAAAAGGCTTTCTTATCTCTTCTCGCTGTTCTTTGGAACTCTGCATTCAGATGCTTATATCTTTCCTTTTCTGCTTTGCTTTTCACTTCTCTTGTTTTCACAGCTATTTGTAAGGCCTCCCCAGACAGCCATTTTGCTTTTTTGCATTTCTTTTCCATGGGGATGCTCTTGATCCCTATCTCCTGTACAATGTCATGAACCTCATTCCATAGTTCATCAGGCACTCTATCTATCAGATCTAGGGCCTTAAATCTATTTCTCACTTCCACTGTATAATCATAAGGGACTTGATTTAGGTCATACCTGAATGGTCTAGTGGTTTTCCCTACTTTCTCAATTTAAGTCTGAATTTGGCAATAAGGAGTTCACTATCTAAGCCACAGTCTTCTCCTGGTCTTGTTTTTGCTAACTGTTTAGAGCTTCTCCATCTTTAGCTGCAAAGAATAGAATCAATCTGATTTTGGTGTTGACCATCTGGTGATGTCCATATGTAGAGTCTTCTCTTGTGTTGTTGGAAGAGGGTGTTTGCTATGACCAGTGCATTTTCTTGGCTAAATTCTTATTAGTCTTTGCCTTGCTTCAGTCTGTATTCCAAGGCCAAATTTGCCTGTTTCTCCAGGTGTTTCTTGACTTCCTACTTTTGCATTCCAGTCCCCTAATGAAAAGGACATCTTTTTTGGGTGTTAGTTCTAAAAGGTCTTGTAGGTCTCATAGAACCATTCAACTTCTGCTTCTTGAGCATTACTGGTTGGGGCATAGACTTGGATTACTGTGATATTGAATGGTTTGCCTTGGAAACGAACAGAGATCATTCTGTCGTTTTTGAGATTGCATCCAAGTACTGCATTTCAGACTCTTTTGTTGACCAGAATGGCTACTCCATTTCTTCTGAGTGATTCCTGCCCGCAGTAGTAGATATAATGGTCATCTGAGTTAAATTCACCCATTCCAGTCCATTTGAGTTCGCTGATTCCTAGAATGTCGACATTTACTCTTGCCATCTCTTGTTTGACCACTTCCAATTTGCCTTGATTCATGGACCTGACATTCCAGGTTCCTATGCAATATTGCTTTTTACAGCATCGGACCTTGCTTCTATCACCAGTCACATCCACAGCTGGGTATTCTTTTTGCTTTGGCTCCATCCCTTCATTCTTTCTGGAATTATTTCTCCACTGATCTCCAGTAGCATATTGGGCACCTACTGACCTGGGGAGTTCCTCTTTCAGTATCCTATCGTTTTGC
Source organism: Bison bison bison (assembly GCF_000754665.1). Classification (NCBI taxonomy): domain Eukaryota; kingdom Metazoa; phylum Chordata; class Mammalia; order Artiodactyla; family Bovidae; genus Bison; species Bison bison. The sequence continues at coordinate 223,902 of NW_011494816.1, read as the reverse complement.
CTTTTCATACTGTTCATGGGGTTCTCAAGGCAAGAATACTGATAAGATAATTGTGACCTCCTTCAAAAGATCTCATGCATGTACTGCTACATTCAGTGCTTCCAACCCTGCATCAGGCCACCACCGACCCACGCCTCTGCTGGAGACTCCTGGACACTCACAGGCAAGTCTGGGTCAGTCTCTTGTGGGGTCACTGCTCCTTTCTCCTGGGCCCTGGTGCACAAAGTTCTGTTTGTGCCCTCCAAGAGTCTATTTTCCAGTCCTGTGTAAGTTCTGGCATCTCTGTGGTGGGGTTAAAGGTGACCTCCTCCAAGAGGGCTTATGCTATACCCAAGTGTGCTGCACCCAAAGCCGCTGTCCCTGTGGCAGTCCACGGCTGACGCACACCACCACAGGAGATGCTCACACTTCTGTCTCAGTCTCTGTGGGGTCCTTGGGTTCTGGTGTGCACAAGGTTTGCTTGAGCCCTCTGAGCGTCTCTGGCAGGAATGGGGTTTGATTCTAAACATGAATTCCCCCTCCTACCATCTTGCTGGGGCTTCTTTGCTCTCGGACATGGAGTATCTCCTTACAGCTGTTCCAGTGCCTACTGTCTTACTGGGGTTTCTCAAGAAACTTACTTGGGTTTTACAAGAGTAAAAAACTGGCTATTTACCCTGTTTCTGTTCTATTTGAGAGGGCACGTAGGAGTCTGATTATAAATGCCTTAACTGGAGCCCACCAATCTCTTGTCTGAGGAAATGCAAACAGGAATCTAGTTATAAGTATCCAGCTTGAAGCCTACTTCTTCCTGCCCCATGAAATGCAAACAAGAGGCGGGTTGTTAATGTCTAACCTGCAGCTCATCTATCTCCTGCCTCATTAGTAAAGCAAATTTCCCTTACTAATGGGAGGAGGCTCATCCAATCAGTTGGGGGCCTGAATAGAACAAAAAGGCTGAGTAAAAGGGACCTCATCCTGCCTTCTGCCTTTGAATTAGGGCATTGGTTTTTCCATGCCTTTGAACTCAGGATTAAAACATCACCTCTGCCTGGGCTTTGAGCCTGCATGTTCAGATTGGATCTGAACCCTGAGCTCTGCCACGTCTCAGGCCCTTTTACTCAGACTAGAACTACACCATCAGCTCTTCTGGGCCTCCAGCTGGCCAACTGCAGATCTTGGGCCTTGTCAACCTTCGTAATGTGTGAGCCAGTTCCTTAAAATAAACCATACACCCACACCCATATCCACACCCACAAAAACACACACATATCCTGTCGGTTCTATTTCTCTAGAGAACCCTGACTAATACAGTCTCCTTCCCATCTGCCTTGTCAGTTTTTCAGGAAAATCTTCATATTTTTGTTTCATATATCTTTTGACTCATACTATCCACCCCCAAGTAATACAGTGGCTACTTGCAGAGAGCAAAACATCACAACAGTAGAATACACTCCATGTGTCCTATGTCGTGTCCATTTTTATTATTTCAAGTGTTTTTATAATTAATCCTAGGGACACAGTGACCCAGGGAGATAACAAAGCAGAAGTTGTTCCCTTCATTTTTACTTTAGCAGTGTAGTTAAAGTATAATTGACACACAATAATCTACACCTATTTAAGTGTACAATTGTGATGAATTTTGAGATATGAACCTATCTGTGAAACCATCAGCACAGTCAACATAAATAAAATACCCATCTTCTAAAGTTTCCCTGTGCTTCGTTGTAGTCCATTCCCTTCCCCCAACCCACCCCACCCCATCCCCAGGTGATCACTATTGATATGTTTCCTTTTTGTATGAAAAGAAAAAAGTAAAGTGTTAGTTGCTCAGTCATGTTTGACTCTTTGCAACCCCATGGACTGCAGTCTGCCAGACTCCTCTCTTCATGGAATTCTCTGGGCAAGAATACTGGAGTGGGTAGCCATTCCCTTCTCCAGAGGATTTTCCCAAGCCGGGCATTGAATTCTGGTCTGAAGCATTGAAGGCAGACTCTTTACTGTCTGAACCACCAGGGAAGCCCTTCCTTTTTTATAGTCACTGAGAAAACAGAAGACCAGAAGGTTATACGTCCTGCCTAGGACTGGGTTAATATACAGCCTCCTGACACTTGGCCCAGTATTCATTCTAGAAGACCATCATCACTCATCCTTAGAAGAAAGGGAGAGAGAACCATTTATTGAGCACCCACCATATGCTAAGTCCCAGGCTAGGTGCTTTACATGGTAGCTATGTAAGTACAGTAGCCTGAGTACTCCTTTGGCTTTAGATGCCTTCTCTCTGATGAGCATTTTCCTCCATCCCTGAGTTCTCACTTAGGCTCACATATCCAGTGTGAGCTTGGACATGTCTCTCCCTTGGTGGTTTAGCAAGCATCTCAAACTGAGCTCGCCTAAACTTTGCTTTATTTACAACCTACCTTCTTCTAGTTCCTGATCAGTAGGCCCTGATTCTTCTATTCAAGTGCTCAAGCCAGAAATTTGAGTCAACTTTGATCCTTCCCTTCCCTTCCCCTGGGACCACTGCTACCCCTTGGTCAAGCCACCGTCACGCCCCACTTGCTGTCCCTGCTTTCTTTCTTGCTCTGCCCTCTATAATCTCTTCTCCATGCATCAGCCAGTTGTTGTTGTTGTTTAGTCACTCAGTTGTGTCCAACTCTTTGTGACTCCATGGACTGTAGCCTGCCCAGCTCCACTGTCCATGGAATTCTCCAGGCAAGAATACTGGAGTGGGTTGCCATTTTCTTCTCTGTAATCTGATGGCTACTAGAAAGAATTTTATGGAGAAAGGAAGGCGAGCTGATCCTATGGGGTCAAATCCGCATTCATATGGGCTTGTTTTTTCTGAGTATGCATTTAGTTGAGGGAGTCAGAATGCGATGATGACAAGTAGGGTGGCTAGTGTAAAATTAGTCAGGAGGGCTAGTATTAGGTTTATTATTCTTTTTCGGGTTAGACAGAAACTAACTGATTGGAAGTCAGCTGTACTGGTTGATACTAAAAGAGTATGAGCCTCATCAATAGATAGATACATAGAGGAAAAGTCAAACTACATCTACAAAGTGTCAATATCAGGCAGCGGCTTCAAAGCCGAAGTGGTGGTTGGAAGTAAAATGGAATTTTAGTTGGCGGAAAAAGCATACAATTAGGAAGGTGGATCCAATGATGACATGGAGACCGTGGAAGCCTGTGGCTACGAAGAAAGTTGAGCCGTACACTCCGTCTGAGATAGTGAAGGGTGCTTCATAGTACTCTGAGGCTTGCAGTAGTGTAAAGTATACTCCTGATGTGATGGTGATGAACAGGTCTTGTAATATGTGATTTCGGTTTCCTTCTATGAGGCTATGGTGGGCTCAGGTAATAGAGACTCCTGAGGCTAGCAGGACGGAGGTATTGAGTAGTGGAACCTCCAAGGGGTTGAGTGGATGAATGCCTGTTGGAGGTCAGCAGCCGCCTAGTTTGGGAGTAAGGGGCAAGGCTTGAGTGGTAAAATGCTCGGAAAAACCCAGTAAAGAACAGGACTTCAGAAATAATGAAAAGAATCATCCCGTAGCAGAGGCCTTTTTGGACGGTTGGGGTATGGTGTCCTTGGAAAGTACTCTCTCGGATAATATCCCGTCATCATTGGTATATTGTAAGTATGTTGGTTGTTAAGCCGAGTATTAGCAGGGCCGTTGAGTTGAAGTGGAATCTTATGATTAAACCGGATGTTATTAATAGGGCGGATAGGGCTCCTGTAAGGGGTCAAGGGCTTGGGTTTACTGTGTGGTAAGCATGGGTTTGGTGTGTCATTATGTGTTGTTGTGCAGGTATAGGTTGACTAGGAGGGTAAATACATAGGCTTGAATTATAGCCACTGCAAATTCAAGGATTGTTAGTAGGATTAGAATGATAAATGTAATGAGAGCTGTTTTAGTGCTAATACTTGTTAGTGCAAGTGTAGCTCCCCCGATTAGGTGAATTAGTAGGTGTCCTGCAGTGATGTTAGCTGTTAATCGCACGGCAAGGGCTACTGGTTGAATAAAAAGGCTGATAGTTTCAATAATAACTAGTATTGGGATTAGTGGGGTTGGTGTTCCTTGTGGTAAGAAATGGGCAAGTGATGCTTTAGTTTTATTGCGGAAGCCTGTAATTACGGCCCCTGCTCACAGGGGAATGGCTATGCCTAGGTTTATTGATAATTGTGTGGTTGGTGTGAATGAGTGGGGTAGCAGACCTAGTAGGTTTGTTGACCCAATAAATAGAATTAAGGATATTAATATCAATGTTCATGTTTGTCCTTTGGTGTTGTGGATGCCCATTATTTGTTTTGATACAAGTTGAAGTATTCATCGTTGGAGGGAGACAAGGCGATTGCTTACTAGTCGATTTGATGTTGGGAATAGTAAGCTAGGAAATAATACAATAAGAGTTATGAGGGGAAGGCCTAGAATTATAGGGGTAATGAAAGAGGCAAATAAATTTTCGTTCATTTTCTTTCTCAAGGGGCGTTTTGTTTTGGTGTTTTTGTTGGTGTCAATTCTGGGCTGTGATAGAAGCTGTGTTTTGAAATTTTTAGTTGAAAAATAATAAAGAGAACTAAGAATATTGATAAGATTATTGTTAGTCATGTTGACGTGTCTAGTTGTGGCATATCACCAAGGAGAGTATGATGCTCTCAATCTCTAACTTAAAAGGTTAGTGCTGTATAGCTTCTTGGTGATTTTATAATATTGATGCAGATCATTTTTCAAAGTACTTTAGTGGAACTAATTCAAGGACAATAGGCATAAAACTATGGTTTGATCCGCAGACCTCTGAACACTGGCCGTAATATAGGCCTGGTCGGGTTGCTGTAAGAGTTGTTTGGTTCAGACCACCTGGAATTGCGTCTGTTTTCAACCCTAGAGAAGGCACGGCTCATGAATGTAGTACATCTTCAGAGGAGACTAGTATTCGGATTGTTATTTCTATTGGCAGTACAACTTGATTATTGACTTCTAATAGTCGTAGCTCCCCTGGCTTTAATTCTGATGTTGGAATTATGTAGGAGTCAAAGCTTAGGTCTTCATAATCTGTATACTCATAGCTTCAGTATCACTGATGTCCTATGGTTTTTACCGTAAGAGATGGGTTATTGATCTCATCTATTATGTACAGGATTCGTAGAGAAGGGAGGGCAATTAAAATTAAAATAATAGCGGGCAAAATAGTTCAGATTGTCTCTACTTCTTGTGCATCTATTGTACTCGTATGAGTTAATTTTGTTGTTAATATTAGTGAAATAATATAAAGTACTAATGAGCTAATTAAAAAGACGATTATTAGCGTGTGATCATGAAAATGAAGTAATTCTTCTATGATTGGTGATGTTGCATCTTGAAAACCTAGTTGTATGGGGTATGCCATATGAGATGTACAGGATTTTCACTTGTAACTTAACTTTGACAAAGTTATATAATATTTTACTAACATCTCACTAATTGAGACGGACATAGTGGTTATGATGTTGGCTTGAAACCAATAGTACGGGGTTCAATTCCTTCCTTTCTTATTTTAGGTTAACATATGTGGGTTCTTCAAATGTATGCTATGGTGGGGGGCACCTGTTTAATCATTCTAGGTTTGTTGTAGTTAAATCCACAGTTAAGACTTCTCGTTTAGATGCGAATGCTTCTCAGATAATGAAAACCATTAGTATGACTGCTGTTAGGGAGATAAATGAGCCTATTGATGAGACAGTATTTCATATTGTATATGCGTCTGGGTAGTTGGAGTATCATCGTGGCATGTCAGCCAGTAATCTTCTTAAAACAAATGAGATCATGATTCTCCTCTTCCTAAAACCCTCCCTGCCCCCTGCCCACCTCCCCGCCCA
>NW_011494816.1:215557-217966 GCF_000754665.1 Bison bison bison | reverse complement strand
CGACACATTTGGAATAATTGTATGTTTTTACTTAGCCTCATGAAGTTCTATGTGATTTGTCACTTTTGTGAACTGGTATTGCAACCCCATCCTGATTTCCAGACACACACACAAGCCTCCAGCTGTTCTGACCTTTTAATGCTTGAACATATTAAGCTTATCACTACCATAACTTCTTTGCTTAGAACACTATGCTCTCTTTAGCTTAATATGGACAATTTCTATTCTTTCCTAAGCTATCATCCAAGGAAAAGAGATGGTAGTTATCACCATCTGAAATTGCCTTGTTATTTTTTTGATCATCTGTTCATTGCTTGTCTTCCTTCGTGAGAATGAGAGTAGGAACCTTGTGTGTTGTATTACTGATGTATACATACATATCTATCTCCAACACCTAGAAAAATATTTGGCATATTCTAGGTGCTTAATACCTTTTTGTTGAATAAATGGCCAAATAATAGGTGTCTTAATTACAGTAATTGTTAACAATCTTCACAGTTAAATATTTCTCTATTGCTATGTAAAAACTCAACAAGTCTTCTTAATTCTTTCTCCCCTCAATGTTTTACTTGGCCCTGTGCTCTCCATAGTGATGAAACCTTTAAACATTTTAACTTCTTTATTTTCCTACCCCCTCGTGAAACCTCTCCCCCTATACCCCCAACTCCTACCTCTTGGGTTTTGCCGAGTAAATTCAGTGCTTTCATTCTATTATCCCATATTTTCTTACAATATGCCTCTTCTGTTTCAATAATCCTCACTTAACTCATATTACAATTCCCAGTCAAGCATTAATCATTTGTTTTTAAATTTAATAATAAAATACCGTAAGATTCATTGCTTACTACTTTTTCTTATACTTGTCATCCTCCGTATCTTGAGACTTTTGTTTTAATTTAAGTTTCCTTTGGTTAGAATCCTTCTCAAGTGGTTTCTCAGCTAGGGGTATGCCTTTTTTTAAAGGCACATAACTCTTTGACTTCTTTAATGTTTGAAAAGTTCTTTCAATAAGAATAGCAACAATTAGAAGGCTATATTTGGTAGTAGTTTGTGCTGTTGCTGGGGGAAGAGGGTATGACAGAATAGTCAAGGGCCTTATCTTCACAGAGCTGAAGTTTTTTTCTTGGTCTTTGCACTGGTGGAATAGCCTAATTCAGGAATTAACACTCCCACCCTCAATCTCAAAGGCTTAAAAATCCTAAGTGTCCTTTTTGCTCATGCGAAGTTTGCTGCTGATGCCAGGGAACTTACTAGGGAGCTTATCGACTATGTGAAGGCTCAGTGTTTTGAGTCTATATCAACAGGAGCTGCCTAGATCACATCAGTTCAGTTCAGTTCAGTTCAGTCGCTCAGTCGTGTCCGACTGTTTGTGACCCCATGAATCATAGCACGCCAGGCCTCTCTGTCCATCACCGACTCCCGGAGTTCACTCAAACTCATGTCCATTGAGTCAGTGATGCCATCCAGCCATCTCATCTTCTGTTGTTCCCTTCTCCTCCTGCCCCCAATCCCTCCCAGCATCAGGGTCTTTTCCAATAAATCAACTCTTTGCATGAGGTGGCCGAAGTATTGGAGTTTCAGCTCTAGCATCAGTCCTTCCAATGAACACTCAGGACTGGTCTCCTTTAGAATGGACTGGTTGGATCTCCTTGCCGTCCAAGGGACTCTCAAGAGTCTTCGCCAACACCACAGTTCAAAAGCATCAATTCTTCAGCACTCAGCCTTCTTCACAGTCCAATTCTTACATCCATACATGACTACTGGAAAAATCATAGCCTTGACTAGACGGACCTTTGTTGGCAAAGTAATGTCTCTGCTTTTCAATATGCTATCTAGGTTGGTCATAATTTTCCTTCCAAGGAGTAAGCGTCTTTTAATTTCATGGCTGCAATCACCATCTGCCGTGATTTGGGAGCCCAGAAAAATGAAGTCAGCCACTGTTTCCACTGTTTCCCCATCTATTTCCCATGAAGTGATGGGACTGGATGCCAGGATCTAAGTTTTCTGAATGTTGAGCTTTAAGCCAACTTTTTCACTCTCCATTTTCACTTTCATCAAGAGGCTTTTTAGTTCCTCTTCACTTTCTGCCATAAGGGTGGTGTCATCTGCATATCTGAGGTGATTGATATTTCTCCCAGAAATTTTGATTCCAGCTTGTGCTTCTTCCAGCCCAGCGTTTCTCATGATGGACTCTGCATATAAGTTAAATAAGCAGGGTGACAATATACAGCCTTGACATACTCCTTTTCCTATTTGGAACCAGTCTGTTGTTCCATGTCCAGTTCTAACTGTTGCATCCTGACCTGCATATAGGTTTCTCAAGAGGCAGGTCAGGTGGTCTGGTATTCCCATCTCTTTCAGAATTTCCCACAGTTTATTGATATCCACACAGTCAAAGGCTTTGGCATA
>NW_011494816.1:176776-215135 GCF_000754665.1 Bison bison bison | reverse complement strand
GGTCATGAAGATCTTTTTTGTTACAGTTCTTTTGTGTATTCTTGCCACCTCTTCTTAATATCTTCTGCTTCTGTTAGGTCCATACCATTTCTGTCCTTTATTGAGCCCATCTTTGCATGAAATGTTCCCTTGGTATCTCTAATTTTCATGAAGAGCTCTAGTCTCCAGATCACATCAGCAAAGGAGAATGCTGGAAAGTCTCCTACCACCATTAAATGCTTCTGCCCAGGAGGGACATACTCATTTTCATTGGCCAAAGAATTTCACCATGGCAAACTGCAAATGAAACAGAGTCATGCCAAGCCCTCTGTGTGCCTGGAAGGCAGAGAACTGGAAATACTTGGGAGTATCAATCAGTATCTAACTCAACCTTTGCTTAAAATGGATGTCTTGGTGGAATATAGATAGAATTGCAGTGCGTTTTTTTCTTTCAATCTAAAAATTATGATTCACTGTCTTCTGTTACCAGTGTTGTATCTAGAAATTCAGATATTTATTTTTGTCTATCTATCTACCACTTATTTATCTATTTACCAATATCTTTGTATATCTGTGCTGCTGCTGCTAAGTCGTTTCAGTCGTGTCCAACTCTGTGCGACCCCAGAGACGGCAGCCCACCAGGCTCCCCCATCCCTGGGATTCTCCAGGCAAGAACACTGGAGTGGGTTGCCGTTTCCTTCTCCAATGCATAAGAGTGAAAAGTGAAAGTGAAGTCGCTCAGTCGTGTCCGACTCTTAGCAACCCCATGGACTGCAGCCCACCAGGCTCCTCTGTCCATGGGATTTTCCAGGCAAGAGTACTGGAGTGGGATGCCATTGCCTTCTCCATATCTGTATTAGTTGAGGTCTACTAAAATGACACAAAGAGAGGATTAGATAGGTAAGAGATTTATCAAAAAAGGAAGTGAAGGGCAGGGGAAACTTTGACCACAATGGAGGTATAAGACCTATGAAAGCAGAGTTGTAAAGAAGGAAGTTAAGGCAGGAGCTATCTCTGACAGCAGTGCAGCTCTAGGAAAGGTTTGATCAAACCTATTGGGAATCCTTGAACCCAAGTTTTTCATAGGAGGCATCACTTGGGCGTGGGCCTGCCTCAGGACCCTTGCATGCTTAGTCATGGCCGAGAGCTGTCTGCAGAAAGCAAGGCCTCAGCATGAAATTTGTGGTAGTTTCAGAGGGGCTGGAGAGGGGTCATCAGCTAATTAGATTCCCTGTAGTAGGAGATCTGAAAGGCACATCTTCATGGCTGCCACAAGAAACTCATAAATATTTCTTCTTTTTTGGAGTTCAGTAATTTTGCCAGAATAGGTCTAGGTGTGTGTTACTTAAAATTATTCCTGTTCAAGGCAACTTCCATATAAAGTTTCCTGCTTTTCCTCCCCTCTGTGAAATTTTATTTAATTCTATCTCCCATTATTAATCCTCCTCCATCTCTTTCTTGCTCCCCTTTTAGAAGTCTATTCTTAGATAATCTATCTCCTGCTTTTCTCTTTCATGTCTCTTACCTTCTCATCTATGGTCTTCAATTTAAGCAGTTTTTGCTCTGTATGGTGATTGCTGCTTGTGTTCAACTTTCCAATATGTTATAGTTTTAAAGCTAACTTTAAGTTTTAAAGTTAACAAACTTAAGTTTTAAAGTTAAAGTTAAAGCAGAAAAACTGAAAAAATAACATTTAGCTTTAAATTTTTTCTATTGAACTTTAGAATTTAGAAATCATGTGTATAGTACTAAAAGGTGTTCTTGTGTGTGTGCTTTCACAATATCTCATTAAGAATTCTAACTATATCTTGCCTCCTTAAAAGCCACATGTTGGGAAAGGTCTCCTTGCCTCAATAGCTTCTGATCCCTTTAATAATATCTGGTCTGTAAGTACATGTTTTGTAGAGTATGCACACAGGGCATTGGGGTCTTTTGGGCCAAGGGAGGCCAATAGGTAGTGGAAGACAGAGAAGTTTCTTTTCTGGTAGATTGTTGATGACAGGTTTGTTAAGATTGGGTAGGGAAGGGAGCCTCTTTGTTATAATATTCCAGTGGAAATGGGGTGTCTTCAACCCCATGACACAGCCACCTCTGAAAAATAGCTGACCTCTTCTAGAGCCACACAGAGCTAGTTGGAGGGATGGTCCCTCTCCCTGACCCTAGAGAGTCCATCATGCTTTCTTCCCATGACCTCATAATTGAAGTCTTCACTGCAGATTCTTCTAGGAAGGCAAGCCTCTTTTCAGGTGGGGTTTGAGTCCTTCCTTTTGTGTAACAATGAATGAATTCCTCATCTTAAGTCCTCTTTCCCAGTATTTGAAGTGTCAGCCATATCCAGCTTCTCTTCTAGGCTACTACAATGAGCCAAGTTTATTTTGGTGGTGGAATGATCCCTGGGAGTTGGAACAGTGAAAAGACCCTGAGCGCATATTCAGGTCATTATTTTGTAGAATCTTCCAAGAATTTCCTCTCTGATCTTCCCATCTTCTTATCTTTTCAAGCCCCATTTCTTTATTCATAGTGGCATGCCAAATGGTTCCCCTGAAAGAAGTCTTATAAAAGGAAGAACAATAGTTTGAATTTGTCACTGTTATCATACTTTTATTTGCCTACAGATCAGATATTCTATCTGGTGCTGACAACTTTCTGTAGTAAGTCTAGGACCAGCAACCAAGGACTAGCTTAGGGAGTTGACACCCTGTCACCCGCGTCCAGCTGTCCTCATTGGAGCAGCTTCCAAACAAAGATGGGCAGGTAGGCACATTGGGATAATGTGTCTCTGGCAAGGGGAGTGGGTTGGGACATTTCACAGTCATTTGTGAGAGTAGTCATTTCATCATGAGAGTATACCTTTGAAATGCCTTTGTTGTTTAAGTTTCTCTCCTGATGGCTGGCAATGTTGCCATGTTTCCACCAGATATACAGAAGGCAAGTACTGGGTTCAAAGCTCTGTGCAAGTCATTTAATATATGTTAACTCATTCACTCCTACCACACCTCTGTGTTGCTATCCCCATTTTACACATGGGCAAGTAGGGCTTAAAGAGAAGAGGTGAATGAGATGGCAGGATTGGTCTGTAAGATGGTTTGAGTGATCCCAATGTCCATACGCATGTTCTATGCCACTAATCCATGTGCTGCTCAATTTTGACTTGGTTTTGAAAGATGAACCAAGATTTCAAGAGCAAAGAAGTAAAGGAAAGGTGGTTGGTTTGCCAGCCCACAAACAGGCAGGAGTTGGCCATAAATCGGAAATGGAAAGTGGCCCAATGTGATTGGACTATATACTACAGTTCAGTTCATTAGCTCAGTCATGTCTAACTCTTGCCACCTCATGGACTGCAGCACGTCAGGCTTCCCTGTCCATCACCAACTCCTACAGTTTGCTCAAATTCATGTCCATCAAGTAGGTGATGCCATCCAACCATCTCATCCTCTGTCATTCTCTTCTCTTGCCTTCAATCTTTCCCAGCATCAGGTGGCCAGAGTGTTGGAGCTTTAGCTTCAGCATCAATCTTTCCAATGAATATTCAGGACTGATTTCCTTTAGGATTGACTGGTTTGATTTCCTTGCCATACAGGAGGGCTGTTATGGAGGGATGAGATTTGAAAGAGAAGTTAATGCCAGATGGTGAAGGATCCCATCTCTTCCAAGCTGGCAAAGATTAGGCAAATTGCTTCACCTCTCTGAGGCTTAGTCTTCTGATCTGGGAATGCCTTTCCTGATTGCATCTGTGTGTGTGTGTGTGTGTGTGTGTGTGTGTGTATGCATTCCCATGTGTGTTTTCCTGTGAAGCACCTAGTAAGTGCTTAATGAAAGTTAATCCTCCCTTGCTTTTCAGGACCTGGCAGCTGGCTGGAAGAGGGGGTTAGGGATGGGAGGAGTGAGGGGATGGCAATGCTTATCACCTCCAGAGGCCCCAGGTTTCTTCCAATTCCAACAACCTCTTCACATTTGAGAGATCAGCCTCGGGCCCATTTGGTGTTAATTACAGCAACCCAGGCTTCTCTGTGTGAAGGAAACAGGCCCTCGTTTCTCTCATTAAAGTAAAATATGACCCATTTTTATGCTTGCGTATTTTGTTGCCGAGATTACGAGAATCATCCTTTCTGTTTATACGGAATGGAGAAACGTTCCACCGGGAGGGCGGCCGGGGGCCCGAGTCTGGGGAATAGAAAGCAGATGTTGTCCTCACCACAATTTTCCCTTCCAGCCTCGGCAGCCCTCTGCTCCTCACTGCCTCTTCTCCCTCTCAGAAGCATAATCCTTATTTCAGATCCACATGAGGTAAGCTGACTGTAGGGGAATAAGCTCACATTTATGGAGCTCTTTACCAGGTGCCAAGCTCTATAAACAAGTTTCCCCCTTAATTCTCCCCCAAAGCTTCAGGGGTGGTTGGTATTAATCGTTTTTTCATCCCCAGTTGCCTCAAACCAGAGATGCCCAAAGTCTTCCCAGTGCTTTGAGATGTGGAGAAAAATGAATCCTCCTGATCGCCAATGCAAGTTACAGACCTTGTGCACAGGCTTTCAGGTCCATAGAGCTGTCACACATATCACATGATAGAGGTCATCACAGGTAAAGGTGACTGGGGGTCAGAGGGCTCAGGGATTTGTACAAGGTGAAGTTAACTAGTGAGCAATGGGGATTCAGAAAGATTTTAGGCAGAGAACTGACAATGTGCATTGCATGATTTTGAAGGATTGCTCTGGTAACAGTTTGGGAAGTGGGTGGGAGGGAAGGGAGAATCTTTGTGGTCCTTATGTTCTCCATCACAGGCATTCAACAACACCATTGTAGCATGCCAGCAGTCAAAGACAATAGGTAAGGGAATGAACATAATGATGTAAATAAAACTTTATTTACAAAAACAAAAGGTGGCTGCCATCTTTCTTTGTGGGAATGTACTCTTATTGGGCAAGTGAAGCCCAGGTGGCACAGTGGTAAAGAATCCACCTGCCAGTGCAGGAAACACAAGACATGCAGGTTCGTTCCCTGGGTTGGGAAGATCCCCCAGAGTAGGAAGTGGCAACCTACTCCAGTATTCTCACTTGGAACATTCCATGGACAGAGGAGCCTGGTGGGCTACAGTCCATGGGGTCTCAAAGAGTCAGAAACGACAGAAGCAAATTTGTATATATTCTTGTTGGATATATTATTTGCTATTGATTAGACCCAGGCTCTGTGAAATTTCTTTTTAATTTGTGGATTTTTGTCTGCCAGAGATAAAATAGTTTGTCTGATAGAAAAAAGGTTCTGCTTTTACTGTCCTGAAGGACATTAACTAGTTTTGTATCTAGTAAGATATCTTATTCCAATATTCTCTCTGTAGCACTTATGTAATATCAATACTCAGCTCTTCAAAAATACTCCAAGCCAGCTTTATTATCAGGTTTCCTCATTAATGAATTAAATAAATCTTGAACACATGTTAACTTTATGTTATTATGATAGTCATTTTTATTTTAACTTTCTGAAAATTATACTGTACTTCAAAAGAGGAGAGATTTAGGATAAAGCTTTCATCCAGAAAAGATATAGAGACTATGGAGATGTTAGGGATTTTTAAGAGGTATCATTGATAGGACTTGATGACTGATGATACGAAATTGTGAAAGAGGAGCGAGAATGACTGGTTCCCAACTGTAGCTTGATGTGGTGACATTAATGGCAGTGGCCTTCACAGAGATAGGAATACCATCACTGACTGATTCCCCCCAGCCTTGGAAACTTGCATAGTTGACAATGGATCTGGGGGGTGATGGGCAAATGGCAAAGAGCCAGGTCAACCTCTAAGGCTCCTCATCCTTACTGTCTTGTTGGAAATTCAAATACTAATCTTGATAAGTTAGTATTTGGAAACCTGAGTTGAGAACTCAAATATTAATAAATTGTTTCCTGGGGTATTGCAGGAATACTGCTTTTGCGGAGAGAGGTCAGAAAGAGGAAAGCACACAGACATCTGTGTCCCTTTCCAAGTGGGGCTGTATGGTGGGGGGATGTGGAGCCCTGGAGGAGGTGCGGGTGGGGGGCTCTGCCCTATGCTCAGTGAAGACAGATGTCCCAGCCCTCATGAGGCTTATATTTGAATCAGGGAAGATATTACATTGTATTATAAATGCCTTTTCCTCATTTCTGGGAGAAATTTATCCTCTATATATACTGCACACCAGCAACACAGCAGATATACATGTTCATCAGTGGGGACTGACTAGGTAAATTCCATACAATAGAATGCTAGGTTATGGTGGGAAAGAATAAGAAAGTACTATACATCCTGATAAGAAATGATCTCCATGGCGGGGTGTGATGTGGCAAGAACCAGGTGAGAAATGATTATGGAGTGTCCTACTTTTCATGTCAGAATGGGGGAAAATAAGAGTACTTATTTTTGTTTGCCTGAAGTAACTCTAGAAGGGATACCCAGGAAACTAAGGAATGTGATAACTTGCTGAGGTGAGGGAAGGTGGGTGGATGGGGCAGGATTAGAAGCCAGTTTTTCACCACTTTATACCATTTTATGGATGGAGGAGCCTGGTAGGCTGCAGTCCATGGGGTCGCTAAGAGTCTGACACGACTGAGCGACTTCCCTTTCACTTTTCACTGTCCTGCACTGGAGAAGGAAAAGGCAACCCACTCCAGTGTTCTTGCCTGGAGAATCCCAGGGATGGGGAAGCCTGGTGGGCTGCCATCTATGGGGTTGCACAGAGTCGGACACGACTGAAGCGACTTAGCAGCAGCAGCAGCATGTTGTTTTGAACTTTGGATTTAGCAAAATTACCTATTACCTGTGACGTGAAATGAAATGATGGGGATAGTGTAAGGTACCTCTAGGAGTAGTATATAACTTAGAGTAAAGTAACAGGGAAGGCCCCCTGGAGAAGCTGACATTTAATCTAATAAGTTGGAGTTGGCTGGTAGTGGAGAGCAGAGGAATGTTTCAGATAAAGGGAACAGTACAAGTGAAGAACTTAAGGTAAGAGAGTATGGGGAATCGAGGAACCTAAATTCATTATGGCTGAGGGGAAGCTTGAAGACTTGGGGTTAAGGTAGGTGGAGAGGGCTGGCATTTATCAAGGGCGAACTTTAGGTTTACCTGCAACAGCACAGCGTGTGCCATGGGCTTCCCATACACCAGGCACCCTACCTAACCACCACCTGCATCATCTCATCCATCCCTCACATGATCCCTACTTGCCAGGTGAGGAACAGAAGCTCCGTAGTTTCAGTAACTTCCTTAGGTCAAGCAAGCACTGAGTCGTGGATGGCAATCCAGACTGCCTGCTCCTCTATTTTGTCATCTATAATATGAGGTCATCGGCTGTATAGATGAGATGAAAAGCATGGGAAGCACCTGGCTCAGTGACTGACACATTATAGAGACATCCCTAATCTCACCTGCTGATAACTGGTGGCACCCAAGTCTGGGCAGATCACTCAGACTCACAGCACAGCCTGCTGGAAAGGGTTGAATTGGAGAGAAAAGAGAACTCAAAATACGCAGTTGAAATTCTTGACTAACAGAGTAAAAACAAGTATTGTAAAGAAAGGAGCAGGGGAGCCATACTAAACCCAGATCTCCTAAGTATAAGGTTCTCAACCCCCTCTCCTTTCACAGCTTGGGGAAGGTCATTTAACAGCAGTGACACTGAGCAGAGTTGCCACGAGCTTGGCCCCTGCCAAGCACCCTGCAGGCACCATCCCCACATGGTCTCAGCTGCTGCTTGCTGCAGCTGGCTTAGATACTCATCGTTATCCCCATTTAATAGCCAAGGAAGCAGAAGCTGAAGGTTAGCCGTCTTGCCCAAGGTCATGCAGGTATAAGCACTGGACCAGACTTGAACCTTGTTCTCTGATGGATGACAGGTTTTTTCATTTTAACCTATACCCAGGTGATTAGGGCACAGTATGAAAAGAGCTATGATTCTGTCCAAGTCTCTGACTCCACAAGGCTGCAGAGGAGGGTCCCAGAACCTTCTAGAAGGATGATGAGGTGACCTTTGACTGGAGTCCTGAAGAAGAAGAAGATACTGTCCAGGTAGAGTGGAGACAGAAGGGTACTCCAGGTAGAAGGACCAGAATGGACAAGGGTTGGGAGGGACTGAGGTCTGCGGCTGATTAGGAAAATAAGGCGGCTACAGTGGCAGCAGGAGAGAGTGGGAGCGAGCGGGAAAGCAGACTATTAGCAACTAGACCTGATTCCATATATGAAACAAACTTTATCTTTTCCTTTGGCAAGTCCATTGTCACCCTCTAATCTAAAAATGAGAAGAGAGAGGCCACCGAAAAGTGTTTTCCCATTTGAGCCAGGTTTGCTGTGAAAAGACCCAGCTGGCCGGCGGAGGATCGTGTTTCCTCTCTGGATGGCCTCCAAAGAGGGGTCTTCTGAGGAGGCCGAGTGTGGCCAGCCGCTCTGCTCCTCTGTTTAATCACTTGCTCTGTTTGCTCTCTCACTGGTTCCTCGTCCAGTCGCTGCCCCCACACCTCATCAGTTACCCTGGGCTCGAGGAGGAAGGCCTACCACACTGCTGTGGAGACCCCCAGTGCTTGGTGCTGACAACGCAGAGCTGGACTCTATCTGGCCTGATGATCTGGGGACAGATAAGGGCCATTAACACCTCTCTTAATTACAGAACCCCAAAGCGGGCCTGCTAGTCCCCGACAGGCAGAGCTGGGAGGAAACGTGAAGATCCAGCCTTCATCTGATTTTATTTATTTTATTGAAATGAGTTAATATCTGAGAGCCCTAGGAAGAGTGCCGAGCATGCAGCAAGTGCCAGGCAAGGCCTTGGTACTGTTGTTAATTGTGCGTGCTTAGTCACTCAGTCATATCCGGCTCTTTGCAACCCCATAGACTGTTGCCTACTGTTCCTCTGTCCACGGATTTTTCAGGCAAGAATACTGATTGCCATTTTCTTCACCAGGGGATTGTCCTGACCCAGGGATTGGACCCTTGTCTCCTGCATCTTCCTGCATTGGCAGGTGGATTCTTTATCACTGCCCACCTGGGAGGCCCCATGGGTGTTATTAGTGCTCTTATTTTATAGGCAGAAATGAGACTTGCTCAGTTACACAGCAAGTGACAGGCTGAACTGGGACGGGTCCAGGCCAGGGCTCCTTCCTGGACATCTTGCTGCCCTCGGAAGGGCTCTGAGGGTTTTGTTTCCACCTTGTAGCTGGCATTTTGAGCTCTATTTTAGGATTAGTTCTAAGAAAAGGCACAATAGAAAGTTTATTATCTTAGGGGAACCAGTGACAAAGGCTGTTTTTCTTCATTAAAATGTCTCTTTATTTGATCTCATCCCCAGTCAGCACTGTACAAGAGGTATCTTCATTTTGTGGATGAGAAAACTGAGCATATACATGTCACACCTGAAGGCCTGCTCTCAGAAGATGCTCACACATTTTAACTCCCTCAGTCATCTGGGTGAGCTCAGTGACTGTGAAAGTCGCTCAGTTGTGTCTGACTCTTTGCGACCCCATGGACTATACAGACTATACAGTTGATGGAATTCTCCAGGCCAGAATACTGGAGTGGGTAGCTTTTCCCTTCTCCAGGGGATCTTCCCAACCTAGGGATCGAACCCAGGTCTCCTGCATTTCAGGTGGATTTTTTACCAGCTGAGCCACAAGGGAAGCCCAAGTGCAGTGACTAATGAAGATTAATAAAAAAAAAAAGCCAACGAAGATGTCTCTGTGAAAATTTATCTCTCACCTAATGCAGATCTTTCTCCCCTCCCAGAGTGCAAAATGAGAAATGATGACTAGAGAGAGTTTGGTGGGGTCCCCAGGGGGTCAGAGCTGAAGGGGAGGCTGGTGGGTGGCCTGCTGCTGGGTGGGATGAGAGTGCCTTGAGGGGCACCCATCTGTCTTGTCCTTTGACGTGTGGGGTAAACTTGTACCTGCTTCTCATTCAGCAGAAGCATCTGTACTATCTGCTTCTGAGAAGAATGTCTAAATAGAATCCAGGCAGGCTGACTTGAGATGAGTTTTGTACCCATCTGGGAAAGGTGGGTGGTGGGTGGGCCAGCAGGCACTGGGATGGCCCTATCCCAGAGAGGTAAGGCTGGAAGGGGAAAGCCAAGAAGACCCTTGCTTAGGGAGTAGCTATCAAGGCTACTGAGTCTGCGGTATTAGGCCCAGAATTCTTTCTGAAATTTGCTAATGTCAGTTTTAGGGGAAGTAAAAGGCAGTTAATTCTGTTTTATGAGGGATGCAGCTCAGTGGTAAAGAACCCTCCTGCAATGCAGGAGATATGAGAGTCACAGTTTTAATCACTGGGTTGGGAAGCTCCCCTGGAGTAGGATGTGGCAACCTACTCCAATATTCTTGCCTGGAAAATTCCATGGACAGAGGAGCCTGGGAGGCTATTGTCCATGGGGTCACAAAAGAGTTGGACATCACTGAGACACACAAGCAAACATGCTGCTTACAAAAAGGCATGATAGAGCACTCTGGTTTAGGGCCCTGTTTCTGGAGCCTGTGTTCAAATTTTAGCTACACTTCTCCCTACTAACTGTGTGACTCTCAGCATTTCTCTTATTTTTTTTTTTTTCTTGTATGTGTGTGTGTGCCTCTATTTCTTCATCTGTCAAATGGGAGATGATTACTATAACTTACACCATAGAGTTGATGTAAGGCTAAAAAGTTATATACAGGAAGTGCTCAGAACAGCATGTAAGACCTAGCTAAATGTTGCTGTTACCTCACACCAGTCAGAATGGCCATCATCAAAAAGAATCTACAAACAATAAATGCTGGAGAGGGTGTGGAGGAAAGGGAACCCTTCTGCACTGTTGGTGGGAATGTAAACCTATGCAGCCATTATGGAGAACAAAATGGAGATTCCTAGGAATAAATCTACCTTGGTGGTGGTTTAGTTGCTAAGTTGTATCCAACTCTTGAGACCCCATAGAATGTAGTCCACCAGGCTCCTCTGTCCATGGGATTCTCCAGGCAAGAATACTGGAGTGGGTTGCCATTTCCTTCTCCAGGAAATCTACCCAACCCAGGAATCGAACCTGGGTCTCTGGCATTGCAGGCAGATTCTTTGCCGACTGAACTATAAGGGAAGCTCATATGACTCAGCAATCCCACTACTTAGTGTATACCCTGAGAAAACCACAATTGTTTCTTTTAACTATAATTCTAAAAGACACATGTACCCCAATGTTCACTGAAGCACTATTTACAATAGCCAGGTCATGGAGGCAACCGAGATGCCCATCAACAGATGAATGGCTAAGAAAGATGTGGTACATAAACACAATGGAATATTACTCAGCCATAAAAGGGAATGAATTTAGTCAGTTGTAATGAGGTAGACAAACCTAGAGCCTCTTATACAGATTGAAGTAAGTCATAGAGAAAAACAAATATCATATATTAATGCATATATATGGAATCTAGAAAAAATACTACTGAACCTATTTGCAGAGAAGGATTGGAAATACAGATGTAGAGACACAGCCGGGGAAAGAGAGGGTGGGCTGAATTGAGAAAGGAGCATTGACAGACATACACTATCATGCGTAACATAGATAGCTAATAGGAGTTGCTATATAACACAGGGAGACCAGTCTGGGGCTCTGTGATGACCAGGGGTGGTGGGGAGAGGGGAGGGAGGGGTTGTGTATATGATTATAACTGATTCGAAGTGTTGTATGGCAGGAAACAACACAACACTGTAAAGCAATTTTCCTACAATTAAAAAACATAAAAATGTTGCTGTTATTATTGCTACAATTTAACACCTACACAAGTGGCGCCATGGTAAAGAATCTGTCTGCCAACGGGGTTGGGAAGATCCTCTGGGTCGAGAAGATCTGGAGAAGGAAATGGTCACCCACTCCAGTATTCTTGCCTAGTGAATTCCATGGACAGAGAAGCCAGATGGGCTATATAGTCCATGGGGTCACAAAGAATCAACATGACTGAGTGCACGCACACCCACACATATGCATCAGGTGCTTTGCATGCATCAGTCTCTTATTAAATCCTCACAACTAATCCTCCCACAGAGAGCAGTAGGCCTAGGTATGGACTCTGATGACCCAACTCCAAAGACTACGTGCTTTATCCTGGGCCAGGCTGATTCTAAAATTCTTTGTCTTCATCTGAAATCTCTTGTTTTCTTGAAACATCCCCCACTTTTCCCATTCGATGAGATTGTAGAGAGATCAGTGAGAAGGTCACTTTATGGGCATCCTATGAAGCCAGGAGTCAACCGCTCCCTCTCTGGGGCCAGGGTCTTGGCCAGGTGAAATGGCCCCATGCACATGGCCTGCTCTCAGACTTCAGGGTTTGCCTCCTATGTTGGATTGGCATCTGTGTGACTGTAGGTGAGTCTTATCACCTCTGGGAGCCTGGTTTCCCTCTGCCTTTTCCATCTTTACAGCCTTGTGGCTGGCTGGCCAACTCAAGGGGGCTGAAAACATAAGGAGCTGCTCATAGATGAAATTTTGGAAGTTCTAAAGATCTCAGCCATTGTCATTCTTGTAGATAATAAAAAATGAAAAAAAAAAAAAAGCCAACTAGCATTATAAAATAGGATGTGTTTAAGATCCAACCATGACCATCCTCTTTTTCTAATCCTGCAGGAACATGTCTGGGGCTGTACCTTTTACCTCTTCAAAGCCTAAATGGAACTTCTAATGAGGCCCTTTGGGCCTGAGGGGTGGGGCCAAGGCCCCTCCTGACTCCTCTGATACAGATCATAGGTTAGCCTGGCTGCTGCACCCAGCCAGGCCTAGACTGAACTCTGTAGGTGGGGCTGTGTCTGTATTCGTCAGAGTGCCTGGCACAGTAAAGTTTGAGAATCTTAGAGAAAGAAATTGACCTTCCCTCCTTCTCCTAGGAGAAGCCTGGAGTCTCCGATCTCTTCGCTTTTCCTCATCAACTGGCTGACCACTTCTCACCACCTTCTTCTATGCCTGGTTCAGGCTCAGGATTGAGGTTGCCGTGTCTGTGGAACAATTGCTGCCTCTGTGTGTTCTCAGCTTTTGGTGGAGAGTCTACCTAGAGAGACCTAGAGCTACAGGGGCATAGGAGTACAGATCTATATTCCTGGGTAGTGCTGAGCCCTGCACATAGGCAGATGAGAGCCCAGGACTGGAGCTGTGAGCAGCTCAAACCCTGAGAGCAGGTGTGATGACGACCCAAGAAAGCTAGTGACTAGCCCAGAGCCTGGCACACAGATGTGCTTATGGGTGAAGGAATCAGTGAGTAAAGCAGCCCTGGGCTTCCAGGTCCCCTTGGTGCACCCACAGACATCTGTCCTCTACCCTCCGAGTCACAACATTGGCCTCTTGTCATGACTGTTCCTCCGTCCTTTGATCATGAACCCTAGTACAGGCCTTGCATATTGTCTCAGCATCTTCAGCACCCAGCACCACGTCTGTCCCACATATTGAGGCCAGACATATGAAGGGATGAATAAATGGCTGGTCCTACATTCCATTCCTTCATGGCTGCAAACTGGAGGAGCAAAACCAGGGACCCCAGCTCAATGTTGTGACCACAAGTGCAGTCGTGCTCTTTCCTGCTGCTTTATGTAACTCCAGGCAGCATGAGGAGAGTATAATAGGAATGGCGAGTTGAGGGTTACGTGGAGACATTTCAGCAAGCATCGGCTGCAGATATAGCCTGGGGTGGATTGGCCAGCTCTTCGGAAGACAGAAACACATTGGCCTGAAGTAAGCATTGTTTTCTTGCTCAACTTGCTCTTTGTCCAGAATTGGCTCATCGCTTAAATGGCCAGTGGGGTTCATCCTCACGGAAGGAGGGACATATATTAATAGGCACCCACTCAGGGTTACATGGAGCAAAATGTTTCCTAAAGATTCTATCCTAAGATCCCTCATTTTATAGAAGAGAACTTGAAGTCTAAGAGTTAAGAAATTTGCTCAAGGCCACAGAAATAATCAGTAGCCATATGACTTGCTATGATTTATTGAGTACTTCTTGTGGATTAGTAACTCATTTTAATAAGATTCTTGATTAAAAAGGGTTTCCCTCATAGCTCAGTTGGTAAATAATCTGCCTGCAATGCAGGAGACCCTGGTTAGATTCCTGGGTGGGGAAGATCCCCTGGAGAAGGGATAGGCTACCCACTCCAGTATTCTTGGGCTTCCCTTGTGGCTCAGCTGGTAAAGAATCTGCTTGCAATGTGGGAGACCTGGGTTTGATCCCTGGGTTGGGAAGATCCCCTGGAGAAGGAAAAGGTTACCCACTCTAGTATTCTGGCCTGTAGAATTCCATCGACTGTATAGTCTGTATAGTCCATGGGGTTGCAAAGAGTTGGACATGACTGAGCAACTTTCACTTTGATTAAAAAACTTTATGGACTGGGTTTAATTACCCCCATTTGACAGAAGTAGAAACTGAGGCTCAGAGAGATAAAGCAACTTGCTAAGTGCTACCTTGTTAGATACTGACAGAGACGGGACATCAGTCCAAATCTCACAGACTTAGAGCCTGTGCTGCAGAGGTCATTAGTCAGCAGAATGTATACATTGGAATCACCTCTGATGTTTATAAAAAATACTCATGCCAGAGCCCCTACTTCAGACCTGCCAAGTCAGAACCTTTGTGTTTTACATAAGCTCCGTAAGTGAGTCCTATGTGCTTGCATGCTTGAGCATCTCAGTGTAAAAAACTCACCTTCTCTTAGCCCTAGGTATTCTTATCTGAAAAATGAGGGACCAACAGCTCTTTTCAAGGATCCAAAAGAGCTTGTGCATGTGAGAAGGCCTAGCCCAGCGTCCGTCAGGGGTGTCTGTAATTGCTGACTTCCTTGTCCCGGCAACCAAAGAGTGCCTGGAGGGCCTGGGGTCTCATGTGTGTGTACATGACCCCACTTTTCCAGAGACCCAGAACACTGTTTTCTGGGCTTCGGGGTTCAGTTTCCTGGTTGTTTGTTATTATTCTTAATAGAATTCAGGAGAAGGCCATGAGTGGGCCAGACATCTGTGATAAATCTGCCAGGGTTTTTACAGGAAAGATTTCCCAAGTTCACTGTATCCTATATTTCTTGCTTTTGTTTCCAGCTACAGCCCAGCCAGGAAAATATCTTGCTTGAACTGAAAGAAAACAGCCCATTAGCCTCTGGTGAAAGTTGATTTAGGGAATATGAGTGTCATGTTATATAGTGAATGAGTGTGAGGATGCCCGCGTCTTCTTTCTGAAACACCTACCTGAAAGGGAAAAGGGGTATTTATTGCAAACCTTCCTTGTTTCAGTTCTTGTACCAAGTGCTTCACATGCGTTTTCTCATGTTATATAGGCCTTCCCCAATGGGGAGGTGAGGAATATTATTACCCCTATTTTACAGATGAGGAAACTGAGGCTCAGAGAGTTTGAATGACATGACCAAGATCTTACAGCTACGTGAGCATGTTTGAAGCCTATAGTCTTCTCTGTACCACAACTACCTGCTCAGGCCATCTGTTTCCTCCCATATTTTCTAATAACCTTAATTAATTTTATGACGAAAGCAAACAAATGTAAAAAGGTTGTCCCTCCCCGCCCCCAATCAAAATAGAAATCTTTCTAAAATGTAGTGTTCTTGCCATGCTTGGAATCCCTGGAGACTGGTGCCATGCCTAACTCTAGTAGGTGGGCAATAAATAATGGGTGATTGAAGGGACAAATGGATGAATCTTTTGTTTACCTGCCAGGTCCCCATTTTTTCCAGTGGGGTGTCCCTGTGCCAATTTTTGCCTCTACTTCAGGCTTCCCCCCAGTGTCTGGGGCTGCTCCCCTAGGAAACGTTTTGCTTCGTGGCAAGCCTGGAGCCTAGGGCTTTGCCCTCGTGTGCTTAGACTGTTTTATAAATAAGCAAGCTCCTCATTTTCATTCTCTGGATTTCCATTCTTAGATGTTAGTCTTCATCAAATGTATGCCCAAGCTTTACTTTTATTATATTTAATAATAAGTATAATTTTTAGAGCCTCCTATGTATTCTCGCCTGGGGAAAACCCATGGACAGAGGATCCTGGCAGGCTATGGTCCATGGGGGCACAAAGAGTTGGACATGACTGAGCAGCTAAGCACAGTATATGTCCAAGGTGCTCTGTTGAGCATTTCATATATAGTATCTTGAATATTGACAACAATTCTAGTGTAGTGGATTAAATAGTGTTCCCCCCAAAACAAATGTCCAAATTCTAACCCTAGTAACTATGAATGTGACCTCATGTGGAAACAGGGTCAGTGGATTCAATTAAGTTAAAGATTTTGGGATGAGGTCATCCCGTATTTAGAATGGGCACTCTATCCAGTGACTGGTATCCTTATAAGAGAAGGGAGAGATTTGATTTGAAGACACAGACAGAAGACCATATGAAGATGGGGACAGAAGTTGGAGTGATGAATCTACCAGCTGAGGAATGCCAAGGACTGCAAACAGTCACTAGAAACCTGGAGACTGGCATGGAATGTATTCTGTATCAGTGTCTCTAGTGAGAACCAACTCTGCCAACACCTTGATTTTGGACTTTTAGTTTCATGAGATGTGAGAGAGTAAGTTTCTGTTGTTTTAAACCAGTAAGCATTTGGTAATTTTTTAATACCTGTAATACAGAAATGCTTTTTTAGTTTTATAGGTAAGAAAACTGAGGCCAAGAGTTTATGACTTTGTCCAAGGTCACAGAAGTAGCAAATACCCCAGACCAGCCTCTAACTCAATTCAGAACTGGCTTCTTGAGCATGCCACCTGTGTAGTTTAATGTTCTGTTGTGCTTTCTTAAAATCTTAATAATTTTTGATCATGGGGTCTTGCATTTTCATTTTGCACTGGGCCCTGCAAATTATATAGCTGTTCCTGACTGGATCTCTCTCGTTCACAAACCTCTGCTCTTTCCTCTGACTCTTTAGGGTCACAGCCGCATACATCCTCAGTCTCCACTGGTGCCCACAGCCTCACTCTCCACCAGTGTCCCCATTGTGGTAAGCTAAAGCCCCCAAAGATGTCCCTGCCCTAGTCTCCAGGACCTGGGCATATGAGACATGGTGTAGTAAAGGGACTTTGCAGTTGTGATTAAATTAAGAATTCTGAGATGTGCTGGAAGATCTGGTGGGCCTCATGTAATCATAACAGTCCTTGTAAGAGGGGCACAGAAGTTAGGGTCCAAGGAGAAAGCAATATGATGACAGAACAGAGAAGAAGGTGAGACACTTTGAAGATGGAGAAAGGGGCTGCTAACCAAGAAATACAGTGGCTTCTCAAAGCTGAAAAAGGCCTGGAGATGGATCTTCCCATCAGAGCCTCCAGAAGGTGCCAGACCTGCTGACACCTTCACTGTAACTCAAGCTGAGTTTGGAGTCCAACCTCCAGAATCATAAAAGAATAATTTTGTTTTTAAAGCCACTAACTTTTTGGCAATTTGTTATAACAGCAAAAGGAAACTACTATACCCTGCTTCAAAGACTCCCTCCTACCCTTGCCTTTAAATCTGTAGAAGAAAAATAAATCACTCTGTATTAGGGAAGAGAAATAGAACTCTTGTTCAACAGAAAACATTCAAAACATCTACATAATATTTATATATAGTTGTAGAAGTCACCGATTTTCAAAGGCAAGTTTCCTTTTCTTGAGGTTCATTTAGTATGTAAGAAAAATATTCCAATATTTATAGTTAAATCATGAAAATTATTGATGCGAAACAATAAATATTAGTTTGGAATTACAAAGAATATTAAGAAGTGTGCCTTTGAAAAAGCTCTCCATGCTTCTGTTTTAATCTTTCATTATTCTAAAAGGGAATATAATTTTAATGTTTATGTTATTTTAATGGTCAGATTTCTGCCTAGGACATAAAAAGTAGTTAAACATTAAAAAATTGGTTGAAATATGAATTTAATCTAAGGCCCTTTTGTGAAAGAAAATGGAAGAAATGCAACCATTAAAAATAAGTAAAAACTAAAAAGAAAAAAATTG
Source organism: Bison bison bison (assembly GCF_000754665.1). Lineage (NCBI taxonomy): Eukaryota > Metazoa > Chordata > Mammalia > Artiodactyla > Bovidae > Bison > Bison bison. Next base: position 197,218 of record NW_011494816.1, on the reverse strand, counting down.
AAAGAGAAACCAAAGTCCACTTCCCTTTGCCTGATTTTCAAGGTTACTCATCCCTTAGATTTTGCCCAAAGTGCCTTCCACATCTCCATCCAGCTGGCTCACACCAGCCAAAAAGAGATGTGTAGCTGAAAAAGGATGGATTTGAGATTAAGTTGTATTCCACAACTTCCTGTCTATGTGAGTTCAAGCAAGTTACTTCATTGGTCTGGGTCATATTACATCCATTTCACAAATGAGAGAATTCGTCTTCAGGGGTGAGTTGTAGAAAAAATGAACCAAGTCTAGCATGATGTTCTGCATTTCACAGGTGTTGGAGACGATGCTGACAAGTATTAATTGTTGTCCCCTCTTTTTTCAGAGTGGCCAGCATGTTCCAGACTCACTGAAGCATGGTCATTAGGGAAGATACATTGATTTTAAAAAGTCACCATTAGGATTTCTAAGTAGACATTTGAATTTCCTAGCAGCAAACAGTCTACACCGAGGACAAAACCTGGACCAACTCAGGGCCTGCGGTTTATGCATTAAATAGCTGAGGATCCAGGAATGTTGCTATTGTCTTAGAGAAAAAAAGCTCAAGCCTTTCTGGGTTGGTGGAAAGATGGAAGAGTGCGAGAGGAGGGCAACAGAGTATGTCTCTGGTCCAAGTGTTTTCTTGTCCCTCTTGAAGATATAAGAGAGGGTGAATGCATCCCCAGGTGAGTTTGATGAGTCCCAAAGAAGGGGGACTGGGGAACTTCTGGCCAGCATCTGATTCCCCATTCTGGGACAACATGAGACCCACAAGGGTCTTCCTCTGCTTTGTCCTGGATGGGTGGAATGACGATATAATGGGATATTTGCTTGCTTCTCTAGCTGAGCTGAAAGCAAGAGTGACTGAAATGAGAAAGGTTATTTCTGTCACTCAAAGTTTATACTAGTTGGTGATCCAGGAAGGAAAGGCAGCTGTGTTCCATGAGTCCTTTTTTCTCATTACTCCCCCTATCCTAGGGTGATGGTTCTGGCTCCCTGAAGCATCTCAACCATGAGAGCTGTGGTTAGCTCTCATCTACCACACCTGCACTTTAGTGAGCTGAAAGGTGGGAAAAGGAAGGCGGGAAATGGAAGCAAGCTTCCATTTCAGGGCATGGCCAGAAGTTGTACACTTTTTTTTTTTTTTTTTAGAAGTTGTACACTTTGCTTCTTTTCACATTCTATTGGCTGGAACTTTATCACATAGACATCCCCAGCTGCAAAAAAAGGGTTGGAAATGGAATCCCTAGCTGATGGTTATTGGACAAGCTGAGACTTATAGGTGTGGGGCTTTAAGGTTAATGGGAATCAAGACAGAATGGATACTGGGGACAATTAGTAATCTTACTACAGAAAGCCCTCATAGAATGGCAGATATTTCCCCATAGAATCAGGCAGAGTTCAATCAAGGAAGCAGAATTGTTATAATTGTTATAGAATAAAGGATTTATTTTAGAAACAAGACCTCATAAAATTGTGGGAGAAGATGTGGAAATAAAGGTCTGAACTGGGCAGTTGGAGGATCAAAGAAAAGTCTCTAATCAACATTTCTGAGACTGGTGCAGTCAGACAAGTGAGGGAGAAAGAGCTAGATCTCCAGGACCCTCTGCATCTGCCCCTTCCCTCATCTAAATACAACAGCCTTAAGAGAGCAATGAATGCTGCTTTACTTCCACTTCTCAGTCTTGCATACTTTTCTCTTTTGACCAATTCCAACCTGAAATTGTATAGGAAAGCTAGTCCAGGAAATGTAGTTCTATTAATAGCTTAGTCAAGTTGAAACACTTACAAACTGTAACATTCTTGTGGTGTAGAGCAGTGGAGATTGATATGACATTGACATGGAATGGGTCTAGGGATTTCAAGAGTGGGCAAGGGATGATGGGCAGCAGGTTCTGCATTTGTCTCCATGGATGTTGGTACTTAGGATGAGAAATCCACCTCCCTGACCCTCTCTCCAGTGCCTTGACACCACGGGTCAGCCCCTCCATTCCAGCATTCCTCGCTGCATCAGGGTTAAGGTACCATCTTGGGATTGGTCTGGGAGGGAAAAAACTTTGACTTGAGAAAAACTTAGTTTAAGAAAAACCTCAAGTTGATTTTACTAGTATTTCTGCCCTTGGGCAGAATATGGACTTAGTCTATAGAAAATAAGGTGCTTTGTAGAAAAAATAAGTTGCATTTCTTATACACTTCAATATATCTAGTGAGAAATTCACATGTACTAAATAGGTAATCAAAATGTCTGTCTTCTTCCTTTTCGCTGGATCCCACCAAACCAAAGGGTATCACTGGCCCTTTAACGAGACATGCTCTGGATTTTGCATGAAATCCATCCTCCTCCTTTCATGAATGCTCTTTCATTTATCACACTGATTGCAGTTTAAGCAATCCTATGGGGCATTTCTCCTCAGCAACTCAGGTCACATGAACACCTCCTCTGTTAAATGTTCCTGCCCTGCCTTCTCTGTGTGCTCCAAGGAGTTTTGTCAAATGTTTGTTTGTGCGCCTGATTCAATGTGATGTCTCCCAAGTGAATCATGAGCCCTCTTGGGTAGGGCCTTCATTTACTGTGAGTCTTTGTGTGCCAGTTGCAGGAAGCAGCTTCAGTGAACACTTGTTGACCATTTGACTGGATATACCTTCCTCCAAATTGTGAACAAGAAAATCAGTTGATTGTTTTATTCTGAATAGAATGCTGTTCCCTAATTGTGTAAAATTACACATACACACAGTTCTCTGTCGATATCATTTGATGGTGTTGATACACATACACACCTTCTACAACTACAGGTAACAGGAATCTATCTGGCTCTTCAAATGTTAACTACGAATTATGTCTCCATCTCATTTCATTTCCTCTACTTGTCCTCTTCCCATGTCCTTTACTCTTGACTGTACTGAAGAAAGACATCTCTTACTTGAGGCTTTTGTTCCTGTATTAGTTTCCTGCAGCTGCTGTAACAGGGTACCAAAAACTGGCTTAAAACAACAGACATTTATAGTCTCACAGTTCTGGAGGCTAGAAGTCTGAAATCAAGGTGTCATCAGGGCTGTCTTCCCTCTGTAAGCCCTAGGGGAGAATCCTTCCTTGCCTTTTGCTAGTTTCTGGCAGCTTCTGGCAACGTTTGTCTTGTAGATGCATGGCTCCAATCTCTGCCTTTGTTGTCATACGGCTTTCTCGCTCTCTCTTGGCTCCACATGACCTTCCTATAGGGATACCACTCACTGGATATAATTCAGTATGACCACATTTCACATTGATTACATCTGCAAAGACCATATTTCCCAATAAGGTTATGTTCACAGGTACTAGAGATTAGATCTACAACTTATCTTTGTGGGGATGTGACTTATCCTACAACTGTCCCTATCGCTTTGTCTTTTGCACTTGGAGGAGGGTATGTTCCAAGCTCAGATACTCCCAATGATATCTGCAGCAAGCCACTGCATTAGTTCCGGAGGAGTCCTGCTAGAGCCGGGTGGAATCCTATCTATCCTCTTGGCCTTCGATGAGCACAGTGGCCTGTGGGGGCAGAGGGATGAGGTCCACTTCTGAGTCTCCATCACAGCTTCACGTATAAAATCACACAGTACTTGAGGCCAATGCAGCATTGTAAAGCAATGATCCTCCAATTACAAAATTAGAAAAAAGAATCACACAGTACTTGATATAATAGGGTAGGAAGTACAGAGACCTGGGCATCCCCTTGGCTCCATCACCAATAAGCTGTGTGACTGGAACAAGCTGCCCCTCTGAGCACTACTTGGTTGAGTCTTGAATGAACATAGTAAGCATTTGCCATATGCAAAAATAGGAGTCCTGGGACACAGAAATAATTAAGGTTCTGTCCTCAATGAACCTAGCATTCAGTGGGGGATGAACCACTCACCTATGAGGTTCTATGAGGATCAAGGCTCTTTGTAGTTCATAACCCGCTGTGAACATGTCAGCAGCAAAAGCGACTCATGGAGCTCAGGCCTGGAAGAACTTGTGACCGTACCACAGCTCCTCCATTAAGCTTCCCTCATTGCTAGGCATAGACAACTGAAATTCAGGAAAGAACATTTATTTTTCATTTACTTATGTATTAATTTGAGCCCTGATCACGTACCAAGCACAGGGCTAGGTCCTGGAGATACAGTGCTGAACACAGCAGGTAGAGGCCCTGCCCTAGAGAGTTTACAGTCTACAGGAGACACAGACATTCCACGAGGGGCATGTTCTGACCTCCCAGGAACTCTTGATTTGGCTTTAAAGGATAAGTAATTTTTTTTTTTAAGTTTATCAACCTTAAACCTTATCTTAGTCTATCTGGCCTGCTATGACAGAATATCATAGACCGGTGTTTTATAAATAAGGAAAATTTATGCCTCACAGTTCTAGAGGCTGCAAGGTCCAAGATCAAGGTGCTGTCCTGATTAGGTACCTGGTGCTAAAGCTGAAACTCCAGTACTTTGGCCACCTCATGCGAAGAGTTGACTCATTGGAAAAGACCCTGATGCTAGGAGGGATTGGGGGCAGGAGGAGAAGGGGACGACAGAGGATGAGATGGCTGGATGGCATCACTGACTCGATGGACGTGAGTCTGAGTGAACTCCGGGAGTTGGTGATGGACAGAGAGGCCTGGCGTGCTGCGATTCATGGGGTCGCAAAGAGTCGGACATGACTGAGCGACTGATCTGATCTGATACACCTACTTCCTGGTTCATAGATGGCCATCTTCTTGCCATGTCCTCATGGTGAAGGGGAAAGGGAGCTCTCTGGGGTCTCTGTAACAAGGACACTAATATCATTCATGAGGGTTCCACCCTTATGATAAAATTACTTTCCAAAGGTCCCACCTCCAAATACCATCATATTCGAGATTAGATATCAACATATGGACTTTTTTGGGGGCGTGAGGATACACAAACATTCAGTCTCTAGCAAATATCAACAGATTCCAGGTATACAAATCAGGTATACAACAGGTATACAAATCAGTCTTCTGACTTTTGTTGAAGAATTGCTTCCATATTATTAAACTTGTCTATGTAGGAAACAAGGATGAGATCTGTCTCTGCTTAGAGCAGGACTGTTGTGCTACTTGAATGAAATCATATCTGGGCAGGTGTATAATAAAGGTTAAAATATTACCGAGGAGAAAGAGTTCTCATTATTAAGGGCCATCTGGATATATTGTGATGCCTCTGTGTGTGTGTGTGTGTGTGTGCATGACAGAGAGAGAGAAAAGCAAGAACATAAGCTGCTGTGTGTGTTTTTTTGCCTGTCAAAAAAAAAAAAAAAAAAAGATGACAAGGCAATGTGGAAGATGCTTTCTCCCTGGGCATGGTGGTTCCTTGTACTCACTTCTGAGAGAGCAGTTAACTCAGACAGGGCACCTGAGAGGCCATCCTGGGGGAAGTGATCCTGCCTGGATCTTGGAGGATGAGTAGGTGTCGGCAGAACAAAGAGGATGCAGTGGGTGCAAAGGGGCAGAACCAGAGAACAGTAAGATGTTTTCCACTACCTGTAGCCCCCAAGTGCAGGGGGCTGCTTAGCAGGGAGACCTCCCTCCTTACCACCTTCTATCTCCTCCTTACGTCCTCTCCTCCCCCTCTCCCAGAAGTGTGGGCAAATTGTTAATCATGGTTTAGACCCCAAGATAGCGAGGTAAACACATGAGCAGTGCTGGGGGGATCACTGTATGAAAAGGCAATGCACGGGAGTGTGACTCTCTGCTTTGCCCCCCTAGATCCAGGAGCATGAGAGGAGCTAGGGTCCAGCTTGCAGGGAGGAGACCCAGCCTCTTCCCATTTCCTTCAGGCATGTGCTCAAGGGCTTTCAACTTTGGCCTCTAGTCCCCCACATTGGCTGCCTGGTGGTCTGATTCCAAGATCTGAATTTGTGCTCAAGAGCTTCAGAAAAAGCTCCAGCAAACTCCACGTGGAGGGTTTGGATCCAAGTCCAGCTATTAATATAAACTTTGATTTTTCATGTGTAAGAGAGCCCAGGCAATCCTGGATCCCTTAGTCTAATAAAATACAAGTGTACCCCATAATCATTCGTCATGCCATCTTTTGTGTGCGGACTGGCATTCAGCCTTTCCTCACTTCTTTTTTTCCCCACTGGATCAACCGGAGCCGACCACCCCAATTCGAGCCAATTCCCATAGCCTTCTTTTCTTCATCCACTTACCTCATTCTATCCTGTGTTTTACTGGCGTTGACATCATCTTAGAGTCTGGAGGAGGGCTCACGGTGTACCTCTTTTGTATTCTCCACCACACTAAGCACATTCAGGACAAATGCTTCATAAACATTTATTGGACTCAACTATTCCTGGCAGAAAAGAGGGAAACTAGCATCAGTGTAAGTTATGGTGGGGCTAGAGCTACCATGATTTCTTCATTCATGCCTCCAACCACTGTTCCCTGAGAAATCTGTCAGCCAACACAGACTACCTGTCCTCATGGAGTTGATGGTCTCCTTTAACCAGCATCATAATGCAGAGGGTTTGTTTTCTAACTTGGTGTTTGCCAAGCAGGAAACAGAAAGACTCTGAATGGGGAAGGCCACCAGATTTGCTAGCAAAGAGGCCCCCAGATCTTCAAGGAATGGGAGGCAGGCCTCCTGGGAAGGCTTCCTTATGATGCTTTCGAGTCCCCCCTTGGCCTCTGCAGCTGTGTTGTGTGAGATCGGAGCCAACATGTATCACTTGCCTGCCCCTTGGGACTGCAGTCACCTTCCTCCCCACGTGGCAGCATTTCTAGGCCCTGGAGGGAGACAGGCTGTGGACCAATGCCAGGCCAGTTACCAGAGCACTTTTTCTCCTCTCTGAAATGTGTGATGCTTTCTCCACATGGCTGTAATTGGAGGTCCCTCCCTTTTAATAATCCTTTTAAAGGAAAACCAGAGCAACACCCGGATGATTTGCAATGACAGGGATGAGATCCACTTTTCCCATCCTCCTGACATCTGGGAGATGAGCAAAGCAGAGGAACAGAGTGTTTCGTGCCTTCTCCAGCACCTTCTCCCAGGCGGGCGTTCCCTCCAGCGTGGCAGGAATGGCCCCCCTCCTGCCAGAAAAGAACTTGAGTCAATGGCTTCATTCCCGATGATGTGTTTTAACAAACACATGGAGCATCTCCTTAATGCCAGAGCAATGCTGGGTCCTCAGGGGACAGAGAGAAGGAGGTGCAGCCCTGTGTTCAAAGATAGCTCCATCTGGAGGTCCTCGGGGAAAGGCAGAGCTTGAGGAGTAGGTAGATTTTCACTGATCGAGAAAGGGAAGGTGTTTTAGGCAGAGGCCACAGCCTGGGCAAAGGTGTGGAGGTTTGTGAAGGGGGTCTTGGGCTGGGGGCAGATTTTCCCAGAGGGACTGTGGCTGTAAATGAAAATAGAGACAGGAGCTACTTAGGGAGGGCTTGAGTAAGATAAGGAAACAAGTTTATCCTTCAGGGGATGGGAAGAGGCTGAAATATTGCAATTCATGATTCTGGCTTCACTCATACGGGCTTGTCAGGTGGCTCAGCAGTAAAGAATCTATCTATAATGCAGGAGATGCAGGAGACGCGGGTTCAATCCCTGGGTCATGAAGATCCCCTGGAGGAGGAAATGGCTACCCATTCCAGTATTCTTGCCTGGAGAATTCCATGGGCAGAGGAGCCTGGTGGGCTACAGGAGCCTGGGGTCACAAAGAACTGGACACGACTGAGGACTGAACACACACATACACACTGAAATGCCTGAGCCACAGCTGTCTTTCTGTTTTTATAGCATTAAAAAACAAAGACAATTCAGAAATGAGGCAATAATTTGGCAACTGATTTTTTTCATCCTTTTGTGTTTGTTAACTACAAATTTCTTACATGACTGGTTGATTTCTGGAGAAGATAGCACTAATATGTCCAGTTAGTCCTGGGTACACATCATTTTTACCTAAAAAGGGAAATGGCTCAGATGCAGCCACCATCTCCGGGATTTCCAGGACTAGGTGAAATGCCCCAGAAGACCTGTGTCAGCCCTTTAAAAGGGTTCTGATTATCTCTGGATGGAGGTGTGTGGAGCCAGGCCCAGCCTGCTGGCAAGGAGGAGGCCAAGTTGGATGGGGAGGTGGAATATGCTCTGGTCCTCCATAGAGCGCCTTCCTGGCCGTCAGGGAGATGGAAAAATGGCCCTTTCTGGTAAACACAGATGGCCTGGGTATATCCCTGAGTTTTTACTTTAAAAGGGTAAAAAGTGAGCCAGACCTTCAATCAGAGGTATGTGGGAAGTTTCCTGCACTCCGAGAGCCAGTGGCCCCCGAGGGTAGAGAGTCCGCCCGCCCGGGCTGGCAGGTCTGGGCTCACCTTCCTCATGTTCCCCCCAGCTCCTGGTTCCCGCCACCTCACACCTCTCCTCAAAGCCTCCCACCCACTCCCTGCCCTGAGCGAGGCCTGAGCACTATCTATTTCTCTCCTTCTCCCCTCTGGGCTCTGCCTCTGTCATCCAGGCACTAAGCAGACCTCTGCTAACCATGGTTTCTTTCTGGGAAAAGCTGTGTGGTGCCTCTATTCCTGCAGGAAGGTCTGGGGATGAGGTATCTCTGGGCCTGGCCTGCAGGGCTCAGTCAGGGCAGCAAGGGGAGCTTCTGCTCTCTACCCTAGGTCAGAAGGATAGGTGGCTTTTCCTCCGCCTGCCTCTCTGAGTCTGCCTCTTAATCTCTCCTCTGTATTTTCATGAATCTCTATGCTATTCCATTCTTTATTTCATTTTACCTTCCCATTAACCAGGCCAGGATGACCATTGTACTAGTTTACCCATCACTGTGTAATGAATTTCCCCAAGACTCAGTCTTTGTTAAAAGAACAAGCAGGTATTATCTCCCCCAGTATCCGAGGCTGAGGAGGCTGCGAGTGGAGTAGCTGGGTGATTTCTGGCTCAGGGTCTCTCATGAAGCTATAATTAAGCAGTCAGTGGGGAAGGTGTTGTCCACTTCCAAGCTCAAGCTTACTCACAGGGCTGTTGGCAGGAAGGTTTCATTTCTCCCATGTGGGTATCCCTGTAGGGCTTCAAGAGAGAGATTCAGAGAGTGCCAAAGGGAAGCCACAGCATCTTTCATAACTTGATCTTGGAAATGCTATACCATCACTTCTGCCATATTCTATTGGTCACACAGAACAACACTGGTACAGTGTTGGGGGGACCCACACAGAGTGTGAATACCAGGAGGTAGGGATCATGAGTGGTCATCTTGGAAGTTGGTTACCATGGTTACCCAGAGACTAACCGGCAGTAATGGCCTTAGGGAGACCCAATTCTTTCTATTAAAACATTGATTTCCCCTTCCAGAAGTTCTTCTTTTTCATCATCTTCAATCTCGTCTTCTGGTTTTTTGCTCAGATCACAGCGTGGGCTGCACTCTTTGGCCTGAAGATGCTTCCCGTGATGCTATGGTCCTTGCCATACCTCTCCTCCACCTTCCACCCTACACCACCCTCCCCCTGCCCCACCCCAAGCTACCCGCATCTCTTTATCTATTCATTGCCAAACTTCTTGCACTGGCTTCCTTATCTGCACTGCCAGTAGTCTATCACTTGACTCATTAATCTCTCACTGAAGAAAAGAGTCATCTGTGATCTCCCTCCCAGTGACCACCACCTGCAATCGTGGCATGGTCTCTTGCTCCCTGACCTCTGCTCCTGGGCTCTGCTCACCTGTGGTGCTGGTTGAGCTCCTTTGGCTTCTATGTGAGGACACCTCTTGGTTGTCCTCAAGGCTCACCGGCTCTATGGCTGTATCCTGTCCCTCCAGACCCTGGATGTGGTTGTAGTGATGCGTTTGTGTTCCACTCCTCAGCTCCTTTCCTTATTTGTTACACTCTTTCCAAGTATCTATTTACTTGGAATTTGTTTTCCCTCCCTAACTTGTCCAGTAGAAAACTCTAACTTTGTGAACTCAGGTAGAGTACTCTTCTTTCTAAATCTCTCTCTCTCCCCGCACCCCCCACCCCCACTCCCTGTCCCCCAACTGCATGGGCTTTCCTTGTAGCTCAGTTGGTAAAGAATCTGCCTTTAATGCAGGAGACCTGGGCTTGATTCCTGAGTCAGCAAGATCCCCTGGAGAAGGAAATGGCAACCCACTCCAATATTCTTGCCTGGAAAATCCCATGGACAGAAGAGCCTAGCAGACTACAGTCCATGGGGTTGCAAGAGCTGGGCACAATTTAGCCCCTAAACTACCACATGTGGGATCTTAGTTCCACAATGACAGATTGAACCTGTGCCCCCTGCAGTGGAAGCACAGAATCTTAACCACTGAACTACCAGGGAGGTCCATCTAAATATCTGTCTTGTCAGTTCCCTTGTTTCAAATCCTGTAGGCCCTGCTCTACTTCAAGCCTGTGATTTCTCATATAGGCTTTTCAGTAGAACCCACCCACCGCCCCATCACTCCCTCTCAAATGGTCTCTACCACCAGATTCGGCCTCCCTGTGCTATTAGGATGATGTCACAGCACACAATCTACAAATCTTATAGGAAACCCAAGGTCCTCCATGATCTGGTTCTTGCCTGCTCAGCTGCATCGCTCATTACTCTTTTCTCCTCAACTCCCTCGTTTCACCTACCAGACACAGAGGACCATCCACTCGACTGCCCTTTGTGGACACTGCTGTGCTGGTGCTCCCAGCCCCAGCTCAAGCACCACCTGTGCAGTGAGGCCCTGCCTGACCATCAGGGAGCCATGGAGGGTCTTATCCTCTTACCTGCTTGCATCCCCTGGGGACTCCCCCATACACACTGCCTCAGGGCTTTCTCTTGCCAAAGACCATAGTCTGTGGGCAGCCTGGGTGGTCCCGTCTCTAGGGAGCAGCCCTCAGCTAAGGAAGGGTGGGAGGTGGTAGGTTAATACCCCAGCTTCCTCATTCCTTAGGTGGAATAACTCAGAAAAGCCTTCTACACAGTCTCCTAGGAGCATCCAGTGGGATTAAGACCAGCTGCCCCATGGTATTAGCTCCTTTTCCTGTCTCACTTCCCCAATCCCCCATGAATGCCTCCTGAGGACATCTGAATAACTACTTACATTCAAGCCCTTGTCTCTGGGTCTGCTTCTAGGAGAGCACAGCCTGAGACACCTCTTTGGTCCCTGCTGCAGCGGCGTGGATCTCCACTGCAGCAGTCCCATGTTTAATATCATCGAGTGCCTGTTTTTGTGCTAGCCTTCCTCATGCCAGTCCCCGGGGAGAAGTAGCACAAAGGTGCCCTGCTATGGCTGGCAACATGCCCAATAGATGTTCGATGAGTGAATAAAAGACTGGTTTTTCTAAAACTGTTCTGATTGTATTTCTTTGCTACTAAACCCTTCAGTACAGACACTTATGATATTTCCCAATGTGACCCTAGCCTCCAGTTTCAGTTTCCCATCTCATGCCTTTCCACCTGGGCTGCCCTGAAAGTTCTGAAATAGAGCTCCGCCCTCTTCAGTGCTTGGCCACTCCCCCACCCTCCCACACAGCATGGAGCGTTTTGCGCATCCAGGCATTCAGCTGACCTTCCCTGCACACAAGGTTGGTGCTCAACAATCTTGGCCGGAAAGGAAACTTTCTGCAAAGATTGGCCAAATGATCTATGTCTTTCATGGTTTTGTCCAATATAGTGTTTCTTGCACCTCAAGAGGACAAAGGCCATTTTAATTTTAAGCACTTGGCATAGAGCACTGAATGAAGGGCCCCCCTGGTCCAGCTTCTTGGGGGACGTTAATAACAAATTCTTCCCCCACCCTGACCATTTTATGGGCAACACACAAGACAGGATTTATTTAGATGCAGCCTTCCTACACTGGTAGAATATATAGTTTTGATTCCATGAATGAATTATTCATACAAACATCAGAATTGACTTTCTGCACAGGTTCAGGGAAGTATTTGTTGAACTATCTACCCTGGCTAGCAATTGGTAAAATGTTCTACATTTAGATGCTTTTAAGAGCTACATATTTCGTGACATCAGAGTAGAAGATCCTTGTAATAGACAACAGTTCAATAAGGTTTCAAATCAGAATTTGAAAAAGTAGAATCAGAAGTAGATTCTACTTCCAAATGTTTCAGTGTTCTCCAGGTGATCACTTTCAGTTGAGCCACTCATCCTCATTTTAGAAAAGCAGAAATTGAAGTTTGGAGAGATAGCAATATAAATGTCAGGTGGGAACGTGTACATTGTAGGAGCATAATATGAATATATATATATAATATATGTAAATATGTAGGTAACTTGGTTGCTCTGAGCTTCCATTTCCTCTCTGTAAAAACAGGAATTATATATAGTGCATAGTACATGCATGCATCACTTTCAACTTAGAGGAAGCCTCTGTTTCCTCATCTATAAAATGGGGATCATCCCTGCTCTGTCCCTCTCATTGTGTGCTCACATACTGACAGATAGAGCAGGTGGTACTTCTTTGTAAAGCAGGTTCCTCTGTGATGATACTTTTCATTAGGAGACTCTGACTGTGGTATGTGGGAAAGAACACTGGCTATGCCGTAGGGAAATTAGAGTTCAAATCCGGGCTCCACCATCTACACTGATCCTTAGTTTCCCCTCACTGTGGACTGGGGCTCCCCGTCTTCAGACTCACGGGGAAGATGCCTGGGATCCTGTCTGGAGAAGAGGTTGCATGTGGCAGCCCCTTTCGTGCCCCTAATCCCTGTTCCCAAGTACTCCCCAGTACTCGAGAGAATGTGTGAGATAGATGTAGGAGGAATTTTCCCTAGAGGTAAGCCCCACAGTTTTTTTGTTCTACAGTTTTCTATTGGTGAATCGCTATACCTTAACAAAATCACAGGTAATGAGAAGAAAACTAGTGTCTGGACACTAAAAGGCCCTATTCTCTTGGACACTGCAGTGAAGTCAAGAACAGTCTTTGTTCCCGGATTGTCCTGGAGAAGAAAAACATAAAAGCCTCAGTTATGGGTTTATTCTCATTCCAGAGAAGAACAGTGGGTTCTTTCTCCAGTCATCCCTGTCCTTAACTGGGGAGGAGCCCAGGGGCATATTTTACAACTAAGTCAAGAGCTCGCCTCCAAATTCAGATTTAAGCCTTGAGCAAAATGAATCACTATCTCACTCAATTAAGTCCATTATCCGATTACCTAATAAAACCTCACTTCAAAGAAGGACTCATTTACCCATCAAATATTTATTTAGCACCTGCTACATACCAGATGCTGCTTTGGCAGCTGGAAGGGATAGATCAGAACAGAGAGAGGTGATGAGGGCAGAGTGGCATGAAGCAAAAGGCTCTTTTTCTGGTGGTAAGAAACCTGGGTTCACTTCCTGCTATTTGAATTTATTTCCCATGCAACCTTGGGAAAATCACCTAACCTCTTTGAATCAGAGGTATAATAAATCCTTCTTGTTTGTTTTGAGGCATATGGTATGGTGGCTAGAAGCCCTAGGTTCAGGCAGACATGGGATAGAATTTCCATTTAGCTATTACACATAGTAAAATATAACCTTGACTAAGTCACTTCACTTCTTTGAGCTACAGCTTCCTCACCTGCAAAATAGGCATAATAAGGTATTTCTTGAGTGACTGTTGGGATAGTTCAGAGCTAAGAGTAGCAAATGAAAGTACTATTTGAAGCTCAAGGGAGGGAGAAGATTTTTCCAGATCAAATTGGAATCTATTCTGAACCTCCTAGCCCTTTTTTGAGGTTTATTCTTTCACTTAATGCTTGATTAGAATTGCCTGAAGCCGGCTGTTGGAGGACTAGTCTTTGAACTTGGATTTTTCCATTTTCTATAAACTAATTGTTGGTTGCTAAAACCCCAAGTGAAAACAAGCTAATTTATGAAGGTAACTTTTGCAGCCTGCTTTTCCTCACCGTGGGTCCACCCTTCTCTTGGTGGTGGCGTGGCTGGCTTTCTCTGCATCTGTACAACTGCTTTCTCTGACTCAGGAGATCACCACTTCTCCTCTCCCAGCTCTGACCTCTCCCAACTTTTTCTATCAGGTCAAGTCAGAGAAAGCATGTTTCTCGTGAACTTTCTCCCCAAAACGGGGCCAGTTTCCATTCTTTGACTCCATTTACACAGGCAAACACATCTACCAATCTTGGCATGCTGATCTGTGGGCAGCCTGGGGTCCAATGGCCTTTCTGGGCAGGGCACTCTGAGTCAAGAGTGGAAAATGAGAGTTGCTGGTGTCCTGGATCTAAGTGGCCCACTTCCTCCACCCTTTGAGGGTGGAGGCCCTCCCTGAGGCTTTGCAAAGATTTTCCATAGAGCAGCATAGCACAAGCAGGCTCCAAGGGCACCCAGACCTGCCCTGGAGGCAGGCTGATGGCAGAACCAGTGGTATGGTGATCCTCCTGGGACTCTGTTTCCTGGAGCTGATGTGCATGGACTTTTAGAGGAGAAGTGGAAGGAGTCAGAATGTGTTTGAGGGCTTGACAGAGAGGCAGATGGTGTTGAGGAGGGTGGAGGGGAGAGGTGGGGGCTGTGTCCCTGCTGTCTGGAAAACTGAGACAGGATAGGTAGATAGTAGTAGTTTAGTCACTAAGTCGCATCTGATTCTTGAGAACCCATGGACTGTAATCCCCAGGTAACTCTTCCATGGGATTTCCCAGGCAAGAATACTGGAATGGGTTGCCATTTCCTTTTCCAGATCTTCCTGATCTAGGGATTGAACTTGGGTCTCCTACACTGAAGGTGGATTCTTTACCATTGAGCCACCAGGGAATTGTAAAATGTGAAAGTGAGATTTGATTCACTGATGCAACAGGCAGGGGTATTTCTTTTAATTAACTGCAAGGAGATCCAACCAGTCCACCCTAAAGGAAATCAGTCCTGAATAGTCATTGAAAGGACTGATGCTGAAGCTGAAACTCCAATACTTTGGGCACCTGATGTGAAGAACTGATTCATTGGAAGACTCTGATGCTAGGAAAGATTGAAGGTGGGAGGAGAAGGGGATGACACGGGATGTGATGGTTGGATGGCATCACTGACTTGATGGACATGAGTTTGAGCAAGCTTTGGGAGTTGGTGATGGACAGGGAAGCCTGGCATGCTGCAGTCCATGGGGTCACAAAGAGTTGGACATGATTGAGCAACTGAACTGAACCCTCAGTTATCATGAGTTTCATGGCACTGATTTCATAAGGTATCACTGTCAGTGTGTTTTTGGTCTGACACTTACTTGGGGGATGGTTCCCAGCTCCTCTCTGAGAGTCGCAGCTTCTTCATTTGTAAAAGAGGAATGATGGTAATTCCTGCTTCAGATCCTGAGTGCATAAGTCAGGTTGAATGTCAAGATGTAAAATTCTTCAAAAACTCTAATCCCCTAGGCAATTGTTAGTCACATAGAGGGAACAAAATTAGCTGTGAAAAGCCTAAGAAAAAGGAGTAATGAGGCAGTTATATCTGTGTTGGCTCAGGTTCATGAATGGAAAACTTGGCTGCAAGTGGCCTTCTTTGCTCAAAACAGAACATTCCTTTTTATTATCTGATTCTTAAAGCGGTCCCTCCCATGGGTGTCCACCGTGGTTCCCACCTGTGGAGGCACCAGTGTGTGGACACTTGCTAGGATAACAGATTCCAGCCTGTTACTGACAGCCAGGTTGTCCCCATCCAAGAGGGGCTATTTTGTCCCATGGAGAGAGAATAATTCCAGACTCTGGTCAAATTTGGGCCAACTGGAACTCTGAAACTAGTTTCCAAGTGTCTTAGAAATACTTGGGGAAGAAGAAAAAAGGTTTGTTCTCTTTGAGCTTTTGATAACCTCTGCAATCCTTCGGCTCCTTTTTAAAACAGAGATTTGTTCTGAGTTCATAGAATCATAGAATTTCAGACCTGGGTGGTGTTGGGAGGACTTTGAGTTCATCTAATGCAATCCTTTCAGGGTACAGTAAAGAAATTTGAGTGCTGAGTGGGAAAGGGGGCTGCCTGAGGTTGCAAAGCTATGTCCTGTTGGGAAACAAGGCTGGAACTCTTCTTTCCTGCTTCTTAGTGAAGATCCTATAATACATTAAGAACTGGATCCAAGCCCTCTCTAACCTTTTAGATAACCCTTCCAGGCTTGTAGGGGTATCTCGACATTAGGTTTCCTAGGAAGAACAAGCAAGTGAGTCATCTATAGTCTTGGACTTCCTGATATCCATATCTTCTGAGTCTGGGGGCCACTCTGGGGTCTCTGCCACTCTCCCCAGCTCCTACTCAGCTCTGAGACTTCGGCCAAGATGAAGCAAGAAGAATGAAATGTGGTCAAAGCACAAAATGTAAGGAGACACTTCCTCCTTGGTTGGCATTTGTGTGGCCCCTTAAGAGTGAGGGCCTCCTTAAGTGTTTGTTTTTTTTTTTTTTTAAATTGAAGTTGATCTACATGGTGTTAGTTTCAGGTGTACAGCAAAGTGATTTGGATACATACACACACACACACACATTCTCTTTCAGACTCTTTTCCATTATAGGTTATTACAAGATATTGAGTGTAGTTACCTGTGCTATACAGTAGCACTTGTTGTCTATCTATTTTATATATAATAGTTTGTATATGTTAATCCCAGACTCCTAATTTATCCCTTCCCTCAGGAGAGAGCATGTACTTGTACACCACCATTCCTCTTTGGTAACAATAAGTTTGTTATTTATGTCTATGAGTCTCTTCCAGTTTGGTAAATAAGTTCATTTGTATCTTTTTTTTCTTTTAGATTTCACATATAAGTGATATCTTATGATATGTGTCTTTCTGTCTGGTTTACTTCACTTAGTATGATAATCTCTGGGTGCATCCATGTTGCTGCAAATGGCATCATTTCATTCTTTTTAATGATTGAATAATATTCCATTATCTATCTATCTATCTATCCTCTTAGGATGGGATGTTTAGGTTGCTTCTGTATCTCAGCTATTATAAATGGTGCTGCTGTGGACATTGAGGTGCATGTATTTTTTCAAATTATAATTTTCTCTGCATATATGTCCAGGAGAGGAATTGTTGGATCATATGGTAGCTCCTACTTTGGTGACAAAGGTCCATGTAGTCAAGGCTATGGTTTCTCCAGTGGTCATGTATGAATGTGAGAGTTGGACTGTGAATAAAGCTGAGCACTGAAGAATTGATGCTTTCTAACTGTGGTGTTGGAGAAGACTCTTGAGAGTCCCTTGGGCTGCAAGGAGATCCAACCAGTCCATCCTAAAGGAGATCAGTCCTGGGTGTTCACTGGAAGGACTGATGCTGAGGCTGAAACTCCAATACTTTGGCCACCTCATGTGAAGAGTTGACTCATTGGAAAAGACCCTGATGCTGGGAGGGATTAGGGGCAGGAGGAGAAGGGGATGATAGAGGATGAGATGGCTGCATGGCATCACCGACTCGATGCACATGAGTTTGGGTAAACTCTGGGAGTTGGTGATGGACAGGCAGGCCTGGAGAGCTGCAGTTCATGGGGTCATGAAGAGTTGGACACAACTGAGCAACTGAACTGAGCTGAACTGATGGTAGCTCTATTTTAGTTTTGTAAGGAACCTCCATACTGTTCTCCATAGTGGCTGCACCAGTTTACACTCCCACCAGTAGTGCAGGAGGGTTCCTTTTTACACCTAGGTTCTTCACTCGCCTCACCGTAATGAGGCAGTCCTGGCCAGTCTTCAAACATGCTGTGTCCTCTTCCACCCTGGGGCCTTTACTATTCCTTTTGCCCTTGAGAGCTGCATGGCTTCCCTCACTCCGCTGTCTGTGCTCCAAGGTCACTTCAACGGGAGCTTCTCTGAGGTAAGGCAGCTGTGCTGTTCATTTCTACCCCCTCAGTTCAGTTCAGTTCAGTTCAGTCACTCAGTCATGTCCAATTCTTTTTGACCCCATGGACTACAGCACGCCAGGTTTCCCTGTCCATCACCGACTCCTGGAGCTTGCTCAAAGTCATGTCCATCGAGTCAGTGATGCCATCCAACCATCTCATCCTCTGTTCTCCTCTTCTCCTCCTGCCTTCAATCTTTCCCAGCATCAGGGTCTTTTCAAATGAGTTGGTTCTTTGTATCAGGTGACCAAAGTATTGGAATTTCAGCTTTAGCATCAGTCCTTCCAAAGACTGTTCAGGACTGATTTCCTTCAGGATGGACTTGTTGAATCTCCTTGCAGTCCAAGGGACTCTCAAGAGTCTTCTCCAACACCTCAGTTCAAAAGCATCAATTCTTTGGCGCTCACCTTTCTTTATAGTCCAACTCTCGTATCCATACATGACTACTGGAAAAACCATAGCCTTGACTAGATGGTCTTCTGTTGGCAGAGGAATGTTTCTACTTTTTAATATGCTGTCTAGGTTGGTCATAGCTTTTCTTCCAAGGAGCAAGCATCTTTTAATTTCATGGCTGCAGTCATCATCTGCAGTGATTTTGGAGCCCAAGAAAATAAAATCTGTCACTGTTTCCATTGTTTCCCCATCTATTTGGCATGAAGTGATGGGACCGGATGCCATGATTTAGTTTTCTGAATGCTGAGTTTTAAGCCAATCTTTTCACTTTCCTCTTTGACTTTCATCAAGAGGCTCTTTAGTTCTTCCTCACTTTCTGCCATAAGGGTGATGTCATCTGCATATTTGAGGTTATTGACATTTCTCCCGGCAATCTTGATTCCAGCTTGTGCTTCATCCT
The DNA here is from genome assembly GCF_000754665.1 of Bison bison bison. Classification (NCBI taxonomy): domain Eukaryota; kingdom Metazoa; phylum Chordata; class Mammalia; order Artiodactyla; family Bovidae; genus Bison; species Bison bison. The sequence goes on along the minus strand of NW_011494816.1, from coordinate 178,592 downwards.
GCTCGGCATTTCCTATGATGTATTCTGCATATAAGTTAAATATGCAGGGTGACAATATACAGCCTTGACATACTCCTTTCCCAATTTGGAACCAGTCTGTTGTTCCATGTCTGATTCTAACTGTTGTTCTTGACCTGGATATAGATTTCTCAGGAGACAGGTAAAGTGGTCTGGTATTCCCATCTCTTTCAGAATTTTCCACAGTTTGTTGTGATCCACACAGTCAAAGGTTTTGGCATAGTCAATAAAGCAGGAGTATATATTTTCCTGGAACTCTCTTGGTTTTTCCATGATCCAACGGATTGGTTCCTCTACCTTTTGTAAATCCAGCTTGAACATCTGAAAGTTCATGGTTTATGCACTGTTCAAGCCTGGCTTGGAGAATTTTGAGCATCACTTTGCTAGTGTGTGAGATAAGTGCAATTGTGCAGTAGTTTGAGCATTCTTTGGCATTGCCTTTCTTTGGGATTGGAATGAAAACTGACCATTTATTCTCCTGTGGCAACCGAGAGTTTTCTAAATTTGCTGGCACATTGAGTGCAGCACTTTCACAGCATCATCTTTTAGGATTTGAAATAGCTCAATTGGAATTCCATTACCTCCACTAGCTTTGTTCGTATGATGCTTCCTAAGACCCATTTGACTTTGCACTCCACGATGTCTGGCTTTAGATGAGTGATCACACCATCGTGATTATCTGGGTCACAAAGATCTTTTTTGTGTAATTCTTCTGTGTATTCTTGCCACCTCTTCTTAATATCTTCTGCTTCTGTTAAGTCCATACCATTTCTATCTTTTATTGTGCCCATCTCTGCATGAAATGTTCCCTTGGTATCTCTAATTTTCTTGAAGAGATCTCTAGTCTTTCCCCCTATTTCTCTGCACTGACCACTAAGGAAGGCTTTCTTATCTCTCCTTGCTATTCTTTGGAACTCTGCAATTCAAATGGGTATGTATTTCCTTTTCTCCTTTGCTTTTCACTTCTCTTCTTTTCTCAGCTATTCATTGCCGGGAGCCGGCATATTGCATATTGAGTGCAGCACTTTCCACAACATCATCTTTCAGGATCTGGAATAGCTCAACTGGAATTCTATCACTGCCGGGAGCCAGCGTGAGGAACTCCGCCCATGGCAAAGGTCATGAGGAAGGAGGCTTGGCATATGCAAAGGTGGGATCGAGCCTCAGGAGTCCCCCTGGAAATTCTCGAGCATCTACCCCCAAAACCAGAGTCTGCCTACTTTCTGCTTTGTGCTTTCACCTATACCTCTGACTTTACGGGGGGCTGTCCCCCACTACCTCTCTCTGAAAAAAGAGTTAGCTTACAGCTCCAGTTAATAATTCCTGGGTGTGACAGTGTTTCAACCTACAAACTCCTTTGGAAATCCTCTAACCTGCCTGAATAGGTTTTTCTGGCCACATGTGATTGTTCAGAGCCTCCCAACTGTGAGAGGCATGAGATGTTCTAAACTGTCTGAATACAGATTCCTTTGAGCAGTTAAAAGATTGATTAGAAATTGTATTGGTGAAGGGTTTTTCACTTGTTGGGCCAATGTTTGCTGCTAAGTTTCCATACCCCTTACCTACTGTGTCCTTGGCAGTGTATTGATTGATATAATGGGTGTATAGAAATGTAAGTAGTAGCCTCAATGTTTGTAACCTTGGACCCTTGAGTTAATTCTTTTCTTGATTGAGCCCACCTCACCTTTGCCCTATAGGAATGCAGCTTTGTCCAATGCTTTTTGGAGGCTGGCGCCTGACTTTAGAATAATCACCTTTAGAGAAAAATAAGTTTCTTAAAATGTTAACAGGCCTCCAG
>NW_011494816.1:167818-176676 GCF_000754665.1 Bison bison bison | reverse complement strand
AGGCCTCCAGGCCAGAAGATGATGCAAATCACCTAAACTTGTGCATATGATAAGTTTGCAGGAAGAAAGACTGGCTTACTGCATGACTCTACCCCTTCCCCCATTATCCTCTATGCATAACTTAAGGTATAAAAACTACTTTGGAAAATAAAGTGCGGGCCTTGTTCACCGAAACTTGGTCTACCCATGTCGTTCTTTCTCTCACCTTCTGGCTGAATTATTTCAGCCTCTTTTCTCCACTGAATTTCCTCACTGAGCTATCCTCATTCTATTACTCTTTATATCTTTGATGAATATTTAAATAAATAGGTCGCCGATGCTGTCTCTCCTTTGAATACCCTGGATCAGCCGGGGCTGGACCCCGGCAATTCATAAGGCCTTCTCAGACAACCACTTTGCCTTTTTGCATTTCTTTTTCTTGGGGATGGTCTTGATCCCTGTCTACTGTACAATGTCACAAACCTCTGTCTGTAGTTCTTCAGGCTGTGTCTATCAGATCTAATCCCTTGAATCTATTTGTCACTTCCACTGTATAATTGTAAGGGATTTGATTTAGGTCATACCTGGATGGTCTAGTGGTTTTCCATACTTTCGTCAATTTAAGTCTGAATTTGGCAATAAGGAATTCATGATCTGAGCCACAGTCAGCTCCCGGTCTTGTTTTTGCTGACTGTATAGAGCTTCTCCATCTTTGGCTGCAAAGAACATAATCAATCCAATTTCAGTGTTGACCATCTGGTGATGTCCATGTAGAGTCTTCTCTTGTGTTGTTGGAAGAGGGTGTTTGCTATGACCAGTGCATTCTCTTGGCAAAACTCTGTTAGCCTTTGTCCTGCTTCATTTTGTACTCCAAGGCCAAATTTGCCTATTACTCCAGGTATCTCTTGATTTCCTACTTTTGCATTCCAGTCCCTTATAATGAAAAGGACATTTTTGGGGGGTATTAGTTCTAGAAGGTCTTGTAGGTCTTCATAGAACCATTGAACCTCAGCTTCTTCAGCATTACTCGTTGGGGCATAGACTTGGATTACTGTGATATTGAATGGTTTGCCTTGGAAATGAACAAAGATCATTCTATTGCTTTTGAGATTGCACCCAAGTACTGCATTTCAGACCCCTTTGTTGACTATGAGGCCTACCCCATTTCTTCTAAGGGATTCTTGCCCACAGTAGTAGATATAAGGTCATCTGAGTTAAATTTGCCCATTCCAGTCCATTTTAGGTCACTGATGCCTAAAATATTGATGTTCACTCTTACCAACTCCTGTTTGACCACTTCCAGTTTACCTTGATTCATGGACCTAACATTCCAGGTTCCTATGCAATATTATTCTTTACAGCATCAGAGTTTACTTTCATCACCAGTCATAGCCACAACTGGGCATTATTTTTGCTTTGGCTCTGTCTCTTCATTCTTTCTGGAGTCATTTCTCCACTCTTCTCCAGTAGCATATTGGGCACCTACCGACCTGGGGAGTTCATCTTTCAGTGTCATATCTTTTTGCCTTGTCATATTGTTCATGGGGTTCTCAAGGCAACAATATTGAAGTGGTTTGCCATTCCTTTCTTGTCTGCCTCCAATGTGGAAGACCCGGGTTCAATCCCTGGGTTGGGAAGATCCCCTGGAGAAGGAAATGGTAAACCACTCCAGTATTCTTGCCTGGAGAATCCCATGGATGGAGAAGCCTGGTAGGCTACAGTCCATAGGGTCGCAGAGAGTCAGACACGACTGAACGACTTCAACTTCAACTTCACTTCTCCAGTGGACCACATTTTGTCCACATTTTTATCCCCCAGCCTCATTTTCCACCACAGCTCTCATAACTCCTGACCTGTTTATCATCCGTGCCCTCCATTCAGTGTGAACGAACAGCACCCAGCACATGCACGTGCACACACAGAGAAGACCCCCGTGCATATCTGTTGGCTGAACATTTGTACAGGAGACACATTTCTTTCCCCTTTCAAGATGCTATTTTCTGTTCCATGGAATCATTCTGGCCAAATCTTGAGTTTCACTGCCTCCACAAGAATCTTCTCAAAATATCTGCCTTTAAAGTGCTTTGATGGACCAAGTTCCTAACACACACTCAGACCTCTTTTAAAATATTTGATTTCATCCAATTTTTTATACTAAAAACATTCTATAATCCCACAAACCACTTCCTAGAGGCTAGATGTTTATTGAAGTGGTTCCTCATATTTGGCATGTGTTGGGCTTTCCTGGTGGCTCAGATGGTAAAGAATCTGCCTGCAATGCAAGAGACCTGGGTTTGATCCCTGGGTTGGGAAGATCCCTCTTGAGGAGGTAATGGCAACCCTTTCCAGTGTTCTTGCCTGGAGAATCTCATGGACAGAGAAGCCTGGTGGGCTATAGTCCATGGGGTCGCAAAGAGTCAGACCCAACTGAGTGACTTACACACGTTAAAGCTCTAGGGAAATGGTTATACCTGTTGGCTGATCATCTCCCAGATGAAGTTTCTTCCTCTGTGCCCTCCCAGGGATCCTGTAGTAGATCACGGGGACTCCTTCCCATTCCCAGCCCCCATCAGAGCCAGCCATACCCCCTGCTGCCTGTACATAAGACTCGTTCTCCTCACAGGGCTTTTCCAGTAGCTTCTTCCTTTTGTATCTTAAAAAGCGTTTGTTCAGCCAGACTTGGCCCCACGTTATCCTTCCAATATCTGTGTATGCGGCCCTCTCCCTTAGAGGTCTCATCCAGTGTCTCAGCTTCAGCTCCCCTGCCAACCCCCGCCCAATTCTTTGTTTCTAGGCCTCAACTTCAGCTTGGGTTTCAAATTGCCTTTTGGCATCTCTTTCTGTGAACTCTTCCGGCAACTCAAATTCAACTTCGGTAAAGCGTGTTCCCTCCCCTTATTGCCCTCCCTACCTCAGTCTCCATTCCTATCAGAAGTCCCACCATTTTCCCAGACACACAGGAGTGAAAGCTCAGAGTGTGGTGAGCTTCTCCTTTCCCATTCACAGCTCACCAGTCATCACACTCAGTTGATTCATCATGATAATAGCTATGGCAGTACTGGTTAATCTCCTGCCTGCCACGTGTAGAATAGATTTTCTACAATCTCCAAAAGAAGGCTGTGGGTTTCTTAGTGTACAGACAAAGCTGGTGCACAAAGGGGCCCAGGAATCCAGTGGTGTGAAGGGGGTTATCATTTATCCCTCTCTTATGGAGGGACCCTGCTGGTAGGTCAGTCTCTCACCTGTGTGGAATGCCTTTGTGAGAGCTCTGGTTGTTTCCATTTCCTATCCTGCAGACAGGATGAAAGAGGTCCTGCGACAAATAGCTAAGACTGTCTTTAAGGAGTGACTTGGAAGCTGCACATCTCACTTCTGCTCAGGTCCCATTGTTCTGAGTAGACTCACATGACCATATGACTGCATCTGGCTGCAAAGGAGGCTGGGAAATGGGGCCTCTGGCTCATGGCCACGGGCACCCAGCTAAAATGAGATGGGGATTCTATCATAAGAGGAGGAAAGGGAGAGCATATATGGCAAGTATGGTTACCCCAATTTAAAAGATGGGGCACTGAGGCCTAGAAAGCTGAAGCAACCTGCCCTAAGGTCTCAGAATGGTCAGGACTGGCTCCAGGTCTGCCTAACTGACCCCACAGGGCCACTCAATAAGAAGTACAGGCGTGACTAGTAATAAGAGATATAACTGAGAAGAAGATTATGTGAGCCTGAGCTTTCTGGGAGTATTTCACTAATGAATATGGGTGTTAGGAGGGAAGCAGGACCTGGCTAGATGGAGGAGAGGGTGAGGGGAATTGTGATTTCTTCTCAGCAGTGGGGTTCTAAACCATCTTTTGGTTTAGTCACTTCAAATCAACAAACATTCCTCCAGTGCTTCTTCTGTGAAAGACTGCATTTGGAGGATGATTCAGTGATTAAATCTGAGCAGAATCATGCTTGAAACTCTTCAGTGTCTGAGTCCCCATCAGCTACCACCCAACTGCCTCTCTTGGCTCACACCCTTCCCTGACTTGGCCCTGCTTTGGCCAGAGCCTCTCTCTTCCCGTCCTTCACTTGCATGGACTTAGCATGTGGCAATGCCTGGAATGTTCTGACACCACCTCCTCCATAACATCTCTTTATACTTCATGGTGGGGAGCTTTCCTAGTGGCTCAGATGGTAAAGACACTGCCTGCAGTGGAGGAGACCCAGGTTTGATCCCTGGGTTGGGAAGATACTCTGGAAAAGGAAATTGGCAACCCACTCCAGTATTCTTGCCTGAAGAATCCCTTGGACAGAGGAGCCTGGAGGGCTACAGTCCATGGGGTCTCAAAGAGTCATACACGACTGAGTGATTAACACTTTCACTTCCTGCTGGAGGGGGAGGTTCTTCTCCAGAAAATGTGCCCTGAGCCTGTCCTTCCCCTAGCTGGGTTCAGGGGCACATAAAGGAATGCGCTGTATCCCCTTACAGCCAGACTTAGAAAATGACTATGCAGAAGACACTTGCAAGTTTGGTTCCTCTGTTGGAATGTGTGCTCCATGGAGAAAGTCCACAGCTTTTCCATGCTAGGGTCTCCAGCACCTAGTATCGTACTAGGAAGAAAAACAACTAATCTCTACTTGTGGACACAGCAGGGGAAGGAGAGGGAAGGGCAAACTGAGAAAGTAGCATTGATATATATACACTATCATGTGTAAAACGGCTGTAAAACAGATAACTAGTGAGAAGCTTCTGTATAACACAGGGAGCACAGTCTGTCACTCTGGCAACCTAGAAGGGTGAGATGCGAGGAGGGAGGAAGGCTCACAAGGGGTATATATATAAAATTAATGACTGATTTGCACTGTTGTACAGCAGAAACCAATACAACATTGTAAAGCAGTTATCCTCCAATGGAAAAAGAAAAAAAAAGACCACAAATTTCTTGAGGGTGGTCCATGTTTGTTTGTTTTTAAATTTATTATTTATTTAAACACAAAAAAATAACTCATAATCTGCAGATCAGAGTCAATGCTTTAGGTGGTTATATTAGTTTGCTCAGGCTGCTATAACAAATGATCACAGACTGGATGATTTAAACAACAGGGATTTATTTTCTCACAATTCTGGAGGCTAGAAGTGTGAGGTCAAAGTGTGGCATGGTTGCTTCTACTGAAGTCTCTCTCTCCTTGACTTGTGGATGCTTGTCTTCCCCCTGTGTATTCATGTGGTCTTCCCCCTGTGTGGGTCTGTATCATAATCTCCTCTTCTTGTACGACATTTGTCGTACTAGAGTAGGGCTCACCCACAGGTGAGCTGTCATGTTACCCCTCTTTATGGAGCCTTTCTCCAAATACAGACATGTTCTGAGGACCTGAAGGTTAGGAAGGACTCCAACATAGGAACTTGGTGGGATACGATTCAGCTCATAACACCGGCATGCGTTGTTGTCCTGCAGAGAAGAATGAAGAATAAATTGTGACCAGAAAGGACAGGCAGACATTCACAGGGGCTGTGAGCAGACGGCCTGGGGACTGTGGGCTCCTTGAGGGAGAGATTGTGGCTCACTTCTCTCTGTATCCCATATGTCCAGAGTGGGGTACAGTTTGTAGAAGATGCTTGTAAAACAGCCAGGACTAAACACACAAGCAAAGGAATGAGCTAGCATTTGATTTAATAATGCTGCTATTTGGACAGCCTAGCTGCCAGCAGGGTGACTGCTTTTTGTGGTTGTTTCGGGTACTCTTCTCCTTGGCAGGGTCAGAGACTAAGGTTCCACGTTTCTCATTTGCCTGCAACAATGGCCATTGGGATCAAAACTTTCCAACCTAATTGAACGTTTGGGGGGTTGGGACCTGCCCAAGGAAAACAAGAGTGTGCTCAATCAAATCTTTTATTTGGAAAATGTTTTTCAGCTGAGAGACCTGGGCCTTGTGTCATCGCTAGGCTCTAGGATCCTGTTGCTAAAAGCCAGAGTGGAAATTTAGGAAAATAAAACAATTTAGCCTCACAAACGATAATCTCTTGAATCTGTTAAATCCTTTACAGTTTTTACAAAGGGCTTTGGCTTCCATGATTTGATTTCACCCTTGAAACAACCCTGTGAAGTGGGTAACAGAGAGGATGGAGTTTCAGGTCATGGGTTTCAATCCCAGCTCTACCACTTCTGGGTCTTGAGAATGGTGAGACATTTGTTTAAGATCAGATTTTCTCCTTTGTGCAATGCAGATGACAATGCCTACCTCTTATGATTGCCTCGAGGCCTGATTGATAATAGGTTTTAGAAGGAGCCTAATTAATAGAGCAAAAACGAATCAGAATTTAATCTTTGTCCTCCCTCTCGTTGCTTTTGTAAAATGGAGAGAACACAGTGATTTATCTCATAGAATTGTGGTGAAGTAAATAATGCCCATATAAAATACCTTCTCAGTAATAGGTAAGGCTTTTCTTTTGAGACCTTTTTAAAGAAATGACATTACTAGCTTCCTTCTGAAGGTTTCACACGTTAAATTACCTTTGACTTGGAAAAAAAAAACAAAAAACAAAAAACACCTTACAATTTCCAATTACAAGAGAAATTGACAGATACACAGAAAAAACACCAGATTGGGAATTAAGGGCCTTGGCTTGGGTTTGGCTCTGGTGCCTCTGAGACAGGCTGAGACCTGGGGCCCTTGACTGGAGTGCTTGCACCTGGACAAACATCTCCTTGAACAACAGAATGCAAAGAAACCGCAACAGACTAAAGAGAATTGCATACACCCACAGTTGGGGCAAATTATGAGCCATAAGATACAAAAAAGCCAAAAACCCAACTGCTGCTTCTGAGGTGCTGGAGCAGAAGTAGGGTACTGTGCATAACCCTGCATACTGCACCGCCAAGAAGTGGGGGTGGGCAGACCACCAAGCCACACTCCTACCTAACCCACCTATCCGCCCTTGCCCTCCACCTATCCACCCCTACCTCCCAATTAAGGAACCAGCCAATTCTCCTTGAGAGGGAGCAAGGGCACCTGTTTCTCTCTCCCTTGTTCTGTAGCACCATGAGTCCAAATAAAGCCTTGCTTGAATTCCTTGTCTGGCTTCTTATCAACTGATTAGAGAGTCTAAGGACCCAGGATGGCCACACATTTTTGCTGAGAGCTCTTAGTCACTTTCCTTTTCCGGGCCTTCGGTTCCTCCTGTGTGCAATAAGCAGACTGGACCAGATGAATGGGCCTTGTAGTCCCCAAGAATCTATGTTTTGTTTGTAAATTTTTTACCCAAATCCAGTAAAAATCCTTAGCACTTAAAAGGGGAAATTTAATCGGAGTTTTTTTCTGATTCATGTGCACTTAACCAAACAGAACCCTATTTTCTAAGAGCTCTTTGATGTTTAAGCTGCCTTCAGGAGTCTTTTTTTTTTTTTTTCAAGGGGTATTTTAAAAGTTTTTTTCTTAGAAACAGGAAATCAGGTTTTGGCAAGTGGGAAAGAAATTCGAACGCACCAAGGCTTGGACGGGGGTCGGTGGGGCGGTGGTGGGGGCAGCTGGTTTGTTTTGAGTGGGAGGAATTCAAGAGGGTTCCTGATTGGCAAGAAGTGGCCTGGGCCACCCTCACTCAGCCTCCCGAGGGTCTGCCAACTTGAAAGGCTGTGTGAACTTCTGGGGTGGTGACAAGGGAGGCGTGCCTGAAGCAGTTCCCAAGGCTTTAAGGACTGGCTGAAAGTTTTCTTTTACTCCGCAGCCCTGCATCTTTCTTCTTTCTCTTTTGCGATATTTGGCAATCGCTAAATATCTTAAGTGATCTCTAAGGAAAATGTTTTTCACTAGATGATCAACTTTCTTCCCTGAAAAAAAAGGCATCAGGGGTTGGGGGAAAGAAAAGAAAAGGAAAAAAACCAAACAGATGAACACAGGATGAGTGCGTGTGGCCGAGACAGTCCAGTTACCTCTTTGAAAACTGAAATCTCTGAGCACAGTGATTTTAACAAGTAAAATGTTGTCTAATAGGCAACTGGGGTGGCGGTCGGAAGTCCCAGGTCTGCCTGCTGTCAGCCACTGGACTTGGAACAGTTTGTTCCCTTCAGTCCTCCAAGGGGCAGTTTCTCATCTACAAGGTGGAGAAATGAGAACTGCTTCACAGCATCGCCCATAAGATCACATGAGACAATGTATATACTTTCAGCTCCCGAATAGTTGCTCAATGAATGCCACCGGCGCTTCCCATCGCCCCCCCCACCCCCCGCCATGATTATAAGTTGATTTATTGGCTTCAGTGGATGGGCAGTGCTTTGGCTGAAAGACGGGTCTGTCCCTTGTCCTTCTGCAAAGTGTTGGTGTGGATGCTGAGGTGGTGCTGGGGTTTCGAAAAAGTGCTGGGCTAGGAGCCAGATGACCTAGCTCCTTTTTTTTTAGATTGTAGTTAAAAAACCACATGATATAAAGTTTACCCTCTTAATTTTTAGGTGTACATTTCAGTAGTGTTAACTTTATTCACATTATTGTGTAACAGATCTCTAGAACTTTTTTACCTTGCAACACTGAAACCCTATATCCATGGAACTGCTCCCCTCCCCCTCCTCACAGGCCCTGACAACCACCATTCTGCTTTCTGTTTCCATGATTTTGACTGCTCTAGAAAACTCATGTAAGTAGAATCGTACAGTATTTGTCTTTTTGTGACTGGCTTATATTTCACTCAGCATAATGTCCTCAAGTTTCATTCATGTTGTAGCATGTGATAGGATGCTTATTTTTAAAGGCCGAGTAATATTCCATTGTATGTGTAAACCATGTTTTCTTTATTCATCTGGGAATTTTTTTTTTTTTTTTTTTTTTTTTTTTTTTTTGGCTACACTGGGTCTTTATTGTTGTGTGTAGGCTTTCTCTAGTTCGGGCGAACAGGCTCCTCATTGCAGTGG
>NW_011494816.1:161226-167718 GCF_000754665.1 Bison bison bison | reverse complement strand
ATCTGGGAATTTTTTTTTTTTTTTTTTAATTTTTGGCTACACTGGGTCTTTATTGTTGTGTGTAGGCTTTCTCTAGTTCGGGCGAACAGGCTCCTCATTGCAGTGGCTTTTGTTGTGGAGTACAGGCTCTAGGTGCTTGTTCCTAGAAGAAAGAAATCTGTTTTCTTCTGTTCCTAGAAGAAAAGAAATCCTAAAAGAAATCTGCTCCTTGCTTCTGTAGTAGTTGTGGTGCACGGGCTTAGTTTCCTCACAGCATACGGGACCTTCTTGGACCAAGGATAAAACTCATGTCCCCAGCATCAGTAGGGAGATTCTTAACCACTTGGCCATTGGGGAAGCCTTGCCAGTGGGTTTTTGGGCTGCTTCCACCTCTGCTGCTACTGCTGCTAAGTCACCTCAGTCGTGTCCGACTCTGTGCGACCCCAGAGACTGCAGCCCACCAGGCTCCCCCGTCCCTGGGATTCTCCAGGCAAGAACACTGGAGTGGGTTGCCATTTCCTTCTCCAAAGCGTGAAAGTGAAAAGTGAAAGTGAAGTTGCTTAGTCGTCTAAGACCCTCAGTGACCTCATGGACTGCAGCCTTCCAGGCTCCTCCGTCCATGGGATTTTCCAGGCAAGAGTACTGGAGAGGGGTGCCATTGCCTTCTCCGGCTTCCACCTCTATACTATTGTAAATAATGCTGTAATAACACAGTTGTACAACTACTTCTTCAATATTCTGCTTTCAAATCTTTTGGATATATACCCAGAAATGAAATTAAGTGAAATTGCTGAATCATATGGTAGTTGTATTTTTAGTTTTTTGATGAAACTTATACTATTTTCTCAAGTGTACCATTTTACATTCCTACCAGCCATGACAATTTCTTCATATCCACTCCAGCACTTTGCTTTTGTTTTTGTGTGTGTGGTTTGTTTTTTTAATAGTAGCCATTCTAATTGGTGGGCTTTCCTAATAGCTAGTTGGTAAAGAATCTGCCTGCAATGCAGGAGACCCTGATTTGATTTCTGGTTGGGAAGATTCCCTGGAGAAGGGAAAGGCTACCCACTCAAGTACTGTTGGGCTTCCCTTGTGGTTCAGCTAGTAAAGAATCCACCTGCAATGCGGGAGACCTGGGTTCAATTTCTGGGTTGGGAAGACCCTCTGGAGAAGGGAAAGGCTACCCATCCCAGTATTCTGGCCTGGAGAATTCCAGACTATCCACGGGGTTGCAAAGAGTCGGATACGACTGAGCAACTTTCACTTCACTTCATCTCATTTTAGTTGGTATGACCAACCTAGCATATTGAAAAGCAGAGGCAAAGGTCTCTGCCAACAAAGGTCTGTCTAGTCAAAGCTGTGGTTTTTACAGTGGTCATGTATGGATGTGAGAGTTGAACTGTGAAGAAGGCTGAGCGCCGAAGAATTGATGCTTTTGAACTGTGGTGTTGGAGAAGACTCTTGAGAGTCCCTTGGACTGCAAGGAGACCCAACCAGTCCATTCTGAAGGAGATCAGCCCTGGGATTTCTTTGGAAGGAATGATGCTAAAGCTGAAACTCCAGTACTTTGGCCACCTCATGCGAAGAGTTGACTCATTGGAAAAGACTCTGATGCTGGGAGGGATTGGGGGCAGGAGGAGAAGGGGACGACAGAGGATGAGATGGTTGGATGGCATCACTGACTTGATGGACATGAGTCTGAGTGAACTCCAGGAGATGGTGATGGACAGGGAGGCCTGGCGTGCTGCGATTCATGGGGTCTCAAAGAGTAGGACACGACTGAGTGGCTGAACTGAATTGAATATTTTACTGTGATTTTGATTTCCAGATTACCTGACTTCTAATGTGCTCCTATCTCTTTTATCTGATGGCCTTGTGGCTCTGGTGAGATGTTTATTCTCTTGGTTTTAAGGGGGCCTATGGTAGGCTTATCTAGAGTGATGATTTAGATGCAGGCGAGGATGGGATGGGCAACGTGCCCAGGTGTATTCATTTCCTAGGGCTGCCTAGCAAAGCACCACAAACTAGTTGGCTAAAACAACAAAAATATATTGTCTCATGGTTTTGGAGGAGAGAAGGTAAAGTGTCAGTAGGGATGATGTGAGGGAGAATCTACTCCATGCTTCTCTAACTTCTGATGGTTCTTGGCAATTGTTGGAGTTCCTTGGCTTATAGAAACATCACCCCATCTCTGCTTTCATGTTTACACAATATGTTCCCTGTGTAGGTAACTATATCCAAATTTCCCCTTTTCGTAGACACCTGCTTTATTAGAATAGGTCTACCTTAATGACCTAATTTTAACCTAATTACTTCTGTAAAGGCCCAATTTTCATATAAGGTCACATTCTAGGTACTGGTGTGTTATGATTTTGGGGGGACACAATTCAATCTGCAACATCAGGCATCTCGTAGCTTGCATCTGCAGGTTATTGGGAACATCTAGGAACTGAAGAACTAGATCTGGAATCACAGAAGATGAGGACCCAAGGGAGGAAGTCATCATTCATTTACCTATTCCCAGAGGCTGGCAGTATAAAAGAAATCTCCAAGCCAGGCAAAAGCTTGGATCTGGGAATGAGAGTAAGATCCTAAGTAAAGTAAATGGGGCTGGAGTATGTGCTGTCTTTTGTGCTGGTGGCTGTGGGTTAGTGGGTCTGATTTTCAGGCACAGGATGGTTGACAGCAGTAGGCTCTTTGTTATCCACTGTCAGTCACTCAGGAATGAAACCACAGGGAAGTGCCGGGGTGAGACAAATCTGTTCCCATCTTCTGTTTATAGGCTGGTGCAGCCTGGGACTTGAACATATACTATGTGCAATGGAGTTGAGGGCAAAATCAGATCTGCTGAAACCTACCTACTTCAGTATTCTTCTGGAAAATCTCATGGACAAAAGAGGCTGGTGGGCTAAGGTCCATAGGGTTGCAAAGAGTCAGACATGACTGAGCATGCATGCAGATATGTCACAAGCTTGACTACAGGCTAGATCTTTTTTGGCTTGCAGAGCCTCTGTGATGGCTGTTACTAAAGGTCACCCAGATTTTGAGGGCAGTTCTTGGTTTAGTGCTTATTTGGTCCATGCCATGACATCATGCTGCCTAACGTGAACTCTAGCTGTGGATATAAAATATGTTCAGTTCAGTTCAGCCTCTCAGTCATGTCCGACTCTTTGCAACCCCAAGGACCACAGCACGCCAGGCCTCCCTGTCCATCACCAACTTCCAGAGTCTACTCAAACTCATGTTGATTGAGTTGGTGATACCATACAACCATCTCATCCTCTGTTGTCCGCATCTCCTTCTGCCTCAATCTTTCCCAGCATCAGGGTCTTTTCAAATGAGTTAGCTCTTTGCATCAGGTGGCCAAAGTATCTGAGTTTCAGCTTCAACATGTAGTGAATGCTATAATGTGCCACCTAAATTTCCCTTCACCAATAAATGATTTTTCTCCCTAATGGCTGGAAATGCTTCTGGTTTACTTTGGAAATTGCCCTGGCCTGGAGAGAGTTTCCTTACCCAAAACCCATACATCCTTTCTGGGGTAGCCTGCGTCCAATGAGTGCTCAATGCAAAAAAGCCCATGGATTTTTCTGCAGAATGGGTAATTCTGAAGGGCTTAAATATGAGCTTGCTGTGTGGTCAGCTGAAGCCTGGCTTTTCAGTCTACCCAATCCTATACCCTTTCCTTCCCATCCACAGACTTAGATCTTGAGTGTGCCTTAATGAACTTCATGCATGCTAATTTCCAACTCAGAACTCTCTTCCCAAAGAAACTGAAGCACAATATCTTCCAAATAGAAGAGGCCTGAACTTGAAGATGAGCATTCCAACTCCACAGAGACAGGCCCTGGAAAAAGAAATGACTGTAACTGGCATGTGATTGTGGTCAGAACATGTTTCTCTCATAAATTAAGTAGGGAATGGACAGATCCAAGCTCCAACTTTCAAAGACACATGACTAGGGAGCATCTTTTTGGCTTTGATTCAAGATCATGAATATGTGAAGAGAATGGCATTATAGTGGAAAATACTCTAACTGTATATTTGTTTAAAGATATTTCTTAATCAGGGAAGTCACTTTCACCAAAAAGCAGACACGCACAGGATTGTTACATCTGGCAGGTGTGAAAAGCAGTGGTTCAGACAATGTTTTCTGCCCAGCCTGTGGGCCCTGCACAAAGAGATGGGCGTTCTTTGGCCCTGGTTCTGTGTAAATGCATCCCATCTGGTGTGAACTTCTTAGCACTTGGCAGAGCTACTTTCTAAGAAAAGAGGAATTTAAGAGGGGCTTTTGCAAAGTCAGCAAGTAGAACTTCCAGCTGTTTAAAAGATGTTTTGGCAGGGTTAGGGGTGTGGGGCAGTAATAACTGACTGGAGGTGGGGATGTGATTAGAAATCTCCCACCTGCAGACTTGGACAAATAGACATGTGCTAATCTTTATTTACATCAAGATGAGATGAATCTTAAGTGTCCTTTACTTTAAATACAACTGACATTTCTAGGTGTTCACAGGTTGGAATCGGGCCTCATGGATAACTGATCCCTATTTTAGGCCATAAGAGCCTTAATTCTTTTTTTTTTTTAATTGAATTATATTTGACTTACAATATTATGAGTTTCAGGTATACAACATGGTGATTCAATATTTTATACATTGTGAAATGATCACCATGATAAGTCTAGTTACCACCTGTCATCATGTAAAGTTATTACAATATTTTTGACTGTATTCACTCTACAGTATATTGCATTCCTGCAACTTACTTTATAACTAGAAGTTTGTACCTCTAATCTCCTGCATCTATTTTACCTGTCTTCCCATCCCCCCTCCTCTCTGGCAACTACCAATTTGTTCTCTGTATCTGAGCCTGCTTTTGTTTCATCTATTTTGTTTTTTTTGGATTTCTACCTGTAAGTGTTATCATACGGTATTTGTTTTTCTCTGTCAAACTTATTTCACTTAGCATAATGCCCGCTAGGTCTCTCCATGTTGTTGTAAATGGCACAATTTCATTCTTTTTATGGTCGAGTCATATTCTGTCATGTATGTATTATATATATTTTTTCATGTTTTCTTTATTCATCCACCCAGCAATGGACACTTAAGTCGCTTTCATACCTTTGCTATTATAAATAATTCTGCAGTGAACATAGAAGTACATGTATCTTTTCAAATATGTGTTTTATTTTCTTTGGATAAATGCCCAGAAGTGGAATTGCTGCATTGTATGGTGGTTCTATTTTCAATTTTATGAGGACATTTCATATTGTTTTCTACTGTGGTTGGACTCTCTGAGAGTGCATGAAGATTCCTTTCTCTCCGTATCTTTGAAAATACTTGTTACTTCTTATCTTTCTAATAATAGTCGTTGTGACAGTTGTGAGGTGGTATCTCTTTGTGATTTTGATTTATATTTCCCTGATGAGTGATATTGAACACCTTTTTATGTGCTTGTTGGCCATCTGTAGGTCTTCTTTGTAGAAGTATTTATTCAGATCCTCTGACCACTTTTTAATTGGGTTGTTTTGATATCAAGTGATATAAGTAATTCATATTTTGAATATCAACCCATTATCAGACATATCATTTGTAAATACCTCGTCCAATTCCTGTAGTTTGACCTTTGATTTATTGATGGTTTCCTTTACTGAGCAAAAGTTTTAGTTTTGTGTACTCCCATTTGTTTATTTTTAATTTGTTGCCCAAAACAAGACAGGTTCCCCCCAAAATGTTGCTAAAACTAGTGTCAGAGAGTTATAGTTTCAAGTCATATGTTTAAGTCTTTACACTATTTTGAATTTACTTTTGTACACAGTGTATGAAAATGGTCCAGGTTTCTTAATACCATTTATTGAAGAGACCATCTTTTTCTTGTATACTCTTGCCATTTTGTTGTAGATTGATTCACCATATAAGAAAGGGTTTATTTCAAGACTCTGTTCCACTGAGCTACCTGTTTTAATGACAGTATCATACTCTTGATTAGTATAGCGTTGCTGTATAGTTTGAAATCAGGGAACATACATCTCCTCCTTTGTTCTTCTTTTTCAAGATTGCTCTGGCTTATTTAACTTCTGTGAAGAGTACATCATGAGAAATGCTGGGCTGGAAGAAGCACAAGCTTGAATCAAGATTGCCGGGAGAAATATCAATCACCGCAGATATGCAGATGACACCACTCTTATGGCAGAAAGTGAAGAGGAACTAAAAAGCCTCTTGATGAAAGTGAAAGAGGAGAGTGAAAAAGTTGGCTTAAAGCTCAACATTCAGAAAACGAAGATCATGGCATCTGGTCCCATCACCATGGGAAATAGATGGGGAAACAGTGGAAACAGTGTCAGACTTTATTTTTCTGGGCTCCAAAATCACTGCAGATGGTGACTGCAGCCATGAAATTAAAAGACGCTTACTCCTTGGAAGGAAAGTTATGACCAACTTAGATAGCATATTGAAAAGCAGAGACATTACTTTGCCAACAAAGGTCCATCTAGTCAAGGCTATGGTTTTCCCA
>NW_011494816.1:156460-161126 GCF_000754665.1 Bison bison bison | reverse complement strand
GAATGCCGAAGAATTGATGCTTTTGAACTGTGGTGTTGCAGAAGACTCTTGAGAGTCCCTTGGACTGCAAGGAGATCCAACCAGTCCATTCTGAAGATCAGCCCTGGGATTTCTTTGGAAGGAATGATGCTAAAGCTGAAACTCCAGTACTTTGGCCACCTCGTGAAAAGAGTTGACTCATTGGAAAAGACTCTGATGCTGGGAGGGATTGGGGGCAGGAGGAGAAGGGGATGACAGAGGATGAGATGGCTGGATGGCATCACTGACTCGATGGGTGTGAGTCTGAGTGAACTCCGGGAGTTGGTGATGGACAGGGAGGCCTGGCGTGCTGTGATTCATGGGGTCGCAAAGAGTCGGACACGACTGAGCGACTGAATTGAACTGAACTGAACTGAACTAAACTGGCTATTTGGGGTCTTTTTTTTTTTTTCTAATTTTATTTTATTTTTAAACTTTACATAATTGTATTAGTTTTGCCAAATATCAAAATGAATCCGCCACAGGTATACATGTGTTCCCCATCCTGAACCCTCCTCCCTCCTCCCTCCCCATACCATCCCAGTTTCCATTCAAATTATTTGTTCTTGTTCTGTGAAAAGTGAAAAATGCCATGGGTGTTTTGAATGGGACTTCATCGAATCTGTAGATTGTTTTGGGTAGTATGGACATTTTAACAATATTCTTCCAATCCATAAATACATTTTAACAATATTCTTCCAATCCATAAATACATTTTAACAATGTTCTTCCAATCCATAAGCACAGTATTTCTTTCAATTGTGTCATCTTCAATTTCTTTCATCAATGTCATACTTTTCAGGGTATAGTTTTTTTCACTTTATTGGTAAAGTTTATTTTCAGGTATTTTATTTTTTTGATTCAATTGTAAATGAAATTTAAAAAATTCTCTTTCTGATAACTTGTTATTAATGTATAGAAATGCCATTAATTCCTGTAAATTTTTATCCTGCAACTTTACTGAATTCATTTATTAGCTCTAATAGTTACTTATTTATTTGGTAGAGCCTTTAGGGTTCTCTATATATAGAATCATGTCAACTGCAAATACAGCTTTACTTTCTTTCCAATTTGGATGGTTTTTATTTCTTTTTCTTGCCTACTATTGCTAGGACTTCCCATACTATGTTGAATAAAAGCTACAGGAGTGGGCATCCTTGTTTGGTTCCTGATCTTAGAGGAAAAGCTTCAACTTTTCACCATTGAAAGTGATGTCAGCTGTAGGTTTATAATATATGGCCTTTATTATGTTAAGGTATATTCCCTGTATGTCCACTTTGATAGTTTTTTAAAATCATAAATGAATGTTGAATTTTGTGAAATGCTTTTTCTGCATATATTGAAATGATCATATGATTTTTATTCTTCAGTTTATTAATATGGTGTATCACATTGGTTGGATGTTAAACCATCCTTATATCCCTGGAACTAATTCAACTTGATCATGGTGTATGATCCTTTTAATATATTGTTGAATTCAATTTGCTGATATTTTGTTGAGTAGTTTTGCATCTCGGTTCATTAGGGATATTGGGAAGTAATTTTCTCTTTTGATAGTGTCTTTGTCTGGTTTTGGTATCAGGGTAACTGTGGTCCTATGAAATGAGTTTGGAAGTCGTCCTTCCTCAGATTTTTTTTTTTTTTTAGAATAACTTGAGGATAGGTGTTAACTTTTCTTTAAATGTTTGATGTTCGTCCATCCTGGTTGCAACTTATGTGCTGGGTTGAGGTGATGGGGCTTGGGGTGCTTGCCCAGCCTAGTTATGGGTTAGTGAGTTGGTCTCTGTATGGGGTAGGTAGGGCTCAGGGTGCTCTCCTGTCTTGGTTGCTGCTGTTCTGCTGTGCAGGGAAGGGGGACTCAGGGTGCTCACCCATCCTGGTTGTGGCTCAATCTCCGTGTAGGGTGACAGGGCTCAGGCCGCTTGCCAAGACTGGTTACTGCCTGGACTGCTTGCAGATCCAGCTGTGGTCTGTGCACCATTTGAGATGGTAGGGCTTAGGGCACTTGTCTGGCTCAGTTTTGGTAGAGCCTTAATTCTTGACAATGCCATTCAGTGCTCAAAACCTTCCATGGCTGTTCACTGGTTAACAGTACAGTCGTCTCTTGAGTTGAGGGTCAGAATCTTCCATGATTAAGACCCAAGGAAAACTCTGATGCTACCCACTAGTATTTCTGGTCTCCTCCTTCCAGTCACATGAGTGATTGTCCTTCTAGCACTTTGACATTAGCCAAGGCCATGAAGTTTGATTTTGCCAATGAAATGTGCATAGAATTGACACAGGTCATATCTAGGTGGAAATGTTTAAGAACTGGAGAGTCATTCTTCATGGTTCTTCTTCCCTTGCTCCAATGATCATGGAAGTATGCATGAGAGTGGGGGTGCCATAGAAGTGAAGAATCCTTGAATGCTGTACCAATGTGAGGAAAAGTTATTCTAGTTAGGTACTCAGACTAACTAGGGACTTTGGGCTAGAAATCAACTTTTATTGTGCATTATCATTGACATTTGGGGCTGTTATTACAGTACAACTTACTTTATTATGATTGATAACAGAATTCTCTCTCTTATTATAGCCTTACCTAAAGTTACTTTCCTTACTGGGAAGAACATGTATTTTGACATCAGAAGACTTACATAGTTTTTACCTTTAGAGGAAGGAGATAAACAACATTTCCCATATATAATAGTTTTATTGGCTCACAGTAGGTCAACATAAAATATTTTCATCTCTTCCCTCCATCCCAACACACCCCAGCCATATCAGAATTCTTGTTTTTTGCCTCCACACACCCATAGACAAGAAATCTGCTCTGAATTCTTTTTTTAAACTTGAGTTTTAAATAAATTCCAGTGTTGCAGGGGGCATTGTTAGAACTAGTCACAAAGCAGTCTGAGGTTTATACATATCAAAGAAGCTGATCTGGGTTTGTTAACAGAAGAGTAAACATTGCTAAAAGTCAGAACGATGAATAGAATAATATGTGAATTAGGGAGATAACTGCTCTAAAATCAAGCTCTCTTACATGTATAGAATGTTAATATTTAATGAAAAGTGAACACTTTTATATCTTTTACTTATAAGACCTCAGTGGTGTACTGCATTTTGTCAATCATTCCAAAATATTTATTAAGTTTTTACCATATGCCAAGGGATGTTTTAGGCACTGGGATAAAGCAAAGGAGAGGATAGACCAGAATTCTACCCTAAAAGTATTTTCTTCTTAGGAAGGAGGGATAGAAGGTAAAAAATTAGACAATAAATACACCAACTACTTTCAGATAGTGATAAACATCATGAAGGAGATAAACACTGTGTGGCAGAAAGGATAGTGTGCGGTGCCTGTTTGGTATGGGTTAGGAAACCTCTTGCAGCGGTGATAGGCGTACTGAGCGCTGAAACTGAGAGCCAGCCAAAGGCGTGTCTTGGGAAAGAGGGAGAAAGCAAGTGAGATGCTTTGGAGCATGAAGGGATCAGAAGAGAGGACATTGTGACTAGGGCAGTGGAGGAGAGCAGAGGAGAGAGCATATGGAATAAGGTGAGAGAGGCCGGCATGGGTCAGAATATTCAAGGTCTGTGGTCTTATTCTTGGTAGAGCTTGCTTATTTTCCTTTATTATGAGCTTATATTAGTTTGTTAACTTGAAGTATATTTACTGAATATATATTATATATTGAAGTATATTTGTTGTATATATATTTTATATATATATATGTGCTTATTGAATATCTACATGTATATATTTTTTCATACTTTTTTCCCTTCAGGTTGTTACAAAATATTGAATATAGTTCCCTGTGCTGTACATTATGTCCTTCTTGGTGTTTCTTTTATATGTAGTAGTGTGTAATGGGCTTCCCCGGTGGCGCAGTGATGAATCTGAGTGCCAAATGCAGGAGAAAGGTTCAGTCCTGGGGTCAGGAAGATTCTGTGGAGTGGGAAATGGCAACTTGCTCCAATATTCTTGGCTGGAAAATTCCATGGACAGTACAGCCTGGTGGGCTGCAGTCCATGGGGTCACAATGATTCGGACATGACTGAACATTTATGCACAAGTGTATATATATTAACCCCTAGTCCTAATTTGGAGAAGGCAATGGCAATCCACTCCAGTACTTTTGCCTGGAAAATCCCATGGACGGAGGAGCCTGGTGGGCTGCAGTCCATGGGGTCGCTAGAGTCGGACACGACTGAGCGACTTCACTTTCACTTTTCACTTTCATGCATTGGAGAAGGAAATGGCAACCCACTCCAGTCTTCTTGCCTGGAGAATCCCGGGGACGGGGGAGCCTGGTGGGCTGCCGTCTATGGAGTCGAACAGAGTCGGACACGACTGAGGTGACTTAGCAGCAGCAGCAGTCCTAATTTATCCCCTCTCATTTCCCCCTTTGGTAACCATATGTTTGTTTTTATGTCTATGAGTCTATTTCTGTTTTGTATATAAGTTCACTGGTATCAGTTTTTTTAGATTCCACATATGAATGATATCATGATATTTGTCTTTATCTAGCTTACTTCCCTTAGTATCGTAGTCTCTAAGTCCATCCATGTTGCTGCAAATGACATTATTTTGTTATCTTTTACGGCTAATATCCCATTGTGTGTGTGTGTGTATGTATATATATATATATATATATATATATATATA
>NW_011494816.1:142609-156313 GCF_000754665.1 Bison bison bison | reverse complement strand
GACATACACACATAATATATATTATATGTATTTCTGCTGTGAATGTTCAAATCTTCTGTTGATTTTTAAAAACTGGCTCTTTTGTTTTCCTACTATTGAGTTTTGAGAGTTCTTTTCGGATTTCATATACAAATTCATTATCAGATTAATGCTTTGTAAATATTTTTTCTCAGTCTCTGACCTTTCCTTTCAGTCTCTTAACAGTATCTATCAGTTTATCAGTTTGTTCTTTTATGGATCATGGTTGTACTGTCTTATCTAAGAAAAAAAATCTTTGCCTGATTCAAGGCTACAAAAATTTTTTTCTGTGTTTTCTTCTAAAAGTTTTATAGTTGAGGTTTTAAACTTATGCAAATATTTATTCATATTTTCTTTATTACTTTATTCATCAACAAACACTTACTTAGGCTATTTCTCTGCCTTGGCTATTGTGAATAATGTTTCAATGAATATGGGGAAACAGATATCTCTTTGAGATAGGGATTTCATTTCCTTTGGCTGTAAACCCAGAAGTAGGATTGCTGGATCATATCATAGTTCTATTTTTAATTTTTTGAGGTACTTCTATGCTCTTTGGCATGGTGGCTGTACCAGTTTTACATTCCCATAACAGTGACGGAGGATTCCCTTTTCTGTGAATTCTTTCCAACACTTCCTTCTCTTTGATAATAGCCATTCTAACAGGTGTGAAATATTATCTCACTGTGATTTTGATTTGCATTTCCCTGGCTGTTAGTGATGTTGAGCACGTTTTCATGTACCTGGTGGCCATTTCATGAACCCGTATTTCTTCTTTGGAAAAATGTCTATCCAGGGTTCTTTTCCCATTCTTTCATCATATGATTTGTTTTTTTGCTATTGAATTGCATGAGTTCCTGATATAATTTGATATTAACCTCGTGTCAGATATATGGTTTGCAGATATTTTTGAACCCATTCCGTATGTTGCCTTTCCCTTTGTTGATTTCTTTCTTCTATTGTGTGGAGATTTATGTAGTCCCATTTGTTTGTTTTTGTTGCTTGTGCTTTTGATTTCACCTACAAAAAATTGCTGCCAAGATCAATCTCAAGGAGACTTTTCTTCTAGGTGTTTTATGGCTTCTGGTCTCACATTTAAGTCTTTAATCCATTTCAAGTCAATTTTTGTGAGTGTGCAGTTTAGCTTTTACATTAGATCTTCATGTGATCTACTTGGTTCATTTTTCTATATTATTTGAAGTATAGATAAAATTATCTTTTTTTGCATATGAATGCTTTAGCACCATTTTTTGAAAAGATTATTATTTCTCCATTAAATTGCCATCTGCTTCTTTGTTAAAAAAATCAGTTGGGTACATATGTGTGGGTCTATTTCTGAACCCTATATGATTCCATTGATCTATTTGTTTGTCTATAATAATATCACAATATCTTCATTATTGTAGCTTTATAATAAGTCTTAAAATTGGATAGCAATAGCCCTTCAATTTTCGGAGAAGGCAACGGCAACCCACTCCAGTCCTCTTGCCTGGAAAATCCCATGGACGGAGGAGCCTGGTAGGCTGCAGTCCATGGGGTCTCTAAGAGTCGGGCACAACTGAGCGACTTCCCTTTCACTTTTCACTTTCATGCATCGGAGAAGGAAATGGCAACCACTCCAGTATTCTTGCCTGGAGAATCCCAGGGACGGGGGAGCCTAGTGGGCTGCCGTCTATGGGGTCACACGGAGTTGGACACGACTGAAGTGAGTTAGCAGCAGCAGCAGCTGCCCTTCAATTTTGCTCATCAAAGTTGTTTTAACTAGTCTGGATGATTTCCATTTCCACATGAATTTTAGAATCAGTCTGTTAATTCCTGCCAACAACAACAACAACAAAAAAAACCCTCCTGGAATTTTTGTTGCGATATGTTGAATCAGTAAGACAAAATGGGTAAATTGACATCTAAACATCTAAACGGTGAATAGGATTTATCTCTCCATTTATTTAGATCTTCTTTAACCTCTGTAATATTTTGTCATTTTAAGTGTATATTTCTTCACAACTTTTGTCAGACTTAATTGTATTTATATTTTTGATGCTTTTGTAAATGACACTTTAAAAACTTTCTGTTTATGATTATTTATTGCTAGTATATAGAAGTACAATTGAATTTTGAATATTGACAATGTGTTCTTCTTCTTTGTTATACTTAGTAGGCTTAGTAGTGTTTTTGTACAGAGAATTTTCTAAGTAGATGGTTCTGTTATCTATGAATAAAAACAGTTTTGTTTCATCTTTTCCAGTCTGGATGCCTGCTATTTCATTTTCTTGCTTGATTATACTTACAAACTCTGTCCCAACCCCCAGAGAAGCAAAGAGTAGACATCTTTATCGTATTCCTGATCTTCGGAGGGAAAACATTCAGTCTTTTTCCATTAAGAATGACTCTAGCTGTAGGGTTTTCACAGGTGCCCTTTATCAGATTGAGGACGTTCCATTCTTAGTTTGCTAAGAGTTTTCAACAGAAATGGATGTTGGATGTTGTCAAGTGCTTAATATTATTTTTTTTGCATCTATTGATGGCTATATATATATATATTAGTTTGTTCATATAGTGAATTATATTAATTAATTTTTGAACACTAAAACAACTTTAGATTCCTAGGGCTTGATCTTACTTGGTCATGATAAATTGACCTTTTTTTTTACATTTTTAAATTCAATTTGCTAAATTTTTTTTCATATTGCATCTTTGTTTATATGGCAAATTACATCTAATGTGATTACTAATATGCTTAGGTTTAGGTCTATCATCTTGCTATTTGTTTTGTATTTGTCCCATCTTCACTTCCTTTTCTCTTATTTTAGATTGGTAATTTTTTATTATTCAATTTTATCTCCTTTTTAACTTTTTAGCACTTCACTCACTTCACTAATGGTTGATTTAAGGTTTATAGGGCTTCCCTGGTGGCTCAGACAGTAAAGAATCTGCCTGCAATATAGGAGAACTGGGTTTGATCCCTGGTTCGGGAAGATCCCCTGGAGAAGGAAATGGTGACTCACTCCAGGATTCTTGCCTAGGGAATCCCATGGACAGAGGAGCCTGGTGGGCTATAGTCCATGGGGTCACAAAGAGGTTGGACGTGACTGAGCAACTAACAAACTAAGGTTTAATAGTATATAGACTAACTTATAAGACAAAATGGCTATTGTTGTTCCCTTTGGGAACCCTGGGGAAGAAGTAGAGAAGGGTTGTTTTGCTGTCTTCCCTGGGCCCATGATCTTTTTAGTGGACCTAAAGCCCAGGGATGCCTTGGGTTCCAGTACTTCAAGCAAGTATGATATGCTCAGTGTAAGTTTTGTAGTTAGGGGGCAGTTTGTCCTGTTTTTAAAACTCTAGTTAGCTTCTCTCTGACAATTATACAAAGAAAGATTATAGAAGAAGTCGCAGAGGAAGCCCCTGAAAATCTACCAGGAAGGTTGATGGAACAGTCTGGAAACACTAATACAAGGGTAAGAGTGACCAGGGTATAGAAGCCTGGTTTAGACCTGTCCCTGTGCTCTTCCCATGGGGAGCTTCAGAGTTACCTTATTGCTCAAAAGAGGATGCTTTTCTCAGGTGACACCTGAGACCCCGCTACCCAGCCTGGCAAGTGACATGTTGACACGGTTTGGCACAACTCTAGATTTTAAAGTGCTGGTAGTGTGAAATGCTGAGAAACTTCTGGACCGAGTCTTTTTAGTTCCTCAAGAGTTCCACACTCTTCACCTGCAGGTCTTTGCCCGTGTGGTCATCTCATCTTGAAGTACTCTCCTCTTGTTGCCCACTCCGTGTGCCTATTTCCTAGAGATCTCAACTGAAGGTGAATTTTCCTCCAAAGAGTTTTCCCAAAATTCTTCCTACCCACACACCTGAAATGTTAGATCACCTTCCATGTGCTTTCATTGTGTCCCCATCCGTTTCAGATAATGCCCTCCTCCTTACAGAGCTTATGCTCCAGTGGGGAGAGAGAAAAAGAAATGACATCTTTTGACATCTGTTATTTACTCCATGCCAGACCTTGTTTAATGTTCTGCAGACTGCCAGTAATATTGTGGGATGGATAAACGAGTGAGATTGCTAGTAAGGCAGGTAGATGGTTTGCACAGAGAGAACTGTGACTTTGGAAGGGTCTATCCTGGAGGTTTTGGTGAGGGATCGAGAGTAAGGTGGTGCTAGTGGTAAAGAGACTTCCCTGGTGGCTCAGAGGATAAAGTGTCTGCCTGTAATGCAGGAGACCCGGGTTCGATCCCTGGGTTGGGAAGATCCCCTGGAGAAGGAAATGGTAACTCACTCCAGTATTATTGCCTGGAGAATACCGTGGACAGAGGAGCCTGGCGGGCTCCAGTCCACGGGGTTGCAAAGAGTCAGACATGACTGAGTGACTTCACATACAGTGGTAAAGAACTTGCCTGCTAGCGCAGGAGACATAAGAGACTCAGGTTTGATCCCTAGGTCAGACAGATCCCCTGGAGAACGGCATGGCAACCCACTTCAGTATTGTTGCCTGGGGAATCCCATGGACAGAGAAGTCTGACGGGCTACAGTTCATAGGGTTGCAAAGAATTAGACACAACTGAAGCAAGTTAACATACACACACACACACACACACACACACACAGAATAAACCATCCTTAGTAGCATAGGGAGAGTTAAGGCCCTTCCCCTTCACATCTTCCTGCAGTTTTCCCTCCAACTAAGGCAACTCTGATGACCATCTGTGATATGGATTTATTCTCATCCACCAACCAGGCTAATAATGATTGTCTTGACTTCTAATAGCATGTATTAATTTTGCCTGTATTACTGAAATTATGTGTAAATATCTTTTGTGTCTGAAGAACTCCCATTTTATATGACCCAGGAATTACGCTTCTTATATGTTATTATTTGTTGTTGTTGTTCAGTTGCTAAGTTGTGTCTGACTCCTTGTGATCTCATAGACTGCAGCATGTCAGGTTTTCCTGTTCTTCACTATCTCCTGGAGTTTGCTCAAATTCAGGTCCATTGAGTCAGTGATGCTATCTAACCATCTCATCCTCTATTGCCCCCTTCTCCTCCTGTGTTCCAATCTTTCCCAAGCACCAGGGTCTTGTCTAATGAGTTGTCTCTTTGCATATGGTGACTGAAGTATTGGAACTTCAACATCAGTCCTTCCAATGACTATTCAGGGTTGATTTCCTTTAGGATTGACTGGTTTGATCTCCTTGCAGTCCAAGACCCTCAAGAGTCTTCTCCACACCATAATTCAAAAACATCAGTTCTTTGGCACTCAGCCTTCTTTATGGTTCAACTCTCAAATTCGTACATGACTACTGGAAAAACCATAGGTTTGACTATATGGACCTTTCTCAGCAAATGGAGGTCTCTGTTTTTTAATATGCTGCCTAGGTTTGGGGCTTCCCTGGTGGCTCAGATGGTAAAGCATATGCCTGCAATGTGGGAGACCCAGGTCCGATCCCTGGGTCAGGAGGATCCCCTGGAGAAAGAAATGGCAACCTACTCCAGTACTCTTGCCTGGAAAATTTCATGGACGGAGGAGCCTGGTAGGCTACAGTCCGTGTGGTTGCAAAGAGTCAGACACAACTGAGTGATTTCACTTTCTTTCTTTCTAGGTTTGTCATAGCTTTCCTTCCAAGGAGCAAGTGTCTTTTAATTTCTTGGTTGCAGTCACTGTCCACGGTGATTTTGGAGCCCAAGAAAATAAAATATGGTGCTGTTTCTACTTTTCCCCCTCTATTTGCCATGAAGTGATGGGACCAGATGCAATGATCTTAGTTTTTTGAATGCTGAGTTTTAAGACAGCTTTTTCACTCTCCTCTTTCACTCTCATCAAAAAGCTCTATAGTTTCTTTTCACTTTCTGCCTTTAGAATGGTATCATCTGCACATCTGAGGTTGTTGATATTTCTCCCAGCAATCTGGCCTCCAGCTTGTGACTCATCCAGCTTGGCATTTCACATGATGTACTCTGCATATAAGTTAAATAAGCAAGGTGACAACATACAGCCTTGTCATACTCCTTTCCCAATTTTGAATCAGTCAGTTGTTCCACGTCTGGTTCTAACTGTTGTTTCTTGACCTACATCCAGATTTTTTTTTAGGAGACAGGTAAGGTGGTCTGGTATTCCTGTCTCTTGAAGAATTTTCCACAGTTTGTTTTGATCCACACATTCAAAGACTTTAGCATAGTCAATGAAGTAGAAGTAGATGTTTTTCTGGAATTCCCTTGCTTTCTCTATGATCTGACAAATGTTGGCAATTTGATCTCTAGTTCCTCTGCCTTTTCTAAACCCAGCTTCAACATCTGGAAGTTATTGTTTCAATACTGTTGAAGCCCAGCTTCAAGGGTTTTGGGCATAACCTTACAAGCATGTGAAATGAGCACACTGTTTGGTAGTTTGAGCATTCTTTGGCGTTGCCATTCTTTGGGATTGTAATGAAAACAGACCTTTTCCAGTCCTGTGGCCACTACTGAGTTTTCCAAATTTGCTGGCATATTGAGTGTGGCACTTTCACAGCATCATCTTTTAGGATTTGAAATAGTTCAGCTGGAATTCCATCACCTCCACTAGCTTTGTTCATACTAATGCTCCCTACAAATAAAAGACAAAGAAAAATTTTAAGGGAAAAATGGGTGAAGAATAAAATGAAGTAGGAAAGAAGATAATTTTAAATTTCAGTGCCCTTATTTTTAAATGAAAGGTCATCCATGAGAAAAAGAGAATTTTTAATTTAGTGAAATGAAAGGCTCAGAGCTGAAATATAATAGTGAGAAAGTCTGGATAAAATTAAAAATAAGAAGAAAGGCTAAAAAATAAAGCATAAAAAATATGAAAATGAAAGAGTTAAAGGATAATGACTATAGGCCATGACATATGAAGTAAAAAAGTTAAACAGATCTTTACAATGTAAAATAGGAATAAAAAAGTTAAAAAATAAAGGTGAAATGTTAAAAAAGTGTATGTATGTACACACACATATGCTGTTAAATGATTAAGGAAACATTTTTAAAAGAAAATAGAAATTTAAAAAATGTGAGAAGGGGAGCAAGCATAAAACAAAGCATATGAATCTTAAAAAATAAATCACTGGTGCGGCTGAGCATCTTCTGATCACTTATTTGAGCAGCAGGAACTCTGGGAAGAAGTCAAATGGTGCTCCTAACCCTCCCTCCTTTATCAGCCCAGAGACAACACTTCTGTCAAACAGCTGGTGGGGACGTGAGCCTAGGGCAGAAGGTTCAAGCTGTGTTCATCCTGGTCTTAGCGTGGGTCATTCTGTGTGTTTGGGAAGAACGCTAACTCAATGGATGAATCAGTGCTTGTAAAGCTCTTAGCATCTTGATGGCATCTAGTGGCATTTGCTAAATATTCTAAAGGATCGGGTCTGTGGTGGTTGGTGGTCGGTGGAGAGAAGCAAAAGGGGCCTCAGCATTTGATACTATCAAATCCTGCTTCCAGGAAATTGCAGAGGGCTCAGACAATATTTTATGAGAATCAATGGTAATCACAAATATATATTTGTTTCTGAAATGTGTCTAGCGCCACACTAGGTAGGCATTTTCCTACAGATGGTCTCATTTTAGAGCTCACAGCAGCCTTGCAAGTATCATATTTCATAGATTCTTAGACTTCACATTTCCACACACGTTAGCATCTCTAAAATCAAGCTGCGTGTTGCATTTTACAATCTATGTGATAAGAGAACCTTATATTGTGGTTTAATTGTCGGTGTGTTTTTCTACATGTACATATAACAATAATGAATCTTACAGTTTATGGTGTGTTAGATTCGATGAAATACAGTAGATGCTACACTCCATGTTTTCCAGATGAGAAAATTGAGACTCCAAGAGTCTAAACAATCCGCCTGACATCACACACTGGTTTGTGTAGAGCCTGGTGTGACAAACAGATTCCGAAACTTGTTCTTTTTTCCCTTGGAAACTCGAGGACTGGAAATTATCTAACCCACACTGGGAAAGTCAAACCCCAGAATGTGAGAGCCAAAATGCTTCCAGAAGATGAGTGTGTTCTATGCACCAGGATAGAGGTGGGCGGTAGTCTTGCCCTGACTTTCCAATCCTCCCAGTTCACTGCATTGCTTCTTCCCAAGACGGTTTCTTCTTTCAGCATCTCTTCCTGTTTTACTAATTTTGATTTGTTTCGGTTTGTTTGTTTGCTCTATGCCTTTGTCTTCCTAGCTGCTGGTTTCCTCAAAGAGTCAAGGAGACACCCAGATGGAGTGAAGTATCAGGCACCCATAATATATTTCTCTCCCACTTGTCTCCAGTTACCTGACAGCTGGATGGCTACCTCTAGAAATATATTACGGCCTCTGAGATTGGTGTACCAGAGAAGCATCAGCAGAAGCACCACGTCTGCTGCATTCCCAGTCCAGAAGGAACAATGTTATGTCCTCATGGGAACAGTTTATTCTTATAGTACTGTGATTTAAGCTTACAGAGAGAAATGGCCAGTTACAGAGTGATTTCCCTGAATCTTTTGTTTTCATTGCCTGGAGGTTCTTAACACTAAATGGTAATGGTGTACATCTGGAGAAGCCTGGTGGGGTCTCTGTGGACACCTTGGCTCTCTGGTTTCTATCAGAGGGCCTTATCAGTCTTTTTACAAGGGTTTGCAAATGTTGAAATAAATTTCTGAAGGCCAAGAAAATGCAGAGCTGAGTGATCCTTTGATCCAAGCCCTTCGTTATGTAGATAAGAAAAGGGAGGCTCAGAAGGGTGAAGAGGCTGGCCAGAATCACACAGCAGACTGTGGCCATGACTGCAATCCAGGTCACTCACTCAAGGCCATCCAGGAGTTATAGAAAATGTACATCAATGTTTGGTGTGACTATTAGGAAACCTCCTTGAGATTGGGGAGGCTGCTTATCTCCACCATGCATTAGCCTTCTCACTAATTTCCTTGTCTCTGTCTCTCCCCTGACTAATATAACATGTTCATGCTGCAAGATTCTTCTTGGTAGAGCTTCTGATCACATCTCTTCCTGTTCAAAAAACTTGGTGGCTCCTAAAGAATAAAGTCCAACCTCCTTGGCATTGAAGCTGCTTGTGGTCTGGCACAAACTCCCACCAGCCTTTACTTTCCCCCACTTGCATGGCATGCTCTCTCAGCCTGGATGGGCTTTTTGTAAGCCTGCAACCTTTGCTCATGCTGTTCTGTGTTCTGAAACACACTTTCCAAAGTTTGGCTCCTGCTTTAAACCTGGCTTATTATCAGAGAGGATGGTTGGGCCAGGTGTGGGGATGGGGGTTTATGCTGGGGCCTGCCTCTTTGCTATTTACAGACTTCTCTGCCCAATGAAGTATGCAGGCAAGTGGGTACCACCAGGTGGTCCAGGCTAGGGTACTCACTCAATGCAATGTGTAGGAAGGCAGTTTGGTTTGGGTACAGCCTGGGAGTGAATGCTTGGTGGGCAGTGGGCCTAGGCAAGTGATCTGGCAGTGAATGTCAGAACTCCAGCTTCTGGGGTGGGACATTTCAGTGTCAGATGTTGGAGACACAGAAGCAAGCCACAGAGATGGGGCCTTACCTGCAGGAAACTTGCAGATCGGTGAGTCAGACAGATATTAAGCGTTGGTGATTTCATCAAATGTGCATTGAATCCTATGATTGTCATTTCTCAAATACGGACACTGAGTCTTACTGAGGTTGACAAACTTCCCCGGGTCTCTCAGTGAATTAATTTCAGAGACATCTCCAAGGCCTATGCTCTCATTAGAGACAATTTCTTTTCTGGAGAAACCAGGGGTCGGGGCTGAGTGATAAGGCAATGACTTGGGTCTGGAGTAAATATTATTACTATTAATAATGGGCATATTCATGGAAGAAAGATGCTTCTCCCTTTACACGATTACTACCTGCCATGTGTAAGATAGAATTATCCTAAGTGCTTTGCCTATGTTAACTTAAATGTCTCAGTTACTCTGTGTAGTAGCATTTAACCTCTCTATTTTATAGCTGCAAGGGTTAGACACGACAAATACACTGTCCAAGATCACCCAGCTATGGTGAAGAAAGGGGTTCAACCTAGAATGGTCTGTCTGTAAAATCAATGCTCTTTCCAGTAGATCAGACTACCTCTCTACCAACATTTGTCTAAAAACCAAAGAGAGCTTATTTTTTTCCTTCTTGAGGGGAATGAGGGAGAATGAGATAAGGGCTCTGTAGACAGTGAAAACTACAACTAGTCTAAATCCTGGGAGTCACCTTGAATTTCTCTCCATGATGCAGCCCCCAGTTTCATCTAGACTGGGAGCACTTATCCTAAATCCATTCTCTCCCCTCCACCTCCCTTGTTACCACCTTATGTTTAAGCCATCTTTCCTAGGAATTTGGCCTATGCACAGGGGCAGATGATGGTGCCATTTACTTTAATGGAGAGGGCTAAGGGAAGGTCAAGTTGAGGGGTGAAAGCGTTGTAAATCAAATTTTGTTTGACCAAAGTGAACTTGACTGTTTACTAGACATCCAAGGGGAGATGTCAAATAGCAGTTACATATTGTAATCAAGAATCTGACTCCGTTTTTAATGTTTGATGGCTGACAACTTTCAGGACTCACCTATCTATCTACAACTTTCAAGCCACATCTGAGAAAGCTGATAAGACAGCCTGGGCACTGGGCTGGGAAGACCTAAATGGTAGTTTCCTGCTTTCCTCCTCTATTTCCCCCAAACTCAGGCTTCTTTACAGCTAAAGGACCCTTAATTCCTGTGTCACAGTTAAGCTCAGCTCTTCAGCAAACTCTAATTTGAGACTTCGCTCTCTTATGGTTGGCCTGAGTTATAGGTCTGGGACTGTGCCTAGGTCTCTCCTCCTAGGCCAACAGCTGTAGCCCAGTCCAGCGCCTCAGTCCTTAACCAGAACGGCATCCAATACTGAACCTGGTGACGTGGGGTCCTTCCTGCTGTATATTATTATAAAACAAAAAGTTTTCATATAACTTTTAAAGGTGACTTTCCATTTACAGTTATGACAAAACACTGGCTATATTCCTTGTGTTTCACAACACATCCTTGAGCCTATCTTACACCCATAGCTTGTAACTCCCACTCCACCACCCCCGTGTTGCCCTCAACCCCCACTGGTAGCCACTAGTTTGTCATATTTTTTAGATTTCACATATAAGTGATATTATATAGTACTTTTCTTTCTCTATCGGACTTATTTCACTTAGCATAAAGCCCTCCAAGTCCATCCATGTTGCTACAAATGGCAAAATTTCATTGTATTTTTTATGACTGAGAAGTATTCCATTGTGTATGTATCAGTTCAGTTCAGTCTCTCAGTCATGTCCGACTCTTTGTGACCCCATGGGCTGCAGCACAGGAAGCATGGGCTTCCCTGTCTATCACCAGCTCCCAGAGCTTACACACACACCACATGTATACCACATCTTTAGTTATCTGCTGATGGATACTTAGGTTGCTTCCATATCTTGGCAGTTGTAAGCAATGCTGCTATGAACATTGGAGTACGTACATCTTTTCAAATTAATATTTTTGTTTTTGGATATATACCTAAGAGTGGAATTACTAGATTATATCATCATTCTATTTTTAGCTTTTTAAGGAACCACCGTACTGTTTTCCATAATGACTGCACAGGTTTACATTTCTACCAACAGTATGCAAGTGTTGCCTTTTGTCCACATTCTCACTAACATTTGTTATTTGTGTTCTTCTGGATATAGCCATTCTGACCAGTGTTAGGTGATATTGTGGTTTTGATTTGCATTTCCCTGATAATTAGTGATGCTGAACATCTTTTCATGTGCCTGTTGGTCCTTCCTATTTTAGATGATTTCCACAAGGCCAGATCCTGCTCATGAACCCCCAGTCAGTAGTCCCGTTTATATGAAGAGCAGCTCTGTGTCTGATTCTCATATACTGACCTCCTTTTTTTTTTTTGACCTGAAGTAGAATCCCAGGGATTGGGGAGCCTGGTGGGCTGTTGTCTATGGGGTCGCACAGAGTCAGACACGACTGAAGTGACTTAGCAGCAGCAGCAGCAAGAAGTAAAACCACACCTCTTTACTGCAGCATTTAGCACTTTGCGTCCTCCACTTTATATATGTCTGTGTCTCCTGGAGGGTGTTCTGTGAGCCGTCTTAGTAATCCCCGTGCGAGGACACACACAAAGCCCCGACAGGCACAGAGCAGGCTGTGAGGGACTTTTTACTGAATAGACACAGAAAGATCTGGAAATAAGCACTCCCTGAGAGAACTGGGGAGGACTCGTGGAATAGCCACAGAAGAACTGACTTCATTTTGAAAAAGAAAGGGAAGGTGTGTGGTGAAGGGGGGACTAGAGTGCTCTTCAACAGCAAATACGGTTTGAAAACTTTAAGGAATGATGGAGTCCAGTTTCCCCACTTAAAATGTTTTCTTTCCTTCCTTCCTTCCTTAAGACAGAAGATAAATATTAAATAGGAGATCATTGTCTCTTACTGGGCTACTGAAATAATCACCAAATTGTCTCTCTTCTTTGAGTCTTGTCCCTCTATGATGGATTATCCACTGAGAAGTGAATCAAAGTAATCTCTGAAAACATAAATTAGACCACATCACTTTCCTATTCAAAAGCCTCCCTCCCAGTGGCTCCTCGTCACACTCAGCAAATTCAGTTCCACATGATGGGCTACACAATTCTCCAGCATCTGTCCCCTCCTACTCCTTTGAGGTCTTTTGCTCTTCCTCACTTGGCTAAGCCTCACTGGCCTGCATTTTGTTCTCTGGCTTTACCAAGCTTGTTCCTGCCTCAGGGCCTTCGTGCTTGCTATCTTCTCTCTTGTCAATAATACCCTTATATCTGGTTATTTGTGGCTGACATCTTCTTTTAATTCAGGTCTCATCTCAAATGTCATTTCCTCAGACAGTCCTTCCCTGATCTCTCTATGCAATACAGCAACCTCCTGCCCATTGATATCCATGTTCTATTTTCCTCCACAGTTCTTATTAGCTAAGATATTTATTTATGTCCTTGTCTGATGTTTGTTTATCTGCTTGTTCATTGTCTGCCCTCTCCGACTGGGCCCCCTTGTCCATGCTAGAACCTGAGCTTTGTGAGGCTGGGAATTCTTGTTTGCTTTATTCTATTTCTAGCCCGTGAAACAGCACCCGGTACATAGTAAGAATTGATAAATATTTGAATAAGTTTTAAAAGCAATTAAAAAAAAACCTTCATCTCTGTGCCCAGAGGTATGATGTTTATTCCAGAGAGTCCTTATTACCACATCTTCTTGGAGCAGATGATAGTTGGGAGGTGTGTGGTCATTGAGTGATATAGACTGAGTGGACTGGGTGTAATCACAAGGTTCAGTCATTTATAAAAAGACTAGACTGTTTATCTACCAGCACATGGTGAGGAGCTTTCCTGCCTCCTAATAAGTCCCTGTGGTTTAATATATAAGGGATCTTTGTAGATAAATGTTAGTCCAGGAAAGAAGTGGGCCAGAGTGTCCAATTTTCTCCTGGAATTCAAGTTAAGAGGAATATTGATGACTGCCAAGAAGACATAAATTTACCCCGAGGTTAATAGCATGTAGGGTTCAGGGCTCCTCACTTGTCCATGTGCCTTCCAAGGCTCCAAGAGGGACTCAAGCAATGTACTTTCATGGTCATGTGAATCTGTACAGTGTTCAGAAGTTAGGTATTTCATTTAAATCAGTCCAGGCCC
>NW_011494816.1:130270-142509 GCF_000754665.1 Bison bison bison | reverse complement strand
TGGGGCTTCCTAAGTGGTGCTAGTGGTAAAGAACACACCTGCAATGCAGGAGACATAATGAGACATGGGTTTGATCCTTGGATTGGGAAGATCCCTTGGAGAAGAGCCTCGCAACCCACTCTAGTATTATTGCCTGGAGAATCCCATGGACAGAGAAGCCTGGCAGGCCATAGTCCATAGGGTTTCAAAGAGTCAGACATGACTGAAGTGACTTAGCATGCATGCATGAGATGTGTTGATGTGAATCACAGACCCCTCTGTGTCTAGTTTAGTTGTGATGGTCGTGCTGGCATAGGAAAGTCTTCCACAACTATTTCTACTACTCACTGGGCTCTGGCAGGGCCAGAGGTGGGATCCTGGTATGAACACATGTGCTAGTCTATGGCAGCAGAAATACATGGACAATGGAGAAGAAACAGTATTTGAAATGTATGGTTGCTCTTGTTCAGTAGCTAAGTCGTGTCCAAGTCGGCAACCCCATGGACTGCAGCATGCCAGCTTCTCTATCCTCTGCTATCTCTTGGAGTTTGCTCAAATTCATGTCTGTTGAGTCAGTGATGCTATCTAATCATCTCATCCTCTGTTGCCCTCTTCTCCTCCTGCATTCAATCTTTCCCAGCATCAGAGTCTTTTCCAATGAGTTGGCTCTTCCCATCAGGTGGCCAAAGTATTGGAGCTTAGCTTCAGCATTAGTCCTTCCAATGAATATTCAGGGTTGATTTCCTTTAGGATTGACTGGTTTGATCTCCTTGCAGTCCAAGGGACTCTCAAGAGTTTTCTCTATCACCACAATTTGAAAGCATCAATTCATTGGCACTCAGTCTTCCCGATCCCTTCATTGGGAAGATCCCCTGGAGAAGGAAATGGCAACCCACTCCAGTACTCTTGCCTGGAAAATCCCATGGACGGAGGAGCCTGGTAGGCTACAGTCCATGGGGTTGCAAAGAGTTGGACATGACTGAGCGACTTCACTTTCCTTTCCTTTCCTTTCCAGTCTTCTTTATGGCCCAACTCTCACAAATGTATGAGGCCAGAAGCTATTCTGTGGAAAGTATTTACAATTACCAGACTTTTAAAATTGTAAGTGGTAGATCTGTTTCTTCTTGGTACCTGGTCAAAATGGAAGTGCGTGTCTACTAAAAATATGTTAACAAGACAGCATGCACAGTTCTAAATGCCCCTTATATTATCTGCACCAAATAGGACTCAGGAACATTCCTGCACTTACAAGGTACAGAGCTGTATCAGAACTACCAACAGTGAGTTTGTCAGTGTGCAGTCTCCTAGTTTTGCATCCCGTCTTAGTGTCTGACCCGTCTTCCAGTATCTGACACATCTGTTTCTCACAAAACCTATGTTGGCTCCAGAAGAAATTGTACTTAAAATTGTCACTGATGTCAGAGAATAGGCTGCATAGACAAGTACTTCAGTGACAACATTTCTGCCCATAGTCACTCTCAGTTGGTTAAAAAAAAAATAATTTGCTTATATAATTATAGACCTGAATAAAATATAAGTATTAATCACTTTTAATTTTAGATTAATTCTGTAACTTTTTTTCAGAATTATTGATCATACCTGAATTCAGATCTTGTTAGTGGAAGCCAAAAATGTAAACTGAAAAAAAGAATGTTAATTAAAACTAAATGTCAAAAGCTCTCTTATTGTATTACAAAGATAACTCTAATCTCTGATAGTCAAATCATGAGGATAACAAAATAATAATGATATCTAAGTAAATACAGATAGTGAAGTTGATGGAAGAGCTTAGGAGATGATGAGAATCAGGACACTCCTAAACAGAAGACACCAAAGCCAAAGAGAAATAGAAATAATAGCAGAGAATAAGGTAATATGTAACCTCAGTAGAGCACACACATAGGTCAGAGGTCAATAGTGGCTTTATTTGGATGGATTCATTATGTCTTTTCATGTGTCTTGTTAAAATGAGCTGTAATCTCATTCATTTGCTTTGGCAAAAGACAACTTAAAAATTATATAAACCTCTTCATGTGCTATACAAGGTCACTGACTTCAAACTGGTCATTGAATGTCGTCAACTCAAAAAATATTTAACATTAGTCATATACAATAAAACTTGAAATGCCCTGAAACCTTATAGCTTGCATATGAAAGAAACTTTATAGATATTCCCCCAATTTAATGGTTATCCTGGAAATTTACATGACATTCTCAGTAACAAGTTGGGCTGCTAAAACTTTTTCTAAACTACCCATAAGAAAAACAACTTTCAAGGGTCCATGCTGGAGGAAGAAGGGCTCAATGATCTTTTTGTTCCCTCTGCAGAAAATATTACAAAATTGTTATTGTGTGAAGAGGTGATCAAAGAGTATGCAGCCAAAAATGTAGGAAAAAAAGCTAATTAACAAAAACAAAAATTTGGGATTTTATGGTATTTGTCAGCTTTTAAAAATTTATAGTGTATGGTCATTTATTTTCTCATTCTAAGTAAATATTCAATCTTGAATTGACTTTTAGATTCATAATTCTGTATTCTTTTTCTTTAAGAGGGCTCCCACAGGAACAAACCATATGAACTTTAGGCTGCACCAAACTTAAATCAGCCTCCTCCAGCAGGCAAGAAATCGTATTAATAGCTGTGGCTTCTTTGGCCCTCACAATGGAGAAACATGGGAAGAAAACTTGTCCAGCAGGGTCTGGAGACCAAGAAGTTAGGGATTTCTTGTGTAAGGTACAAGATAAGACACTTTTATTTGTTGAAACAATTAGCTACCCCTTAGAGTTGGACTGTGAAGAAAGCTGAGCACCAAAGAATTGATGCTTTTGAACTGTGGTGTTGGAGAAGACTCTTGAGAGTCCCATGGACTTCAAGGAGATCCAACCAGTCCATTCTGAAGGAAATCAGTCCTGGGTGTTCATTGGAAGGAATGATGCTAAAGCTGAAACTCCAGTACTTTGGCCACCTCATGCAAAGAGTTGACTCATTGGAAAAGACTGATGCTGGGAGGGATTGGGGGCAGGAGGAGAAGGGGACGACAGAGGATGAGATGGCTGGATGGCATCACCGACTCAATGGACGTGGATTTGGATGAACTCCGGGAGTTGGTGATGGACAGGGAGGCCTGGTGTGCTGCAATTCATGGGGTCGCAAAGAGTCGGACACAGCTGAGTGACTGAACTGAACTGAACTGAACTGACCAACAAGGCAAGGGTTTCACCATAACGCATCACCTGCCTAGGTCATTAAAGAAAAAAGTCATTTTATCTGTCTGTCTCAAAATATTGTGTCTTCATTTCCTAGTGTAGTGGGTTGTCCTTCCTAATTCAGGTCTACTTAGGATCTCAAAATGTGACCTCATTTGGGAATAGGGTCTTTGCAGATCCAGTTGGCGAGTTTAAGATGATATCATAGTGGATTAGGATGACTTGGTGATCCCATGAGTAAGACTCCGTGCTTTTACAGCTGAGGACCCAGGTTCAAGCAATCCCTGGTCAGGGAACTAAGATCCTTCATGCCAGGCTGCCCGGCCAAAAAACGATTTTTTTTTTTTCATGTTCTTATAAGAAGGCTATGTGTAGAGACAGAGACACAGTGAAGAAAGCCATGAGAAGATGGAGGCAGAGGTTGGGGGGATACAGGAGCAAGCCCAGAAATGCCTGAGGCCATCAGAAGACTGGAGGAGGGAGGGAGAATTCTGCCCTAGAGTCTTGGGAAGGAGCATGGCCTTGCCAATACCCTGATTTCATACTTCTTGCCTCCAGAACTATGAAAGAATATATTTCTGTTGTTTTAAGCTGCCAAGTTTGTGGTAACTGCGACAGCAGACCTCAGAATTAATACATCTGAGAAAATGGTATACCTTGGGTTAGTGAGGGCAGATGCTAATGGTCAGTTTCCAGACAGGCAAGCAGAAAAAGCCCCTGTCCTCTATTTCCACATAACTCTGCTGCAGTGACAAACATTCGTGGTGCTTTTACTATGCATTGTTGCTATACAGGCCATGACAGGGAAGGCAGAGATAGTTGGACTCAGTCCTGAACTTATGGAGCTTACAAGCGGGCAGAGAGATAAAACGTGGATGAAAGCACAGCTGCTTTTGGAAGAGGGAAACGAGGCAGGAATCCAGACCACATCTTGCTCCCTGTGGTAGCAAGATGGCAGGTTAAGGAGTCACGAGTGGTGGGGGACTAACCGACAGCAAACTGGAGAAGCTATTTTGTGCAGGAAGAGGGGAGGAGGAAGGGAGAAAGAAATGGACTTTCAGAATTTTTCACGAGGATGAAACTTTGAGGAGAGGAGAAAATGGTGATTTTTTTTTTTTCCAACTTTTCGGGAACACTGATTAAGAAATTTTATTACAGGAAATGAATGCATGAAAATGGTGATTCTTTTTTCAGAAGGATTTCTGGGTAGGTGCAAGATGTCTGGCATTGTGCCTTTGACAAAATCATCTGTACAGCTTTCCACTGTTATTCAAGCATTCAGAGTGGAACTGTAGTTTTTTGGTGTGGTGAAGAAAAGATTCAGGATCATGGGAGCTTCTGGCTTTATGTGGGTTCCCCATGGATATGGATTTTGTAATGAAAGATGGAGTGTGAGTTGGGCAAGGGGTGAGCTGCAACAAAGCAGCAGTTGAGGCTAGAGATGAAGATGTTTTAGCGGGAGCTACTCTTTGTCACCCTAGGGTTCCCCACAACCTGATCCAAGCCCCTCCCCCAAAAGTAACTTATAGAGTTAGCAATCTTCTCTAGGGTGTTGTGGCTACAGCTGCTAATATTTGTTCCCTCCCCTCCCCTGGCCCACCAGCTATAAGCCAAAAGTAACTAGAGCCCACTGACTTTAGAACATATTCTTTTTAGTCTTCTCAAGTCTTCATGGAAATTCTAGCATTCTTTTTCCATTCAGGGGTAACCTCTGAAACTCACCTGCAACTCTTCCTTCTCATTAACTCTCCATTCTGTCTTGAGGGTGCATTTGCCAATAGGATCTGAACACATCCTTAGTTGCTAATGTGGTATGTTATTTCTAAGACTTGTTTTTTTTATAGAGTACATCATGAAATTCAATCCCAGGGCCCAGGTGGTTTAGAGAATGTTCCAAATGGTCTACATATTTGAAAGTAAAGGGGGATAGTCTTAAAAAAAATCCCTTTACATTTTGGCCAAGTCCCTGATGTACAGTTGGACCACATCATAAAAGACTCTCAAATGGTTATGGCCAATGTCATTCGACTGAATCATCTTTCTACCCAGATGATGAGTCTGTGGGATTGAGGCTGTTCCCAAATTCAAAGAACTTTAGACTGTACACTTGGGTACTTGGGGAGTTGGCTGTAGCCACCTGCTTTCTTGGAAACTAAAGAGGAAAAGGCATCTGTCAAGTGAGTTCCCTTGGTGCAAGCCCCCACTGACTCTAAACACAACATTCAGTTGAAAATAAGCTCCCAAATGATGTCAGAGTTGGGAAGAAATTGTATCCTGAGCATGGCTGGCAGTCAATTCTTGATTTTTCTGTCTTTCTCTTGTCTTTACCAGGGAAGCATATTGTTTTCTAGCATGGGTCAAAGTCCAGAAAACCTGCACCTTCCACCGCAGCATGGAGTTGGTGAACTCTAGGTGCTTTCACTAGAGGGTAAGGGGCTAGAAGAGGCTCAGACCCGGCTCTGCTTCTTCATGGTGATGTAAGCCAGGATGGGTCAGTTTGCTCTTGGTCTTTACTTTCTCCATTTGTAGGGTGAAGGTGGAAAGCCACAGCTGTGGATACTTCACATCCTGTTGGGAAGGAGAATGCTTTCTTCCAGAGAACCAGTGGTTTTCATAATATATGATGTATTACCACTTCTTCTAGATGTCACTGGCAGTTTTAGCGTATAGCATGGTTCCAAAAGTTCTCTGTCTGCCGTATAAGCCAAAATAGACAATGAAAGAGCATCTGCAAGGTCCCTGTTGCACACAGCTTTGGAAGAGTCAATCATAGTATATTCTCCATGTAAGTAGTGCCGCAGAGCTGGGCAAACTGGCAGTAACTGAGGATATGGTAGGAACCACTGTTTTTACATCTTCCAGTTCTTTGATAAAGGCACTAATCTCAACGATTTCTGCCTCCAGGGACATGACACTGCTTTTGATCTACTGTTTTGCTAGGGAAGGAAAAGTGCAGGAGTATTCCCTTGGCCTTTTCTACTTAGCCCCTTATTCATGGATTAGGAAGCCAGTGTGTGGATTCTGTGAGTTCCAGAGAATGTATTTCTAACACTACACTAGAAATCCTAGGATTGATTTGGGCTTTCCACTGAGCGTGCCATGAAACAAAGTTGAATTAAATTCTATTTATCATTTGAGCTCACTCTGTCTACTTGGCTGCAGTAGGTTCTGGGTTCAGTGTTTAAATAAGGGCTGCTGCTGCTAAGTTGCTTAAGTCGTGTCTGACTCTGTGTGACCCCATAGACAGCAGCCCACCAGGCTCCCCCGTCCCTGGGATTCTCCAGGCAAGAACGCTGGAGTGGGTTGCCATTTCCTCCTCCAATGCATGAAAGTGAAAAGTGAAAGTGAAGTCGCTCAGTTGTGTCCGACTCTTCGCGACCCCATGGACTGCAACCCACCAGGCTCCTCCGTCCATGGGATTTTCTAGGCGAAAGTACTGGCAGTGACTAATAATTCCTTAGAAGTATATTTACTCTTTTTTTTTTTTTTTAAAGCACCAGTACCTTGGGAAAAGACAAGGACAATGAGTTACAGTGCATATCTCCAAAAATATTTGTATAGTCCTTTGTTCCCTCTTCAAGTGTACTTGGCCATCCCTTCATTCAAGAGATCTTGGTTTTATTCACATAAGGAGATTGCCTTAGGGACTGCAACAATATTAGCAGCATAATATTTTGGTATCATAAAGCCTAAGATATCCAGGTCCTTCATGAGATGCTGGTTTATTTAGGGCCTAGGTCAACTGCACTTTACACTCTTATCCCTGTAAGTCAGACACTGCAATATTGCTGTCTGTTATGGTGACCATACCTAGTTTAAAACCATAGATGAAATGCTTCTGCTTGCCCTTTGTCCCACTGAAGTTCCCTCTTTGCAGTGAAATAAGTGACTCCATTTTACCTGGAACTCCTCTCATCAGCATCCCTGACCCATAGAGAAATGCCACGAAAGCACTTTTCAGTGATGCTGATACTCTCTTCATCAATGTAGATCTTGAGGCCTTGGTAGGAGAGTGTGTTCAAATCAACATGACAGTCAGAGGTAGGGAGTGACTGGGTTGCACATGATAAATGCACTCTAGCTTTCCTATCCCTCATAGACTTTGATTTCCTTCCTCTACTAATACCAAAGGATTTCTGGAATTTCAACTTTATTTATGTTGTTGCTATGTCCATGTTTCCATCAACCATACCCATGTGATCAAACTAGATCTTGAATCCAGAATCCCTGGAAGGATACCCTATCAATAACTTCAACCAGGTGCTTCTACTTTTGTCTGAAGCACTCTTCAAATATATTTCTATAATTGTTCCCTGTTTTTTTAAGGCTTCTCAACTTAGGTTTGACTTTGAAATTGCCTCCTTTCCATTCTCTAAAGCATTCATGGATTTGATTGTAATTGTAAGTCTGAAGGAACCTCCCTGGTAGCTCAGTGGTAAAGAACCTGCCTGCCAATGCAGAAGATGCAGGTTTGATCCCTGGGTCTGGAAGATCCCTTGGAGGAGGAAATGGCAGCCCACTCCAGTATTGTTCCCTGAAAAATTCCATGGACAGAAGAGCCTGATGGGCTATAAGAGTTTGGGGTTGCAAACAGTTGGACACGACTGAACGACTGAGCATGCATACACATATCATGACAAGTAAAGTCCCACCTCTGGGCCTTTGTACGTGATGTTCTACATGGAACCCATAGCTAGGTCTTTACTTCCATTGGACTGAGCTCTATCAACATGGTTTTGATAGGACCTGTATTTCCCAGAATTACTGTTCCTATATCTTTCTAGGTTAGAATTGGCAACAAAGGAACATCCATGATATTTGGAAGGCTGGAAGAGAGCAGTAGTTCTTTCTCTAGGAAAGTTGTTATGAGCAGTGTCGATGGACAAACAGATCGCCCTCAAGTCCCAGCTTCTGCTCACTCTCTTATCCTCTGTGCCCAGATCTTCGGCTATAACTTTGTAGAGCCAATAGTTACACAGAAGCAATAGCTCCCATAGACCTTTCCATGAGCTTTATTCATGGTCACCTCCAGTGGCTATAAATCCTTGGCTTCTAGAGTCCATGAAAGCTGTAATTTTCCTTTTAAATTGGCCCTTTAGGAGGACTAATTAGGGACTCAGCCCCAACTACCAAGTCAGATCTTCACCTTCCCCGTTTCTTCCTATATATGTGTAAAATCTAATACCTGTATTTTTCTTGTACCCATAATAGTGGAGCACCCCACTCCAGTACTCTTGCCTGGAAAATCCCATGGACGGAGAAGCCTGGTGGGCTGCAGTCCATGGAGTCGGACACAACTGAATGCTTTCACTTTCACTTTCCACTTTCATGCATTGGAGAAGGCAATGGCAACCCACTCCAGTGTTCTTGCCTGGAGAATCCCAGGGATGGCGGAGCCTGGTGGGCTACCATCTATGGGGTCGCACAGAGTTGAAACGACTGAAGTGACTTAGCAGCTGAACCCAGATGGCTACATCTCTGCTCAAAGGTTGCCTAATCAATGAGGCATCTTCTTACCACACCACAAAATTATTGACCTCTTGGGCTTCAGCACTCTTTATTGTCTTTACTGTGGCTTACTTTTCTTTGTAGCACTTGCCACTGTCTGATATATAACATATTTACTTGTATATTTCTTTTGCTGCATCTTTCTCTCTGACTAGAGTGTAAGCCCCACGAGGGCAGGGACTTTGTTATGTTCACTGCTATCTCCTCTGTGCCTAGCAGATTGCCTGACACATGTGGGTGTTCAGTACAGATTATGTATGTATGAATGAGTTTATTAATTTTATTTGTCTTATGTTAAATAAGGTTTTATTTGACGAAAAGTCCTGCTATTAAAGTTTGAAATAGCTCTATTAGATTTTGTTTTAGGAACTGGGAATATAGAGATGAACATTAGTCTACTGGCACATAGTAGGTGTTCAGTAAACAGTTGTTATATGGACATGAATCAGTGAATAAGTGGGTGGGTGTGTGAATAAACAGCTTTTACTTAAAGGAGCTCACAGTATCCCCAGATATTGTTGGAGAATAGATATCAAGGACACTAGAGGTTCACAAAATATATTTAAACCCAGTATCAAATGGCC
Source organism: Bison bison bison (assembly GCF_000754665.1). Taxonomy (NCBI): domain Eukaryota; kingdom Metazoa; phylum Chordata; class Mammalia; order Artiodactyla; family Bovidae; genus Bison; species Bison bison. Next base: position 133,231 of record NW_011494816.1, on the reverse strand, counting down.
AAATATCAAAATAAATATCCACTTAAAATTTAATATTATCAACATAGAAGAGGCATGTCTGAAAGGATAATTTTAAATATTATTCAAAATTAACTATTAACCATTTATTATTAACATTTTTGGTAGTTAAAAGTAGAAACATTAATTTCTCAGCACTTCTAACTATCCTATTTTTACTTAAACTTCTAGAAAAATTTTAGATTCAGAAACTATTATATGACTTTCCTAAAGCTATCTAGTAAAAGGACTCTTTCTTAATAATCATATTAAACATCAATCTGTTTCCCTTCATACATGAAAATTAAAAAAACATATGAATAGTTTTTATAATGAATATTGCAGTAATTACTCTTGCAATAATGACTATATTGACATATTGATAGACTATCACATAAAGCACAATAGATTTTTTTTACTTGTAAGTTACGTCTATAATGATTATCTATATTTTAAAGTGGTTAACCAGATATTACAAATTAATTCAAATGACTTGCCTTACGGGAATCACTGATGTTATCAGATATGACGTTGGCTTATGCAGTCATGAAATCACTGGTCACGCACAAGTTCAGGGATACCAGAAAGGATATCAAAAGAGGCAAAACCCAAGGGTAAGCTGATGCTGAATGGAATATTTGGGCCAAGCCTGAGACAGAAGCTAAGCTTTCACGCATTCCTAAAATGAAATCTTGCATTTTTTATAGCTCTTGGTGTATTTGAGAGGTTGTTTTTTTTTTTTTTCCCTGCAAACTCTCATTTTCTTAACAATATTTTTGTCGAATGTAGACAGGTAGCTATCATTTAACCCATTTCATGAGTGAGGAGACTGAGGTTCAGAGATATGAAGTGACTTGATGACATGGTAGCAGCCACCAGAGCTGGTTTTCTGACAGTATTTTCTGAAACACTGGGTTTTTTGTTAAGTGTCGTGTGTTGTGGTGCCCTTCTCTGTCTTAACCCAAGTTTCCTGAGAAGCAGAACCCAAAACAAAGACTTGTGTGCAGGTAGTTTATTTAGGAATGGTCTCAGGGAACACTTAGGGGTGAAGGAAGTATGGAGGAGGGAGGTAGAGAAGGAGAAAGCCAGGGCAAGTGGGCACCATTGAGCTCCCCCTGCTCTGGACAGCTAACACTGGACCCCACAAGACTTCTGAATTGCATATCCAAACTGCTGAGGGGGTGCAAGGAATAAGCATTTAAATACTAGGTCAAGAATGGCCCCCTGGGCTTCTCCCACCTCTGCTTTCTGCGTTGCATGTATGAGAGTGCTTAGGGTTTCCTGTGGATGCCCCACAGCAAGGCATCTGAGTAGCTCCTTGGACAGGAAGGAAACAGTATGGTGGAGGACTGATTCTACTGCCATAGTCCTTGGGGCAGAATCCTGGCACTGTCATCTGTGTGACCTTTGGCAAGTTACTTAACCTCTCTGTGCCGGTTTCACTGTCTGGAAAATGGGATGATAAGAACAATCACTTCGTCATAGGGTTTATCTGTCTTAACACATGAAAAGTATTCAGACCAATGCCTGGCACAGGGGAAATGCTCAGTGAGTATTAGAGACTACTGCTGGGCTTCTCAAAGTCTGAGTGTAGGACCTGAACTTAACATTGGAAGCACTCCAGAGTGCCTCACTTGGTGAACAGTGACTGACGTGATCAGAATTTGGTTTTAGGATGATCAGCCTGCCAGCCTGTTTTGGACATACTCAGAGCCCTGCCCCCTGCAAATGAAAGCGGGGGCTTTTGTGGGTATTCAGGTGTGAACTGAAGCCATGAAATTAAAAGATGCTTGCTCCTTGGAAGGAAAGCTATGACAGACTTAGACAGTGTATTCAAAAGCAGAGACATCATGTTCCTGACAAAGGTCTGTATAGACAAAGCTATAGTTTTTCCAGTAGTCATGTATGGATGTGAGAGTTGGACCATAAAGAAAGCTGAGCACTGAAGAATTGATGCTTTTGAATTGTGGTGCTGGAGAAGACTCTTGAGAGTCCCTTGGACAGCAAGGAGATCAAACCAGTCAATCCTAAAGGAAATCAACCCTGAATATCCATTGGAAGGACTAATGCTGACTTTGGCCACTTGATTTGAAGAGCTGATGCATTGGAAAAGACCTTGATTCTGGGAAAGACTGAAGGCAAAAGGAGAAGGGATCAACAGAGGATGAGATGGGTAGTTAGCATCACTGACTCAATGGACGTGAATTTGAGCAAACTCTGGGAGATAGTGGAGGACAGAGGAGCCTGGCATGCTGCAGTCCATGGGGTCGCAAAGAGTCAGACATGACTTAGCAACTGAACAAGTTGTGAAGGATCCAACAAATCCTATGGTGACTGGTACAGCCAAATGATGGCCAAGTCCTCCTAGAGATTAACAGAGAGATGAAAAGAACTCCTTGGTGTTGCCTACCTGGCCTCAGTTCTCAAGAATACTGATATCAGACAATAGTATCGCATGCTTTAGGAACTGGAAAATAGAAGGAAGCCTTATGTTCACCTTATTTAGTAGCTTGGCATGGTTGAAGAAACTCAGGTTTACACTTCTAAACCTGTGTCCTGGCTTTGGCCTTTGGCAAATTCTTTACCTTTCTGAGATTTATGAAAGTTATCGTCTATAAAAATGGGGAATATGTGTTATGCCTTAGTATTTTTGAGGAATTAATGAGACGATGCTGTGCAGATGCTGGTCCAGTGTGAAGCTCTCCGTAGGCCTTTAATAAGTAGAGTGTCTTGAAGTGGATATTAGTATGTATACTATTATTACTATTGTTAATATTATTTTATGGGGATTTGGTAAGGGGTAAAAGAGATATGGATGTGAGAGTTGGACTGTGAGGAAGGCTGAGCGCCAAAGAATTGATGCTTTTGAACTGTGATATTGGAGAAGACTCTTGAGAGTCCCTTGGACTGCAAGGAGATCCAACTAGTCCATTCTGAAGGAGATCAGCCCTGGGATTTCTTTCT
>NW_011494816.1:119801-130170 GCF_000754665.1 Bison bison bison | reverse complement strand
GAAATGATGCTAAAGCTGAAACTCCAGTACTTTGGCCACCTCATGCGAAGAGTTGACTCATTGGAAAAGACTCTGATGCTGGGAGGGATTGGGGGCAGGAGGAGAAGGGGACGACAGAGAATGAGATGGCTGGATGGCATCACTGACTCGATGGACGTGAGTCTGCGTGAACTCTGGGAGTTGGTGATGGACAGGGAGGCCTGGCATGCTGCGATTCATGGGGTCGAAAGAGTCAGACATGACTGAGCGACTGATCTGATCTGATCTGATCTGAAAAGAGATAAGATATGTAAATCTCCTAGGATGATTTGTTTTTGATGTCTGGTATGTTGCAGACTCTTAATAAATAACAGTTTACATCTGTCCTCCCCTCCCAGTGGGCTGCTTGCCTTTGCTCCAGGATCTGGGCTGTTGCCAATGTCATGCAAGGCGTATCAACTCCATCTCTGGCTCATGGTCCAAGAAAGTGAGTTTTCTTCACTCCTTGGTTCTCTGGTGCCCAGGACGACTTGCTTGAAGCAGTGTCGACAGCCTCTTTGTGATTCCTACTGCTTTGCCAGCAGCACTGCCTTCCATTCTCAGCAACATGCACATTAGCAGCTGCAGTTTCTCATGGACGCACGCCTGTGTGATCTCATCTGGACATGCCCCCCTGCCTATTTCCCTGGCCCATATCAAGAGCATTGAGACAGAACCCACTCCATTGCAGAGTCTTTGCCAAAGCTCTGAACAGCCACCCACTTTAAAATCCATTTTCTATATAAAAGCAAGGACTAGTTTTAAACACCTCTTTTAACATTTGCATATGACTTTATATTTTTAAAAGTTCCTTCTCATCATTTATCATTTGTGTTGTGTAAGCACATCTATTTATCTATAGTTGTAAAACAATTACCCAATGGAAATTCACAATTCTGTCTTAAAATGTCTGAACCTCCAAAAAAGGGATCTTGCAAATTAACTCAGCAGATTTAGATTGAGGAGCTTGTTGGAATCAGTTGAAACCCTGATAACACAGGTGACCAGAGAGGTTAGTACAAGAAGAACAAGTGTCTTTAGAGTATGAAACAGGTCAGCTCTCAAAGGAAAAAGTTTACTGGCTTAGTTTTTTGTTTGACAAACACTTACTGAGCAACATTAGGGAACAGATAGGCAGAAATTCTTGTCCTCATGGAACATACAACATAAAGTGGGAGTCAGAAGTGAAAGAAAATAAGTAAAATAAATAATGTTTTAGATAGTTGTAACTATTAATGAAAGAAATCAAGCTGATGGAGTTTATAAATTGTTGGGGTTGGCAGTGTGGGTGTTGGGGATGGTCTCGGTGGTGGCGAGAGAACTAAAATTTGCCAAGTTTTCTGTCGGATATTGTCACTGCCCTCATGCGAGTGTGATGGGAGGTATGGGCTGCCCACCAAAGTGTATTGTTTCCTTCTTCCATAGCAAAAGGTTACAGGAAGGACAGATGCGGCTGCCAAGCCAGGCTCTGTATTTTCCAGCCCCATCTTGCAGTCAGGTGCGGCCACAGGACTGAGTTCTCTCCAGTGCAGTGTGAGAGAAGTGGCATTGAGCACACCACGGGGAGTGCCCCCTTCTCATGCCCTTGCTCCCGGCCTTCCCCTCGGCTGGAATCACAAATGCCAGAGCCGCCTCAGAAGCCAGGTGTTACGGACGCCAGATCCAAGGTCGGTCTGAGTCCTTGAATGACCACATAGAGGAGAGATGCCCGGTGATCTGGAATACCCACTCTGGGCTGTTAATGAGAAAGAAAGAAACGTGTGTCTCCTAAGTGCCCTTCTACTTTGGGGCATCTAGTTGCTATAGCAGTTTAACCCTATCTGATATGTGGAGCACTCACATAATATATCTTTAAAACTATATTACATGATTGCGTGCTATATTTTAGACACACGAAAGAAGAAAAGAGCAATGGAAGCCTAGAAAACAAATGTTTAATTCTTTCAACTTGGGTGGGTTAGGGTCAAGTCCAGAGAGGTATGACAAAGAAGATGATATTTGAGCTGAGCTTAGAAGAAGGAACAAGAATTCACTTTGGGGAGGAAAAGGGGGAAGGGCACTCCAAACTGAAGTCACAGCTGGAATAAAAGCTCAGCGGCGTGAAAGTGCCTATTTATGTCAGCTGTGTGTGTGTGTGTGTGCACGTGTTTTAACTCCTGTAGTCGTGAAGAAATGAAAGAACGTGGCATAGTCCTACACCATTGTTCTGATAATCTCAATTTGACTTTGTATTATTGAATGTTGGAATTATGATGCAATAAAAAAGAAAGCAACATGTATGTTTCAAAGCTAAACATAGCTGCTATTAATGTTCCCCAAGATTTTTAGGATGGCATTCACAAAGTTGTGAAATACGTTTGACTCTTTTCAAAATGTCCGAGTGTTCTTCATTATGGGGCTCTAGATAATAGGTTGAAGTCTGCTTCTCAGAAACCTGAACTCAATCCCAGCTTAGGTGGTTTCTAATCCACAAAGATACAGTGAAAATGGTTAAAATGATCGCATTTTCAGAATAGACACAAAGTAATATGATCCTTCTAGTTAACAGACAGTGTACATTATATTGGGTTGGCCAAGAATTTGTTCAGGTTTTTCCATACGATGTTACAGGACTTTTTTGCCAACCCAATGTTAGTAGATACTAGAAAATGTGTATCTAATGTGTGTAACTCAGTCTGCCGGTTTCCTTTTGTGGTTGAAGCAACCACTTCCTGTGCTGTCTTACTGAACTGTGTGTGTGAGACAGCACCATGATAAGAGTCTGATATACTGGCAAGCCAGGTAGTATGTGTCCTTGTTTGCCAGACAAGAAATCTGAGGCACAGAGCTCAAGTACTTGTTCAAGGTTATATGATCACTAAGTTCCATGGCAGGAATTTGAGTTCCACTTGACTCCAAAGCTCATTTTATTAATAAAAACATTCCTTCTTTGCTTCTCTTGCACATTTACTTTTCATTTTCAGGCTATGTAGTTTTAAACCCTGTCTAGGTTTTGGAGATATCGGACTATTATTTTTTCAGATTATGTGTTTAATCATCATGTTTTCAAAACCTCCATCAACAACAAGTATTCTTTTTCAATTCTGTCCTTGGGGGCCATGCTGACCTTTCAACGAGCCGTAATTTCAATGTGAGTGCGTGTCAAGTGTTTTGCAATACACGGAATTTTTTATTTTGGCCAAGCATTACCTTACTGGGTCACAGGACACACAGATTATGCAGGATTTCAAGGCATCCATATATCAGCATAAACCACCCTTAAATCTCTGGGTAAAACAAGGTCAGCTCAGTCTTAATTTTTTCTCGAAATTTTGGTCTGAGTAGTTAAGCTTCATCCTCAGGATATTGATGGGCTTCCTAGGAAAAACTGCTTTAATAGTTTGTGTTTCTATCAGGATTGGAGAAATGAAAAGGAGGGGCTCACAGTGATTCAGTGTCAGCCATGTGTCAGATACCATGCTTATGTTCTTTTACTTAATCATCACCAAAAGCCTATGAGACAAATACCATAATTTCAATTTTAACAGATGAGGAATCTGAGACTCAGACTTGTCCAAGGCCATCTAGTTCCTAGAGGGTACTTCTGGAATTAAACTGAAGCCCATAGTCTAATATCTTTTCATGAAATGTTGCTTGAGTGGTTAGAATGAATTGTTCTGTTTAAATCAATTTCTCTAACCTATTGTTTTCCAGACTGGAGTCATGAAATCAACTTTGTGGATTGCTGGATGGCATCGCTGACTCGATGGACATGAGTCTCAGTGAACTCCGGGAGTTGGTGATGGACAGGGAGGCCTGGCGTGCTGCGATTCATGGGGTCGCAAAGAGTCGGACACGACTGAGCGACTGATCTGATCTGATCTGATTCACACTTAATAGAACAGAGCAAAAATGTTACAGGATGTACCATATTTAATGTATGAGACAAATCTTGTTTTGTGAACTTCTGTGTTGAGTCTATACACACACACACACACACACACACACACACACACACACACAGACATGTATTTAGTTGTGCCTGTTAATGTGACCTGGTTACCTTGTAAAAGTATTTTACCATAGGTTACAGTTAAGAGTTCTCTATCTTCCTTCTCTCATGCTCTGGTCCAGGCACTAAATATCTTGTAGACTTCTCAAGTTCTCAGGTTCAGAACTGCCCTTTCCCCATTCCTTTGCAGCCCTGCTCCTCTTCCGGTGTTCTTTATCCCAGTTCGGGGTGTCATGATCCATCCCATCATGACCATCCTCAGTAACTGCCGCTTTCTTAGCTATCACATCTAATCTGCTTTTTAGTTATAACAAATTTACCTGGACACTACATCTTGAATTTTTTTCACCTTCTCCTGCCTTGCTGTTGACTTTGGAGGCCGGGATACAGTTTGATCCAAACCCGTACCCCGGGCAACCAGATGCCTACAGCTTCTCTTTTGTCTTTCCCTTTCCCTCTGTCTTTTGCTTTGTTGCCAGAGTGCATCCCTTGTCTTCTGCACTTACTACTGAAGAATAAGTTCATTTGTTATCTTATTTAATATGGATTAAAGAATTTGCCTGCCAGTGCAGGAGATGTGGGTTTGATCCTTGGTTAAGGAAGATCCCCTGGGGAAGGAAATGGCAGCCCACTCCAGTATTCTTACCTGGGAAATCCCATGGACAGAGGAGCCTGGTGGGTTACAGACTGTGGGGTCACAAAAGAGTCAGTCAGGACTTGGTGAGTAAACAACAGTGAGCAGACAGCACATCTGACCATATTACCGCCCCCAACCCATGTTTAAAACCCTTCCATATCTGTGAGTCTGTTTTGTAGAAAAGGTTGTGTCATATTTTAGATTTCCCGCATAGTGGTGTATCATATGGTATTTGTCTTTCTCTTTCTGACTTACTTCACTTAGATTGATAATCTCTAAGTTCATCCATGTTGCTGCAAGTGACATTATTTCATTCTGTTTATGGCTAGTAATATTCCATTGTATAATATACCACATTTTCTTTATCCATTCATCTGTTTATAGACATTTAGGTTGCTTCCATGTCTTGTCTATTGTAACTGGTGGGGCTGTAAACATGGGGTGCATGTATCTTTTTAAACCTTTTTTATTGGAGTATAGTTGCTAATACTTTAGTTAAAAAAAGAAACCCTTCCATAGACCTCCTTGTTTAGAGCAGTGTCTTTACAGAGGGGTGCATATTTCTTGGGAAGTGCTCAAGGCAATGATTGGGGTGAGGAAGAAAATATTACTTCTCATGTTTAGATTATTATTAATAATAGAGAAATACACTTATATAATTTGCAAAGATATAAGTTCAGTTCAGTTGCTCAGTCATGTCCCACTCTTTTGTGACCCCATGGACTACAGCATGCTAGGCCTCCCTGTCCATCACCACCTCCCAGAGCTTGCTCAAACTCATGTCCATGGAGTCAGTCATGCCTTCCAACCATCTCATCCTCTGTCATCCCCTTCTCCTCCTGCCTTCAGTCTTTCCCAGCATCACGGTCTTTTCTAATGAGTCAGTTCTTTATGTCAGGTGACCAAAGTATTGGAGTTTCAGCTTCAGGATCAGCTCTTCCAATGACTATTCAGGACTGGTTTCCTTTAGGATTGATTGGTTTGATCTCCTTGCAGTCCAAGGGGCTCTCAAGAGTACTTACATCTTGCAAAGATATAAGTACACATATATTACATGCATAGACTCAGTTCTCTTTTCTTCACAAAGAAGGGGGTGCAGTACAAATGTCTGGCTGCTGTAGCATGGACCAGAGGTCTGCATGTTCCTTCACTTTCCATGAAAACTCTCTGATGTCAGTTTCCCTCTTCAGATTCGTGTATGGTTATTTTCCAACCCTTTCTCTTTTTGTTTATACTCTCTGATCCTGCTTACTATGCTATTATATTTCCTAGATTTGAAGACGTATTTTTTCCACATTCTGAGATGCACTTCGTAGTTATTGTTAAAATAAAGTTTTCAGCAGCCAGTTAGGGAAGTAAGTTGTGATAAGAGTGGTCCCTGCCAGTGTGTGTGTGTGTGTGTGTGTGTATGTGTGTCCACATAGGCTCCAAATCTACTATATCTACCTCTCCTGTCTTTGAAAATGCTCTCATGCAAGGACCAATTCCTATCTGTCAATGGCTTCCAGCCAACTTGTGTGTATGCACTTTTAAAAAACTTTAATGTGGGTACATAAAATAAAGAGTAAAAAGAATATAAAAATGCTACCAGCAGTTATCTATTGATAGTATAATTAAGGTGGTTATGTTTTCTTTATAGATTTCTATAGTCAAATTTTGCATAGTTCTCAGATAGTGCTTTTTATTGTGATACATTTCATTGGAACACAACATACTATGTACATGCCAGGTATGTGCCATGCTGCTGTGCTCAGTAGCATGGTTGTGTCTGACTCTTTGTGACCCTATAGACTGTGGCCCACCAGGATCCTCTGTCCATGGAATTTTATAGGCAAGAATACTGGAGTGGGTTGCCATTTCCTCCTCCAGGGGATCTTTCTGATCCCAGGATCGAACCCACATCTCTTGAGTCTCCTGCATTGGCAGATGGACTCTTTACCACTGTGCCACCTGGGAAGCCCCACATGTTAGGTATAAAGAATAATAAAACAAACATTCCTGTACCCATCCCTTGGTTTAAGAAAGAAATGCTTATTGATGTTTTTGAAGCCCCTCAGTGTACTCCTTTCCAACATCTTTAATGGCTAAGAGGGATTCTTTCATATATTTGGATAATAATGGTTTGCTATTTGTATGGACATATTCTCTATGGATTTATGGCTTGTTATTTTCACCTTTTACAAGCTCTTTTCACAAGAGAAGCTTTTGATTTTAACATAGTCACAAATTTCAATTTTATTAATTAACTTCTGTGGTTAGTGCCTTCTGTCTTGTAACAGAATCTCCCCCTTTACTAAGATTATAAAGACCTTCTCTACTCTCCTTTAAACTTTTGAAGTTCTACTTTTTAAGTGAAATTTTATTGGGGTATAGTTGCTTTACAATGTTGTATTCGTTTCTGCTGTACAGCAAAGTGAATCAGTTTTACATATATCCCTTCTTTTTGAGATTTCTTTCCCACTGAAGTCAGCACAGAGCATCGAGCAGAGTTCCCTGAGTTATACAGTAAATCCTTGTTAGTTATCTGTTTTACACATAATAGTGTATGTATGTCAATACCAATCTCCCGACTCATCCCCAACCCCCAATTTCCCCTTGATATTCATTAAGTTTGTTCTCTACAAATGTTTAAAGTTCTACTTTTTATATTGAGGTCCTTAATCAACTGGAATTAATTATCATATATGATGTGAGGTAGTATGAAGTTTTATATTTTTCTATAATGTGTACCCAATAATTTGTACCCAATATTCCTAGCACCGTTTATTAAATGGCTGGTCTTTCCCATATACTAGCTGCTTCCGCCATGAAGCAAGTTTCTACATATTCAGGAAGGTATCTTGGCTTTCAGTATTTGAAGCTCAATTCGTAAGGGACAATACCTGTAATTTTTATTTTTTATTCTTTGTCTAGATTTGGCATTGAGATTATACTAATCTCATAAAACTAGTTGGGGAATATTTCTGTTCTTTGAAAGACTTTGTATAATATTGGAATTATCTGTTCCTTGAGAGCTTGGTAGAATTTACTTGTAAAACCATCCATCTGAGCCTGAAAATTTCTTTGTGGGAAGATTTAAACCAGTCTTCAATTTTGTTAATAGTTATGTTAGTATTTAGGCTTTTAATTTCATTTTACATCAGACAAAGTGGATGATTCCCTTAGAAATATGACATAATAAAATTAAGAGGTCGTGATGTTGCATCGTATAATTCAATGAAGGGGAGGAAATATATGAGTATTATCAAATGGCAAATGAAACCCTGCTATTCTAAAATACTTCTAAAAATGATACTTTCAGTCATAGAAGTACAAATGAGGTCAAGATGTGGAGAACATGATATAATAAGTTGTGAGTCACTCTTGTGCTACGTATAACTTCTAACTTCCAAAGATGAAGCAGAAGTGTTTTTGGATGCTGAATATAGATAAGACGCAGGGAAATTGTAACATAAAGTACTCTATAAAGGTGGGGATACATATATGCTATTATGGGTAGATAGTTTTTATGCATCTTTATTTAGTAACACATCTTTCCTTTTTATCCCCTGTTAAGAAAGTATAATGAATGGCATGCCTGAAAACCAGTGGACTCTTGGAATCAAGGGACTATGGTCCCTACTATTTGTGAAAAAGCCTTCATTTTTCTCATATATATTCTTTTGAGTAAGCAGTTTCTTCTTTCTTTATTGCCTGGTGAGCTTTTTAAGACAGTTAAACCAGCGTCTTCTGTGACAATTTTCTGAATGTTCTCTGTGTCCCTATCAAAATTAGGAGAAAAGAACCAATTTCTGTTATGAGTTATTGAGTCATTCTTCCCCATTAGACCGTGAGCTCCTTGGGAAGAGGCCACGTCCTAATCACTTCCGTGTACCCTGCAGAGAGTGCAACGTCTTACACACAGCAGACAATTACTTTTCAGGAATGTTTATTAGAAGAGTAAGCTGGGTTTATGGTTATCTCTCACTTCCTTGATTCTTTCATACCTTATCTGTATGTAATCAGAGATCCACATCAGAAATGAAACTGAGTGTAAAATCTTAGCAAATCATTTATCTTCCTCCTTCTAAATCCCTCATTAAAATCTGACTATTCAATTTGGTCGCGGGAGGGTGAGGAGAGGGCAGTGGCAGACTTTTCTCTCTCTCCTGTTTTCACTTCCAGTGAGGTCTCACTTATTCTTGTCTGATGCTGTTGGAACTGATCCCGGTGGGCCCCCAGTAACCAGACCTGTGGTGTAATCGCACACCTAATTAGACAACCATGCAGCAAGCCCTGGTCTCTGCCATTTGAGGGGTGATTTATTTTTCTTTGCTGTGCTCAGGAAAGGAGAGACTGCAGAGTCATTTGAGAGGTCAACTATTCATGTCCTCCCACTCCCCTTTTCCATCAGCACTTCTCTTTGGGGACCCTGCAGAAGATGCGGGTGGGTGTTAAGGGTGGCCTCCCAGTGTGGCATTCAGAGGGAGCAAGGCCTGTACCCCATCCTCTGTTGAACTCCCTCAACACAGACCTAATGGCATCACTCTCCTACTTAAAATGCACAACTAACTCCACAAAACTCTCGGCTAGTCACCCCTCAGGGTCCTGCTTCTGCTTTGCTCCCTGACCTCACCTCTCAGATGATAGATTCATGGGGAAATCGCCGGGCAACTGGAAAATTGTGTAGTTATTCAAACACAGCTCCCCATTTCCCATCCTCAACCTTCAGCATAGTGCTCTTCTGTCTGGAATGCTATCTCCCTGCATTCTTTCTCTATCCATTCTTCTTCAGGTAGTCAGTTCAGCATGACTCCTCAAAATTCTATCTTTGTCTCCTCCTCCTGTAGCCTTCCAAGACCCCTCATCCCCAGCCCTAACAACCTGGGATAAATTCCAATCTTTCTTATTCTCAGTGAATCCTCTTGTCCCATTATTCAAGCATTAGTATCATATTTTATTGAAATTGTTGACTCATTGGTCTTATTGTCCCATGAAAGTATAAACTTTTGGAAACTAAAGCAAAAATGTTGTCAATGTACATAACAGAGTGTTTGGCAAAGAGTAGGTCCTATATTTTTATTAAATAAATCAATTAGTCAAAGAGGAGTAAGTGGAAAGGAACTCAGATGTATAAGATGCAGGAACGGGCCTGGGGAGAGGCGGAGCTGATCATGAAGCATTGGACAAATGGGGAGTCACACCGTCCAGGGTCCAAGGCAGTGATGTTTACAAGAACTCCTAGTGTGCCTTTTAGAAGAAACAGTGTCTGGAGCCACTAGATCTAATGGCTGATCCCAGGGCCAGGATTCCTTTTAGTGAGAAATAATGGAATAGTAACAACCTTACATCCTGTAGGTAGGTATAAATACTGGATGGAAAAGGAACTCATTTCAAGAGGAACAAGTTGGTACAACAAGTTGGCCCTCAACACAGGTTGGTGGTCAGTGAGGAGTGATGGACTGAGCAAAATTCAGGGCAGGATCTTTCAAATTGTCTTCTAGTATGAACCCAGGGAATTTATTTGCATTCCAAGGGGGATAGGGACTATGGGTAGCTGAAAACTGAAATTGGGTTAAAGAGTGAAGCCATTGAATATGCTATTGGGTACCAGAAAAATTGGAAGTGTAACACATAGGTGGGGAGAAGGCAATGCAACCCACTCCAGTACTCTTGCCTGGAAAATCCCATGGGCGGAGGAGCCTGGTAGGCTGCAGTCCGTGGGGTTGCTAGGAATCGGACAC
>NW_011494816.1:95340-119701 GCF_000754665.1 Bison bison bison | reverse complement strand
AGGAAATGGCAACCCACTCCAGTGTTCTTGCCTGGAGAATCCCAGGGACGGGGGAGCCTGGTAGGCTGCCGTCTATGGGGTCGCACAGAGTTGGACATGACTGAAGCGACTTAGCAGCAGCAGCATCAGCAACACACAGGGGATGAGGGTACTTCTTCATACTAGGATGAGCATAAGAGCCTTGTAGGTAGTAACTGTTGGGGTAAATGGATAACCTGCTCCTAACAGCCAACTTCTCAGCAGGAAAGAATCCTCCTGCAATGCAGAAAATGTGGGTTTGATCCCTGGGTTGGGAAGATTCCTTGGAGAAGGAAATGGCAACCCAGTATTCTTGCCTGGAAAATTCCATGGACAGAGGAGCCTGGCAGGCTACAATCCATGTGGCTACAAGAGTAGAACATAATTTAGCAACTACACCACCACCACCAATAGCCACTTTAAAATGGCCAACCCAACCTGGGAAGATGATCCAAACTCCAGCTAAGGGTCGGCATAGGTACCATTCCCTTTCTTGGTTCTGAACCAGTTCTTTGACCTATATTCCTATATAGTTCTAGATTGTTTCTGAGCCTCCCTGTCTCTGACCTTGATGGGGATCTTCTACTAGCTCAACCTACCTCACTTCCCTAATTTGATCATGGCCTCTGGATCCTTGGCATTGATCTCAGGGTCTCCAGGCAATAATTCTGGTTATCCAGCTGTTTACTCTGCCTCTTGTTGTCTTGGGCAAACATCTCTGCCTGTGCACCCCAATTCCAGCCCACTCTTTCCTCATGCTTTCTCCTTTCTCTCTTCCCAACAGACTAGTGCATTCATGTAGTTGAAAACCAGAGACAGAAGTGGATTCACATCAACAGAGATGATGTTTCAATATTCCATAACCTGTTCACTGAGCATGGAACCTCTTCTGAGGCTCCTGCTGAAGGAAGGGACATGGCTGGCCATGTTGATGCCACACACCCCACCTCCCTGGCCACCACCAGTTGGGGTACAAGGAGGCATCTGATTCAAGGGCACTTGTGTATAGGAAAAGAGCTGGGACATTCAAATTGTCCCTTGAGAAAGACCCAAAGTATATAGTCAAACAGTGGTGATTGGTTGAATTTGAGGTCAGTTGCATATGGTGGCCAAGCAGAGAAATCTGGAGGGCAGAGAAGGTTCGGAGATTCTGACTGGTTCACATAGAAGCTGAGACCCCATGGTGGTATTGATGCCTTTTGATGTTCTGAGAGGTCCAACTGTGTTTCGTTTCCATGTAATGTCTATGTATTTCCTTTACTGATGCTCTGGTTTTTGTTTTATTTTGTTTTAGCTTATTCAAGTATGACCTATTCTTTTTGCAACCAAAGAGCTCTGCCTGGGAGTGAGGATGTGAGGTGGGGTGGAAGGCTATTTGTCAGGTGGGGCTGGAGCATCAGAACTGAAGTTTGGTAGACATTTGAGATGCACAGGGTGGGTTAGGGGAGGAATGGTTTGGCAGAGGGCAGATGCCAGAGTAAGTGGAGAGGAAGACTTTCAGGACCACAAGACCCACAATCACAAGCACCCCAATTAGCGAGGAAGGGCTAGGACAGGACTTCCATGCTGGAGCTTGAATCATCTCTGGGACCCCTCTTCTTGACTATCCCCTGAGGCTGGCATGGGGCAGGTAAGCTCTGCACAAATGTTGGTTTTAATGTGCCAGGTACTGGAACAAGGCATGTAGTAATTTGTTAATTCTCACAATATTGTGAAGTATGTCTTATTATAGTTTCCATTTTACAGATGACGAAACTGAAATTTAGGAAGGCTAAGCTACCTGCTCCAAACCACACAGTGAGAGTGGTGGCACTAGGATCTGAAAGCAGGTCTAGATATGGCAAAGCCCGTGCTTTCTAGCCTCTTTGTGTCTCCTTCACCCGTGGGCCACAGCATACTTTGGTGTAAGCCTCTCTGATGGCTCTCTTGCTTTCAAATGGCTGCTCTAAAAGGCACATAGTTTCCCATGCCCTGCTCCCCTTTCTGCAGCCAGGTCATGCTGGATCCAGGAGGTGTTTTGCAGGCTGCTCTTGACAAATGCTGCCAAGAAGCATTACCCAAATGTGAAATGATTCTTTTGGAGGAAAAATACATGAGTAATAAGAACTGGATTCCAAAAGCAACAAGCATCGAACTATTTTTTGTTCTTAAAGAAATGTTAAACTTGAAAGGGCAAGGCTTTTAAATGTCTTTTGAAGTTCAGGCGATTTTTTAGTCTTTCATACTTTAAAGGATGAGACTAGCCTTTAAATATGTGGGATGTGTAGAGTCCTGTCACACTGGGAGGAGAGAATGATACACAGGGTAGCACCAGGGAAGCCGAGATGCATTTTCTTGGCTATTCCAATTGCCAGGGTAGCTTCAAGCTTCTCAAGGGAGGCACTACAAACTTAGTTTATTTCATTGTTATTTCAAAAGCTGCAGTTATTCCCTGGGTCCACTGGAGCTACTTGCTTGCAGAGGGAATTTAGCCAAGCTCTTTATTTTTGCTGGGCTTCAGTTGCTCCTGCCAAATGAAGGTGCCTGTACCCATTCCACAGGGCCACTGAGGAAGGGAAATAATATAAGGGATGTAAAGGCTCTTGAATATGTAAAGGGCCCTTTAAATGTGGGGATGATTATCACATGTTCTTCTTGGCCACATTTTCTATTAAGGATGTGGTTTTGGCCCGCAGAAATGGTAGCAAAGAAAGTTCATTCATTCAAGAAATATTCATCGTTATCTCTACTACATATTGCTCATCATCATATCTGAAACGTTTAACACAGTGACTAAGACCAAAACAGAATCTTTCCTTCCTGGGCTAGAGTCTGGCTTGATATACAATTCATTTGGTGAAGAAGCAGGCAATAATGAAGGACCCTGACATAATTGGAGATGTAGAAAGGTGCTTGGAAGTGTCTTCTCATCCAGATTTGGTGGGGAGAAAATGGTTCACATTCTGGTGCTGTTAGAAGCTGAATTTGTGTCCCCCTGAGATTCATACATTGAATCCGTACCCCCAGTACCTCAGAATGTGACTGTATTTGGAGATAATTTTTTTAAGCTGTCAAAGGTAAAATTAGGTCAGATGGGTGGGCATTAGGCCAATATGACTGGTGTTCTGGTAAGAGGAGGAGATTAGGACATAGACAGGCACAAGCATAAAGGAAAGACAGTGTGAGTCAGAGAGAGGGAGAGAGAGATGAATGCCTGCAAGCCAAGGAGAGAGGACTAAGGAAAAACAGCCCTGCCAGCACCTTGATCTTGAACCTCTAGCCTGTGGATCAGTGAGAAGATAAATTTCTATCTGTTAAGTCCCTCAGTCAGTGGTACTTTGCTGTGGCATCTTGAGCGGACTAATACAGGCATTATGACACATTAAGCATACTGAGAAATATCAATAGCCTCAGATAAGCAGATGACACAATCCTTATGGCAGAAAGCAAAGAAGAGCTAAAGAGTCTCTTGATGAAAGTGGAAGAGGAGACTGAAAAAGTTGGCTTAAACTCAACATTCAGAAAACTAAGATCAAGGCATCTGGTCTCATCACTTCATGGCAAATAGAAGGGGAAACAATGAAAACAGTGACAGACTTTATTTTGGGGGGCTCCAAAATCACTGCAGATGGTGACTGCAGCCATGAAATTAAAAGATGTTTGCTCCTTGGACGAAAAGCTATGACCAACCTAGACAGCATATTAAAAAGCAGACATTACTTTGCTGACAAAGGTCCATCTAGTCAAAGCTATAGTTTTTCCAGTAGTCAAGTATGAATGTGAGAGTTGGACCAAGAAGAAAGCTGAGCACTGAAGAATTGATGCTTTTGAACCGTGGTGTTGGAGAAGACTCTTGAGAGTCCTTGGACTGCAAGGACATCAAACCAGTCAATCCTAAAGGAAATCAGTCCTGGATGTTCATTGGAAGGACTGACACTGAAGTTGAAGCTCCAAAACATTGGCCACCTGATGTGAAGAACTGACTCCATTGGAAAAGACCCTGATGCTGGGAAAGATTGAAGGCAGGAGGAGAAGTGAACAGCAGAGGATGAGATGGTTGGATGGCATCACCGACTCAATGGTCATCAGTTTGAACAAGCTCTGGGAGTTGGTGATGAATAGGGAGGCCTGGCATGCTGCAGTCCATGGGTCGCAAAGAGTCAGACACAAGTGAGCAACTGAACTGAACTGAAATGAAGCATACAGTCAATAGATATTTATTGAATGAATGAAAATGAGACTTAGCTGAGCCTGATCCTTGGGTAGCAGTCATACAGGATAAGAGTGTGTGTGAGAAAGGAAGAGGCATAGTCAGACTATTCCAGGCAAAGGGGGCAGTGTCTGGAGAGAGTGGAGAACAAAATGTCTTCAGCACAACTACAGCATGGAGACCATGCTGGGTGGTGGAGATGAAGGTGGAGGGGTAGTCAGGGATCCGTCAAGTTGGGCCTGGAAGCCAGGCTAAGGAGTGATTAGGATCCCTCTGGGGCCCCTCCTGCCCCCAGATAAGATATAGTTACACACTTTATGCATGTGTTTTTATGTAACATACAATTCAGGGAGGACTATGACCCTAACTGGGCTTCCCAGCTGGCTAGGTGGGTAAAGAATCTGCCTGCAATGCAGGAGACACAGGAGATGTGACTTCGATCCCTGAGTCAGGAAGATCTCCTGGAGGAGGCATGACAACCCACTCCAGTACTCTTTCCTGGAGAATCCTATTGACAGAGGAGCCTGGTGGGCTCCAGTGCGTAGGGTCACAGAGAGTCAGACACGACTGAAGTGACTGAGGACACGTGCACGACCCTAACTACCACAGGATGGATATATGAATTATTTCATTCAAGCTTCACAATAAACGTATGGGGTTCCATTATCCCATTTTATAGATGAGGAAACAGAGACTCATAGAGATTAATTTCCCTAAGGACAGATGATTAGAAGGTATAACAGGACACGGTTCATACTCATTTAGTTTAGGGTATGGGTCTCAGCACTGCAGTTACAGTTCTCCAGGATCTATACGGCTCTGGCCAGGGTGCTGTGGGAGGTGTAGGTCCTCAAGAGTTTAGGTTAGAAGGTTGTCAAGAGTGAAGGCCTTCTATTTGCTGCACGGTATACATCTGTGTGTCTGTGTTTGTGCTCGTGTGCCCCTGTGACTGGATTACATGACAAGAGACGTCCAAGGACAGCAAGATTGGAAGTGACTATTCCTGCCAGGGTGCCGTGGGTGCTGTCAGGGAGCAAGGCCAGCAGCAACTTCACTGGAATCTGGGGCAGGAGAATATTGCCAGGATGTCAGCAGGAAACTTTTTCCTTGCACCTTGCCTTTCCACGTGGAGGCCTGCTCCACATGGCCTCCCTCCTCACCCCTTACTTCTCCTCATGGGGAGAGGGGCACACCTCTGATGGTGAGTGTGGGAGGCTTGCCTGTCTGCCTCCAGGGAATGTGTGTCCTGATCTGTTCTCAGCCACACCTACCTATCCTGTCTTGCAGGGAACTAGCAGTTTCCAGCACCCTCTGTGCCAGGTGGGTAAGTTTAATCTCAGGCTGAAGTGTTGTTGACTAGCCCTTTGATCCTATCTCAAACCACATGCTCCATTTATCAGCATAAAAGTTAACCCTTTTCTGTATATCTGCCTGTCTCCCATGTTTATCTTAGTTGGTTTGAATTAAGGGGAAAAAGTACATTGTTTGCCGATATCCTAAAGTCCTAATGCATTGGATTAATAATAAACAGGTGCTTAATGTGGGTGCAGGGCACTCAAATAATGGAGGGCATAGATGCCCCAGCTTATTCCCCACCTGTGCATTTCTGACCACCTGTGTACCTTTTCTGGAGGGATTTTTCCTCCACCCAGTGAGAGTGGGGATTTTAAAAGACATTCAGCTTGCAAGCCACCTGCTGATTGATTTTTCAGGTAACTTTCCTGTTAAATATTTTTGATATTTTTATATTAAGAATGCTGATGAGAGAGTTGGATGACACCCTGACTGTTTTATAAAACAGATTTGTACACAAGTGCTGTGAAAAGCAGGGGGCAGAAGGGTGAATGTATCTGTTATCTACCTCCATAATAGGGGTGTCGAACAAGCAACTTCCACTGTGACTCAGCTGGTAGAGAATCTGCCTGTGATGCAGGAGACCTGGGTTCAGTCCCTGGGTTGGGAAGATACCCTGGAGAAGGGAAAGACTACCCACTCCAGTATTCTGGCCTGGAGAATTCCATGGACTATATAGTCCATGGGGTTGCAAAGAGTCGGACATGAATGAATGACTAAGCACACAACAAACAACTACAAAACTTCAATGCCTATGACAACAAATAAGCCTTTCTCTGTTGGGAGCTTGCTGGGGATCAGCAAGACAGCTCTGCTAGTCCTGTCTGGGCTGGTTCACCTTGTCAGGGATCGGCTGGCCCATGGCCTCCACTGGGGTTGCTGGGGTGACTCCGCCCTGCCCTGTGTGTCCCTCCAGCAGATTAGCCCAGGTATGGCCTTCTGATAATGGCAGGGGTGAAAATGGGCAAAAGGACACATGTGGGACCTCTGTGGCCTAGGCTCAGAGCTGGCACACTGTCACGGCCCCCTGGTGGTAGTGGCTGAAGTCAGCCACAGGGTTTCAGGGGGTATATGCAGCGTTTAACAGAGGCTCGCATCAGGAGGCCAAAGTATTGGAGCATCAGCTTCAACATTTATCCTTCCAATGAATATTCAGGATTGATTTCCTTTAGGATTGACTGGTTTGATCTCCTTGCAGTCCAAGGACTCTTAAGAGTCTTCTCTAACACCACAGTTCAAAAGCATCAGTTCTTTGGCACTCAGCTTTCTTTATGGTCCAGCTCTCACATCCATACATGACTACTGGAAAAACTATAGTTTTGACTAGATGGATCTTTGTTGGCAAAGTAATATCTCTGCTTTTTAATATGCTGTCTAAGTTGGTCATAGCTTTTTTTCCCAAGGAGCAAGCATCTTTTAATTTCATGGCTGCAGTCACCATCTGCAGTAATTTTGGAGCCCCTCAAAATAAAGTCTGTCACTGTTTCCATTGTTTCCCCATCTATTTGCCGTGAAGTGATGGGACTGGATGCCATGATCTTCATTTTTTGAATGTTGAGTTTTAAGCCAGCTTTTTCACTCTCCTCTTTCATCTTCATTAAGAGGCTCTTTAGTTCCTCTTTGCTTTCTGCATAAGAGTGATATCATCTGCATATCTGAGGTTAATATTTCTCCCAGCAATCTTGTTTCCAGCTTGTGCTTCATGCAGCCCAGCTATTTACATGATGTACTCTGCATATAAGTTAAATAAACAGGATGACGATATGCAGCCTTGACATAATCCTTTCCCAATTTGGAACCAGTCCATTGTTTCGTGTCCGTTTCTTACTGTTGTTTCTTGAACTGCATAGAGGCTTCACAGGCAATACATAAGGTGGTCTGGTATTTCCATCTCTTGAAGAATTTTCCACAGTTTGTTGTGATCCACACATAAGGCTTTAGTGTAATCAATGAAGCAGATGTAGATGTATTTCTGGAATTTTCTTGCTTTTTCTATGATACAATGGATGTTGATAATTTGATGCCTGGTTCCTCTGCCTTTTCTAAACCCAGCTTGTACATCTGAAAGTTCTCTGTTTACATACTGTTGAAGCCTAGCTTGGATGATTTTTAGCATGACCTTGTTAGCAAGTGAAATCAGTGCAATTGTGTGGTAATTTGAACATTTGCCCTTCTTAGGCCAAAACTGAAATTTTCCAGTCCTGTGGCCACTGCTGAGTTTCCCAAATTTGCTGGCATGTTGAGTGCAGCACTTTCACATCTTTAGCATCATCTTTTAGGACTTGAAATAGCTCAGCTGGAATTCCATCGCCTCCACTGGCTTTGTTTGTAGTGATGCTTCCCAAAGTCCACTTGACTTCGCATTCCAGGATGTCTGGCTTTAGGTGAATGATCACACCATCATAGGTATGTGGGTCATTAAGATAATTTTTGTATAGTTCTTCTGTGTATTGTTACCACCACTTCTTAATATTTTCTGCTTCTGTTAGGTCCTTATCGTTTCTGTCCTTCCCTGTGTCCATCTTTGCATGAAATGTTCCCTTGGTATCTCTAATTGTCTTGAAGAGATCTCTAGTCTTTCCCATTCTATTGTTTTCCTCTATTTGTATTGTTCACTTCAGAAAGCTTTACTATCTTTCCTTGCTATTCTTCGGAACTCAGGCGGGTGTATCTTTCCTTTTCTCCTTTGTCTCGCTTCTCTTCTGTTCTCAGTTATCTGTAAGGCCTCCTCAGACAACCATTTTGCGGTCTGCGTTTCTTTCCTTGCGGATGGTTTTATCACCACCACTGTACAGTGGACAGTGAGAGTCTGGACAGTGAGACTCTGTCCGTAGTTCTTCGGGCACTCTATCAGATCTAATCCCTTGAATCTGTCACTTCCACTGTGTAATCGCAAGGGATTTGACTGAGGTCATACCTGAATGTTCTAGAGATTTTCCCTACTTCAATTTAAGTCTGAATTTTGCAATAATCAGTTCATGATCTGAGCCACAGTCAGCTCCCAGTCTTGTTTTTGCTGACTGTGTAGAGCTTCTCCATCTTTGGCTGCAAAGAATATAATCAGTCTGATTTTGGTGTTGACCATCTATCTGGTAATGCCTATGTGTAGAGTCATCTCTCATGTTGTTGGAAGAGGGTGTTCGCTATGACCAGTGAGTTCTCTTGGCAAAACTCTGTTAGCTTTTGCCCTGCTTCATTTTGTACTCCAAGACCAAACTTGCCTGTTACTCCAGGTATCTCTTGACTTCCTACTTTTGCTTTCCACACTCCTATGAGGAAAATGACATCTTTTTTTGATGTTAGTTCTAGAACTTCTTGTAGATCTTCGTAAATCCATTCAACTTCAGCTTTTTATGGCATCAGTGGTTGGGGCATAGACATGGATTATTAAGATATTGAATGGTTTGCTTGAAAATTAATAGAAATCATTCTGTCATTTTTGAGATTTCACCCAAGTACTGCATTTTGGACTGTCTTGTGGTTTATGAGGGCTACTCCATTTCTTCTAAGGGATTCTTGCCCACAGTGATAGATATAATGGTCATCTGAATTAAATTCACCCATTCTGGTCCATTTTAGTGCACTGATTCATAAAATGTCGATGTCCACTCTTGCCATCTCCTGTTTGACCAGTTCCAGTTTAGTTTACCTTGATTCATGGACCTAATATTCCAGGTTCCTATGCAATATTTATCTTTACAGCATTGGACTTTACTTTCACCACCAGACACATGAACAACTGGGCATTGTTTCTGCTTTGGCTTAGCCTCTTTATTCTTCCTGGAGCTATTTCTCCACTCTTCTCCAGTAGCATATTGGGCACCTACTGACCTGGGGAGTTCATCTTTCAGTGTCATATCTTTTTGCCTTTTTATACTGTTCATTGGATTCTCAAGCCAAGAATGCTGAAGTGGTTTTCCATTCCCTTCTCCAGTGGACCACATTTTATCAGAACTCTCCACTGTGACCCATCCATCTTGGGTGGCCCTACATGGCATGGCTCATAGTTTCATTGAATTAGACAAGGTTGCGATCCATGTGATCAGTTTGGTCAGTTTCTGTGATTGTGGTTTTCCTTCTGTCTGCCCTCTGTCTGCACTCTGGTGTCTCTGCAATGTCTATTCAGTTCACCAGGCCATCTTAATTCCTCCTATGGAGTTGGAAAACAACCTTTTCCTCTGGCTCTCCATGGTCAAACAGTACAAAATCAGAGACACCTTCTGCTCTTATTCGGTGATGGAGCTTTGCACCAAAGGGCTTGGAAACCAGGTGGAGGTGCTGAAGGTAAGAAGCAGCTGTATAAGGAGCCGGTCCCGAGAGAAATGGACCAGGCGTGGCGATGCCCGCCTTGTAGGGCTGGCCAGACATACCTGCCTGCTTTTTTCTATCCAAACAAGTATTTGTAAACCTCAGGAGGTGTATCTCTTTCACTATCTAATTTAATGCACTCTTTTAGAGTTTGATCTGATTCACACATTGTGGAAAAGAAGGTACAGCTGGTTAGGAGGCTGAATAGAAATGACTTGTATGTGAAGATAAACAGAACCTGTGAACTGAAAGAGGATTTTTCCTAATAGAATTTGCAACCTGAGGATGTCACAGATTGGGTCCTCCTCCATAGATAAGGCTCACTCATTCATGAGTGTATCCAGTGATCATATGTCTAAGTGGCATAGGAGAGAGTCAGAAAACACCTAATTTTCTTTAATAGAGAAGTATGACCTTAAGAGGAGAAGGCAATGGCACCCCACTCCAGTACTCTTGGCTGGAAAATCCCTTGGACGGAGGAGCCTGGTGGGCTGCAGTCCATGGGGTCGCTAAGAGTAGGACATGACTGAGCGACTTCACTTTCACTTTTCACTTTCACACATTGGAGAAGGAAATGGCAACCCACTCCAGTGTTCTTGCCTGGAGAATCCCAGGGACGGGGAAGCCTGGTGGGCTGCCGTCTATGGGGTCGCACAGAGTCAGACACGACTGAAGCGACTTAGCAGCAGTAGCAGCAGCAGCACTCTGATGGATGAGGATAAGAGGTTTGTGGAAGCTTCCTCATGGGATGGACTGGCTGTGGGGAAAACTGGGTCTTGTTCTGATGGGCGGGGCCATACTCAGTAAATCCTTAATCCAATTTTCTGACTAATGGGTAGGGCTCTGTTCCCTTCCTGTAGTTTGGCCTGAGACCAATGGTGATCTCCTTCAAAAGACTTAAGGTTGGCATGCTGTGCCTCCCAGGACTGTTGTCGTCAGTGCCCCTGACCCCGTGACAGGCCACTGTTGATCCATGCCTCCATTGGAGACTCCTGGACACTCACAGGCAAGTATGACTCAGTCTCTTTTGGGGTCACTGTTCCTTTCTCCTGGGTCCTGGTGCACACAAGGTTTTGTTTGTGCCCCTCAAGAGATTCTTTTCTCCCCAGTCCTGTGGAAGTTCTGTAATCAAGTCCCATGGGCTTTCAAAGTCAAATTCCCATAATACACATCAAGTTAAACACAAACTGGGATTCCCAGGTGGCTCAGTGGTAAAGAATCTGCCTGCAATGTAGAAGATGCCAGAGATACAGGTTCGATCCCTGGGTCGGGAAGAGCCCCTGGAGGAGGGCATGGCAACCCACACCAATATTCTTGCCTGGAAAATTCCATGGACAGAGAAGCTTGGGGGGCTATAGTCCATAGCACTGCAAAGAGTCAGATATGACTGAAGCAACTGAGCATGCATGCAAAACACAAACTATTCCTTCATTCTCCAGCACACCTAGGAACATGTACATGTGTGCACACACACACACTTGCACCATCCCTCACCTTCTCCCCAACCCCAGTTTTCCTCCTCTCTCTCTGATGCATGGCAAAACACATACCCATAGGGTTCACGCAGGGTGCTAAGTAAAGTAATTGAAAGCTTCTGCTTTGATGTCTTTTATTTCAGGAAGCTACTTGAACAGAGGGTAATTATTGCTGTTAATAGCAATAATTTCCCCGTAATCTGGTTACATGTCCTATTTCATTTTAACGATCAGAGCAGCTGTCTTTAAACAAGTCTGGATGAGCCTCTGGGGACAGGGCTTCCCGAGACATAGTCTCCCTGGTCTAATTACTCCACTGCTAGAACCTGTCTGAGGAGGAAGCAGAGGTTGGGGGGCAGGGTAGGGTGAAATCCAGAGTCTTCTACAACACAAAACTTCCTGGCGCTTTTTCACAGCAACTCCACCTTACTACAGGAGGAGAGGCAGGTAGAGCTCCGCTCTCATCATTTCCCTTGCTCTGAGGAGCAGTGAGATGCTTCCTTTTCCTATGCAGCTGATAACATGGAAAGCCGTCAACCATATCGATGCCTTGCAGCCTCTCAGATGTTTATTTTCTCCTCAAAACTTGCTTCACAGGAGGAAATGAGGCCGCTTCAGATGGTTTCACTTTAAAACAAAACATAGGATTCTATGCCCTGTGCATTTGCTAAACATTTAAGGAGCCCATCGCTGTCGGCTCACTAGTTCAGCAACATCTGCGCATGCTCCCTTTGGTTTCCTGGTCTGGAAGGCATGCTGTTTCACTTAATAACACCAACCCTGGAGCCAGCCCCATTTAGATTTCGGCTCCTTCTCAGCCACCCACTAGGATCTGTGACCTCAGAAAGGCCCTTCCTCATTTGGCATTGCAGAATGTTAGTTCCTTATTTGTAAAATGTGGATAAAAATACCTGTCTTGTGTGGTTGACCTGAGGATTAGGCAAGGCAACCTCATATATATAGGTAGTAAATGATTGCTTCTGGTTCTTATTTGACTGGAGGTCTTGGTGAGAGACACTTAATGAGCTGATTAAACACACCTGGGCAGAACATGCAAATTTCAGAAATCCAGTGAGACAGGAAGCATGGCCCTTTAGCAAACAATGGATTTCAGCTAAAGTTCATCTTTCTCAAATCTCAAAGGGACAGAGATGACCCACCCCTCAATGGGTAGACTCATGTGGGAGAGAAAAGAATACCTGTGGCATTTTCCCTTTAGCTCGTTGCACCTACCTAACAGCTGTTTTCAATATGTTAACAATTTAGGAAAACAGTCAAAATGATACCTTGGATATTTTAGTGCCATAGTTAGAAAAAGACCTGCAGGAAGAGAATGGTTGTCTTTAATCGGGTCATTTCATTTGATCCATGGTGGGTTTTATTCTATTTTATTTTTAAATGAAATAAACCTTAAGAAAAATTATTGTTCTACATATACAGTTTTTTAAAAAATGCATGCTCCCTGGCTTTAAAAGGGCTGGTTCCATAATTGAAGCAAATATAAAATATATAAAATAACAAATGGAAACATATGCTGGCACTACCCAGGGTGAGTTCTTTTTTGACAGAAAGTATTTCCAGGAACTATTACAAAATTTTCAAGCCACATGAGGCAGTTTGGATAGGATCTGGAGACTATCTGCTTCCTCTTACACAATATTATTAATGTTCTGGTCTACAAATTGAAAAACATGCTTATTTATATATTCATTCTTTTCTCCCAAAGTCTTTTGCCCTGATGTTATGAGACTATTTAGAATAATAGAAGGAAATGAGATTTTGGAATTGGAGCTTAAAAGCAGTGCCTCATGGATTAGAGGTTTGAGTGATAGTAACTCCCTCCCTCTGAGTTCTGATCCAATTGAGAAATAAACACAAGAGGTGGAAAGATAAAGGTAAAGGTTCTGGCTTCATTGTTGGTAGTGTTGCATTGGATGGCAGGCCAAATAGACTTCTTAGCCTTTTCCCCAAGAATAGGATTTTGGATGACACATATAAGAAAATGTGAATCTATAGAATGGACAAATGCTTCTGCAGCCTGATGAGAGAAGAACTGCTGTCCCTCAGCCAGCTAGTTCCAGTAGAAAGAAACAGAGATAAAGGAATAAAGGCTCTTAACCCTGCCTGCTTTAGAAACACAAGCCAATGAGAGTCAGGCTCTCACTGCTTAGCTATGAGAGTGATCATTTATTCTCTGATTATGTACCATGTGGGGAAGATAGGCTAAAAGTTGACTCTGAGGCAGGCAGTCTTCATAGGAAATATATGGAGAGAAAAAAACAAAAACAAAAACGTGACTTGGGTTACATTTTTTTTTTCTCCCTTTGAGCCTTACTCTTCCTATTTAACAGATGAGCTACCTGGATCTTTCCAACACCAATTCTCCAACACTAATCATATGTCCTACAACTCAATCCTATTCTGACACTAACTATCCAGAGTTAGTGTCAGACTCCACAGATTTTAGACTTCAGTCCCATAAGTCTTTCCTAATTTCAGAAGCCAGTAGCAAGTCCCAGATCCCCAGACTGTAACTGAAAGAGGATGTGGGGGTCCGGCAGCTCGCTGTTCAAAAGCCAACAAATAGGTCAGGTTGGTGTAAAGGAAAGTTTGCTTTATTTCAGATGCCTGCAATTTAGGGGGGAGGGTGGTGGACATCTGTCCAAAGGATGACTAACACCGCCCCCTCCACTCCCCACCAAGTACTGACAACCAGTGGGCCAAGAACTTTTACAGACAGAAGGGAGCTGCATGTGGAAACAGCACAGTCAGCTCTGACAGTCATCTTCAAATTGATCGTCGGTGGTCTGACCAGAGTCATCTTAGTTGTTTTAGGGAGTCAATCTTCAGTTTCAGTGTCCATTTGTTCCAATTTCTTTGAAGTTAATTCTCAGAATTATGGCAGCTTATGTTGTGGATATAGTCTGGTAATCTGGTCATCATGTAGTTAACTTCTTCACCCTGGTGTTTTAGTATCTATAAGACAACTCACAGGATGTGGCTTAGAATATTATCTAGAGCCTTTGAGAAAGAACTAAAGGACCTTGACTGTGCTTAATGATTACATTATTATTTGGTCTCCTTTGACTGTTTTCCTTTGTTTCTGCATTTCTCTGATTAAACTTATTCTTTGACTGAAGTTTTTCATAGACAAAAGGCAGGCAGGGGACGTGGTTGGAGGGGAGGGCAAGAAACATAGGGTCCTGTTCCATTTCAAGGCTACTGGTACTTTTGTCCAAATGTTAGTCACTCAGTCGTGTCTGACTTTTTGTGACCCCATTGACTATAGGCCACCAGGCTCCTCTGTCCATGGAATTCGCCAGGCAAGAATACTGGAGTGGGTTGCCATTTCCTTCTCCAGGGGCCTTCCCAAGTCAGGGATAAAACATTGCTTTCTCACACTGCAGGCAGACTCTTTACCCACTGAGCCACCAGGGAAGCCTTTTGTCTAACTTGGCTACAAATTCATGGTTTCTCATATACCCTCCTCCCCACCCCATCCTATAATTCACTAGAACAACTTAAAGAACTCAGGAAAGTTCCATGCTTACAATTACCATTTTATTATAAAGAACATAACTCAGGAACGGCCAAATGGAAGAGATGCCTAGGACAAGGGCATTGGTGGGGGGTGGTGTAGAGCTTCCATGCCCTCTCAGGCTATTCCACCATCCCAGCACACTGAAGTACTCATCAACCCAAAAGCTCTCCAGACTTCATTGCTCAAGAGTTTCTATTCAGGTTTTACTATGTAGGTATGGTTGATTAAATCACTGGTCATTGGTGATTGAACTCACTCTCTAGCTCCTCTCTTCTCCCTGGATTTTGTGAGGTTGGACTGAACTTTCTGATCAAGTCTGTGGCTGGCCTATTCCTTGAAACCATCTAAGGGCTCAACCTGAATCACCCGATTTGCATAAATTCAGGTGTGATATAAAGGGACTTTTAAGTTTTTTTAAGTTTGGTTGGAAATCTATGCATCTTCACTCTGGGAAATGAATTTTTTTGTTTGTTTTTAATTTTATTGAAGTATAGTTGATTTACAATTTGTGTTAATTTCTGCTGTACAGCAAAGTGATTCTGTTTCATATATTATATATGTATATATGTATATATTCTTTTTCATTTTCTTTTCCATATGGTTTACAACAGGATATTGAAAATAATTCCCTGTGCAAGTTAGGACCTTGTTGTTTATCCCTCCTATATAAAACAGTTTGCATCTGCTAATCCCAAACTTCCAATCTACTCTCCTGCATCCCACTTGGCAGCCATGTTTGTCTTCTCTGTCGGTGTGTCTGTATCTGTTTTTGTAAACATGTTCATTTGTGTCATATTTTAGATTCCACCTATAAGTGATATCATATGGTATTTGTATTTCTGACTTATTTCACTTACTGTGATAGTCTCTAGGTCCATCCACATTGCTGGAAATGGCATTATTTCATTTTTATGGCCTAGTAATATTCCATTATTCCATATATATATATATGTGTGTGTGTGTGTGTATATATATGATATATATATATATATCTTTATTCATCATTTGTCAATAGGTATTTAGCTTGTTTCCATGTCTTGGCTTTTAGAGTGAATAGTGCTGCTATGAACATAAAAGTACAGAAGTGCATTTATCTTTTCAAATTATAGTTTTGTCTGGGTATATGCCCAGGAGTGGGATTGCTGGATCATATGGCAACTCTAGTTTTAGTTTCTTGAGGGACCTCCATACTATTCTCCATGTAAACTGGCTGCACCAGTTTACATTCCTACCAACAGTGTAGCAGAGCTCCCTTGGAAATGAATGTTTTGGTATTATGTATCAAAATTTGCTCTGAGAGAGAAATAAGGTAATATTAGAAGACTCTAGGTGGTGGCAGTAAGGGTAATCTGTAAACACAAAGAGTATAAATAAAATAGAAAAGAATGAATGCATGTCCATTTGGAAAACTTGTAAATCAGAAAAATAACTTTTAAATATGCAAAAAGAAATGAACTAAGATGGCTAATATCTTGGTGGAACTCTAGGTATATGATTAAGACCAGGTCATCTTTAAGTTTTTTTTTTTTTAACATATATTATTTACTTACTTAACATATATTTATTAGGAACCTTCTCTGAGACAGACATTGTTCCAGGCAGTGGAGTTAGGGAAGCAAAAAGACACTTGAGGTTCCTGCCCTTGTGGGACTTCATGGCAGATCATATTAATTATCATATTAATAATTACAACCATACAGTGAATGTTAGCTGTATTAAGGCTGCATAAATGTTTTACATGGATAATTTTAGTTATTCCAAGCACCTTATGAGATTGGTACTGCTATTAGCAAAATCTGAGACCCAGAGAGTTTCAGTTAATTGACTGATGTCACATAGCTACTAAGTGGCAGATATAGGATTAGTCCTCAGAACTGGCTGATCCATGCTTTTAACCCCTATTTCTTTTCAAACAAGATTTTCTGCTTGAACTTCTTCTATTCTCTGTTTTTACAGAGAAGCACTTTGAAGGTTAGGAGTGTATATGTGTAAAATAAATTTTAATTAATGAATAAAGTAATAATTGCTGAATTTGGACAGCTGGTTGGAAAATCCAAACAGGATGCTTCTGGCACTCTATTGGCAAGGCCTCAAAGTTTGGTATTTATTTGAGTTTATCTCTCAGATTCTAGGTGAGCCATTTAAGGAGGGAGTAGCAGGAAACGTCAAGTGCAAAATTGTTGGCAGGGATGGTAAGGGAGGAAGTTGGAATATCTAGGTTTAGGCAAAGGAAACCCTGAAATACTTGTTTGAAGGGAGAAAAACTCCTATGTTTGGAGTTGGATCAGGGTTTGTGCCTTCTGCCTTAGAATTCCATGGACAGAGGAGCCTGGCAGCTACAGTTCATAGGGTTGCAAAGAACTGGACACGACTGAGTGACTTTCACTTCACTTCACTTTAGAGCAAAAAAAAAAGAAGAAGAAGAAGGGGCCAAAGAGCTCTTGGCAGTTGTCAGACAGGGGACAAAACATAACCCACCTGTCTGGTTTTACAAAACAGACCTGCAAGGCCAAATGACCTTCCAGCACTTGGAGTGTTCCTGAAAGATGGCATCTGAGTCTGGGACAGCCATTGCCCTTGGCTGGGCTTAACTTAAAAACACCCACAAAGATTTCTTCTTTCATGTAGACTCATATTTGGTTTAAGCCGTAAGACAAGATGAGAAATGATTGGGCAGGGCGGGGGAGGGAATCCGGAAGGTGGGTGGCTGTACTTTCATTCCGCCCTTCTCTTTGAACTACATGCCACACGCTTCATGAATTCCTTCCCTCAGGGCAATGGAAACAAAATTACCTGCCTGAGGAATTACAGAGTGAAAAATGAACTCACAGCCACAGTGCTAGGGTTGCTTCTGACACAAACATTTAATGGGGGAAAGAGGCAACGCAGGGCAGGGACCATTAATGGAGCAGGGAAAGCGAACACGCATTTGAGAGACAGGAGACCTGGGTCCACCATCCTGAGTATGTCATTCCCCCATCCTGGGGCCTCCATTTCTCCATAGTTAAAACAAGAGTATTAAATCAGGATCTGAAAATTTCCCAGTTTCTCCAGGAGGAAATTGGATGATTCCAAATCCTGGCAGGAATCAGAAGGGCTTTCTGGTTCTAGGTGGAGGAAACATGAGCTTGAGGGATAGCCTTTGGCAAGGGGACAAAGGGAGCACCTATTTCATGTTGCCTGGGTGGAGGGCTGGGCTGGGGCATACAGCAGAGCACAGGACATGA
The DNA here is from genome assembly GCF_000754665.1 of Bison bison bison. Lineage (NCBI taxonomy): Eukaryota > Metazoa > Chordata > Mammalia > Artiodactyla > Bovidae > Bison > Bison bison. Next base: position 101,590 of record NW_011494816.1, on the reverse strand, counting down.
GGTCATAGGCAGCTGCAGACCCTTCTGGCACTAGGAGAAGTTGGATCATGCCCCTTGATTATGAGTGTTCTCCAAAAAGGGATCCGAGTCTTCCTTTTCTTTATTTAAAGTTAGAAATAATTAGCTTCATCTGTATTTTCCAGTCTCCTTCATCAAATAATGAATATAATAAAAAGAGAGTCAAGTGTATAATCTTGATCTTATTTCCTCTCCCCTCCTCTCCCTTCAGCACCACATCTCCCCCATACCACCAAATGGTGATTTGATTTTTAAATATGAGAACTCCTCTGATGATCTGACCATTTACAGCAAGTTGTAACTCATCCAAGGGAGGCTTGATGTCCTACTAAGTTCCCTTGGTTGGGTGTTGGGGGAGGGGGGCTATCACTGGCCGAGCTGACAGAAACCAGTGTCCAGGTCTTCAGATTTCAAATCCATGGCATTTCCTGGAGAGCAGCATTTCTGAGCATCTCAAAACTAGGTTTTAAAAATTTCAGTCTGCTGTGGACCAATACTTGAAAAAAAAATGCAATAAAAATAAACACATGGAGAAATATAGTGGGAAAAACCAGACACACCAATGACAAATCTGAGTTTTCATTATTAAATCCAACAGACATATGAAAAGTATTGTGTTAAATTGCTCTAAATCTTCTAAATGCTTGTTCTCAATTCAGGGGCTGGACCCCTCCCCCTGGACCATACTTTGATTGACAGGGGTCTATGGTTCTTACTCTGCCCCTCTTCACTCCACAACCACACACCCTTGAGAGGCAGCGTGACTCAGAGAAGAGAGCTTAGGCTTTAGGGGTACACAGGCCTGGGGTCAAACCCTGATGCAGTTTGGTCTTAGATGCTCAGGTTCATCGGTCTGCAGTGGGGAAATAATGACAACGGCGCAGGATTGCTTTGAAGATTAGATCAGTTGCTCAGTTGTGTCCGACTCTTTGTGACCCCATGGACTGCGGCACGCCAGGCTTCCCTGTCCATCACCAGCTCCTGGAGCTTGCTCAAACTCATGTCCAAAGAGTCAGTGATGCCATCCAACCATCTCATCCTCTGTCGTCCCCTTCTTCTCCTGCCTTCAATCTTTCCCAGCATCAGGGTCTTTTCAAATGAGTCAGTTCTTTGCATTAGGTGGCCAAACTATTGGAGCTTCAGCTTCATCAGTCCTTCCAGTGAATATTCAGGACTGATTTTCTTTAGAATTGACTGGTTTGATCTCCTTGCAGTCGAAGGAACTCTCAAGAGTCTTCTCCAACCCCATAGTTCAAAAGCATTAATTCTTCAGTGCTCAGCTTTCTTTATAGTCTAACTCTCACATCTATATGTGACTATTGGAAAAACCATAGCTTTGACTAGATGGATCTTTGTTGGCAAAGTAATGTCTCTGCTTTTTAATATGCTGTCTAAGTTGGTCATAGCTTTTCTTCCAAGAAGCAAGCATCTTTTAATTTCATGGCTGCAGTCTCTATCCGCAGTGATTTTGGATTGCTTTGAGGATCAAAGTAAAATGTAGAAGTCTCTTAGCACACAGTGGTTGCTCCAAATGCTCTTTTTTAGCTCCACAGACAGATGAAGCCTGAATGTTTGCTCCTACTTTAAGGGCACCACACTTTCCCCTCAGACTGGAGAGGTTTTTGCTCCTGATTTTTGTCCCTCATCCCTTTGACTAGCAAGAGTTGATTATCAACCTTACTTGCCCTGTACCCACACTTCAGACACTGTGGCTTGCTTCCCCCCCTGATAACTAGAAGCTCCAGGAGGGCAGAAACTAGATCTGTAGATTCACTTTTATTTTTCCCAACTCCCTTTAAAAAAAAAAACAAAACAATTTTATTAAAATTTAAAAAAAATTAAAAAATTATTTTGCAATGTTGTGCTAGTTTCTTCTGTACAGCAAAATGAATTAATTACACATATATTCCTTCTTTTTTTATATTTCCTTCCTATTTAGGTCATCACAGAGCACTGAGTAGAGTTTCCTGTACTGTATAGTAGATTCTCATTAGGTTATCTATTTTATACATAGTAGTGTATATATATCAATCCCAAACAAAACTGCCCAGCACACAGTGGGCTTTCCAGGTGGCACAGTGGTAAAGAATACACCTGCCAATGCAGGAGATGAAGGTTTGATCCCTGGGTCGAGAAGATCCCCTGGAGAAGGAAATGGCAACCCACTCCAGTATTCTTGCCTGGAAAATTGCATGGACAGAGGAGCCTGGCAGGCTACTGTCCGTGGGGGTCACAATGGGTTGAATATGACTGAACACAGCACAGAAATAGAACAGAAATTTATGATTTGCTCAATTAAAATATAATGCCTTTATTGAAAATCTGGGTTTGAACTGAGGGTGATGAAGCCTCTACCTGAGCCCCGACCAGGTACAGAGCTCAGAAAGTTATAACTGTTACCTTCTGTTACCAAGGCCCACTTGGCAGAGAGAAGCCCTGAGCCTGTGTCTGTTCCCAAGGGGTGTGAATTAGCTGCCTCCTGCCAGAGCCTTGGGCTTATGCAGAGCTGGCTGCAACAGAATCAGCTGTCTTTTCCTCTCCAGCCACAGAGAAAATCTTCACAACCATGTACAGAGTGTTGGATGGGGTGGGGGTGTGCAAGTGGTAAGGGGAGCAGAAGACAGAATGGCACAGGAGATGGAAAAGTAGCAATTTGCAGATGACAGAATCATAGACCCAAAGCAGGTACAAACCAGGAGAGTCCTTAGAGATCATCCAGCTCAGTTTTTTAGGGATATTTGGGGCTTCCCTGGTGCCTCAGACGGTAAAGCGTCTGCCTGCAATGCAGGAGACCAGGGTTCAATTCCTGGGTTGGGAAGATCCCCTGGAGAAGGAAATGGCAATCTACTCCAGCACTCTTGCCTGGAAAATCCCATGGACGGAGGAGCCTGATAAGCTACAGTCCATGGGGTCGCAAAGAGTGGGACACGACTGAGCAACTTCACGTCACTTCACTTCAACGTCAAGCTTAGATGTGTGTCTCTGGATCCAGTTGACTTGGGTTCAAGTGTACTCCTGTGACTTTGGGGCATATTTCTTAACCTCTCTGTACCTCTGTTACCTGTGAATAGGCTTGATAACAATATATAATATTTACCTTGTAGTTGTTAAGAACTTAAATGCAGAAATACATGTAAAGGGCTTAGATTAGTGCTTCATACACAGTAACTGTAAGAGTTATCTATGATGAATTTTTTTTTTTTAACCTTCTGGGAAAACTGAGGCCCAGACCTTAAACCTTATTTAAGGTTGTGGAACTACATGGTGACAGTCTGGACTAGAATCCCATTTTCTCCAACTTCAGTTTCTGTCCCTCCACCCCTCTGAACATAGATGGACAGTTTTAAAGGAAAAACTAGCTTGGGTGTGATCTATCGTCTTGCACTCCTTTAACACATGAGGAAACCATCATCCAGCAAGCTGGAACAAGAGGCTCAAAGTGAGATAGCGCGAGGGCCCAGATAGAACAGTCTGCTCTCCTCCTGGGCCATGCCGACAGGCTGTTTATGATGAAAAATGGGGGTGGGTTAAGAATAAACACTCCTGTGCACATTCAGTCTTTCTCTGGAAGTCTGTGTGATCAGAGAGGTATTCAGGTTTCAAATTAGCAAATAGAAACTAAATTCAAATGGCATTTTGGTTTTGGAAAATTACAAATCGTTCAGCTTTTGGAAATTATTGGAAATTGATGGCAGTCCTTTTCACCAAGGAGTCTGCCCTGAGGGGACAGGAGTCCAGGAGTGAACCACTCAGGTGGTAAAGGCCTGGATTTAGCCAAGAACCTTTGTACCTGAGCTCTCTGAGGCCTGCAAGTTTCTTTTTCCCCACCACCTTTCTATTCATATATGCATTATATAAGCTATGCAAGCACAATAAAAGCATTTTGAAAAATGGAGATGTATAACAACCCCTCCTCTGTCAGTATAGTTGGGAGGGTTAAATGAGTTATTTAATGTAAAATGCTTAGAACAGTGCTTGGCAATTGGTAAATGCTTAATGTGCCTCTATAGACCCCATAACCTTTGTTTTTTTCTTCTTTTTTTTATTGGAGCATGGTTGATTTACAATGTTATGTTAGTTTTAGGTATATAGCAAAGTGAATCAGTTATACATATACATACTCCTTTTCAGATTTTTTTCCTATACAAGCCATTACAGAACATTGAGTAGAGTTCACTGTGCTATACAACAGATGCTTATTAGTTACCTATTATATATATATGGTAGTATGTATATGTCAATCCCAATCTTCCAATTTATCCCCCCTCCCCTTACCCCTGGTAATCGTAAGTTTGTTTTCTTCATCTGTAACTCTAAGTCTGTTTTGTAAATAAGTTCATTTGTATCCCTTTTTAGGTTTCACATGTAAGTGATACCATATATTAGTTTTTCTTTGACTTCGTATTGTAGGCTCTAGGTGCACCCATGTTGCAGCAAATGGCATTAGTTCATTCTCTTTTGAGGCTGAGTACTATTCCCTTGGGTATATGCACCACAACTTCTTTATCTAGTCTTCTGTTGGACATTTAGGTTGCTTTCATGTCCTGGCTATTGTAAATAGTGCTGCAGTGAACATTAGGACATGTGTATCTTTTCAAATTGTGGTTCTCTCCAGATATATGCTGAGGGTTGGGATTGTTGGATCATATGGTAACTCTATTTTTAGTTTTTAAAGAAACCTCCATACTGTTCTCTGTAGTGGCTGTGCCTTTGTTTTAATGACTCTCCAATATGCCATAAGATGAATGTCTCATAGCTATTGGAATATTTATCTACTGTGTTGATATGATTATTGAATGCTGATTATTTCCCTAGATTTGGTTCTGATATTTCACCATTTTAGACAACTTTTTTCCAAAGCAGGGGACTGCAAACTATGTTACTTGAGTCATATCCAGCCCTCTCCTGGTTTTTGTAAAGACAGCTTTACTGAAACTTAGACACTCCATTGAAATGTTGCCTATGGCTGCTTTTGCCTATAATGGCAGAGTTGCAACAGAGCCTGGTATTTCTATTATCTGTCCTTTCCCAAAATAGATGTACCAGTGATGATCTTAGATAAGTAAAAATGTTTTGCTTCATTTTGCATAGATTACTAATATATATATATATGTACATCCATGCATTTATCTATTCTCCATTAGTTTAATTCCTATAACTCTCTGGATGCATTCTTAGTGCTTCTTTTGAAGAGGGCAGAGTAGGAGAGGGAATAAGGAAAGACAGCCGAGCGCACATCCAGCTTAGCAGGTTAGATGCTGCGGAAGCCATTTGACATAGGAGTTGTCTTCCATGTCTGTTTATCAATGTGTTTCTTTAGAATTTTTGTCTTTATGATTCAAGACTTTGCTCAATGTAAATTTTTGTGTATCATACGAGGAACTTTTTTTTTTACATAGCACGAATAAGAAATAAGAGGAAGAGCACTGGGTTGGGAGTCTAAGACATGAGTTCCAAGTCTGTTTTTTCTCTAATTTGCCACATGACCTTGGGCAAATGACCTATCTTGAAAATATTTCCAGTTCACTCCCAGGGCACCTGTGTGGTCCAGGCCCTAATCACCCATCTTCCTCTGGACAGCTGGGATATTTTCCTTTCTCCTGGCCTCTCTGCTTCCACTTTACCCCTCCAGTCTCCTGCCTCATCTTCTAAAGATTGTCTTCACTTGTGTCCCTTCCTTCCTCAAAAGTTATCCTTGGGTCTTCATTTGGCATGTTTTAATGTCTCTGACACTGTTTCTCATAGAAAGAGGATTCAGAACAACAGACTGCAATTGGATTATTGTGATGGTCTTATGAGATTTCTGATATATTGTTCTAAAGACAAGAGGTCTGGTCCCATCACTTTATGGCAAATAGATGGGGAAACAATGTAAACGGTGACAGATTTTATTTTCTTGGCCTCCAAAATCACTGCAGATGGTGACTGCAGCCATGAAATTAAAAGATACTTGATTCTTGGAAGAAAAGCTATGACCAACATAGACAGCATATTAAAAAGCAGAGACATTACTTTGCCAACAAAGGTCCTTCTAGTCAAGCCATGGTTTTTCCAGTAGTCATGTATGGAAGTGAGAGTTAGACTATAAAAAAAGCTGAGTGCCGAAGAATAGATGCTTTTGAACTGTGGTGTTGGAGAAGACTCTTGAGAGTCCCTTGGACTGCAAGGAGATCCAACCAGTAAATCCTAAAGGAAATCAGTCCTGAATATTCATTGGAAGGACTTATGTTGA
>NW_011494816.1:71832-95240 GCF_000754665.1 Bison bison bison | reverse complement strand
AATCAGTCCTGAATATTCATTGGAAGGACTTATGTTGAAGCTGAAACTCCAATACTTTGGCTACCTGATGTGAAGAACTGACTCACTAGAAAAGACCCTGATGCTGGGGAAGATTGAAGGTAGGAGGAGAAGGGGACGACAGAGGATGAGATGGTTGGATGGCATCACTGACTCAATGGACATGAGTTAGAGCAAGCTCCGGGAGTTGGTGATGGACAGGGAAGCCTGACCCCAGTCCATGGGGTCGGAAAGAGTCAGACGTGACTGAATGTCTGAACTGGACTGAAAGACAAGAGATTACTGTCATATGCCCGAGTCAGGAAGATCCCCTGGTGAAGGGCATGGCAACCCACTCCAGTATTGTTGCCTGGAGAATCTTATAGACAGAGGAGCCTGGCAGGCTACAGTCCATAGCATCGCAGAGTCGGGTATGGCTGGAGCGAGTTAGCGGGCACTCACGTTCTAAAGACAAGAGATCACTGTCATTATGACCACCATTGCAGAGAAGACCCCTAGAATTCTGCCTGCCCCCTGCCCCCTGAAACTTGGGCCAGAAATCCCACTCTATAGGAAATGCAAATGCTGGAAGCACTTTTAAAAATCTTTTCCTCCATCCAAATTTCTGCCTCCTGGCCTGGCACGGTGCAGATGCTTTCACAGGCAGCTAGGATTTTAATCTGTGCCAACAGTCTGCTTGTCCAAGGTTATTTGGCAATACTTGGAATCTCCCACCTCCCACACATCTCTTCTTTCAATGTTCTGTTTCTCAAAGGACATTTCCAAATAGACTCTTTTATCTCCTAATAAACCTTATAAATAGGCATGACATATATTACTCCTCTATGATAGATACAGAATGGAGGCCCAGAGAGGTGAAGTGAATTTTCCAAGGTCACACAGCCATTTGGCAGCTCCATTTAGAGTAAAACTTGGACTTTTATACTCTTGGTCCTGTGTTCTTTCTTTCTCTACACAAATATTTTTAAATGGCTATTGGTCTTAAAAGTTCCCACACCTGGCCTTAAGTAATACTTTTGTGTATAAAGTCAGTCATCTGAAGCTGGGAAAGAAATTGGTGGGAAAGAAATCTCATGCTAATGGTCTTTGATGCTAGACAGGAACCTTTAAACTGAGGGAGAAAACAAGTTACAGATGATATCTCGGCAGAGGAAAATAATGTTTTACTTATTCAAAACAAAGGAAACTGGGCCATGCTACCAAAGTATTCAATTCTAATATATTAATTTTAAGGAACACAAAGACTGTTGACATGAGAACTTCTGCATGGATATGAGAGAAAAATACATTTTATTAAGATTCACAAGCCTTGAGATAATTTTTTTTCCTATACCTCTTCCAATTTCTTTTCCTAGGTCCGTATTTATTCTTCCATAAAATGAGAGGGTGGGGATATCACTTAGCCTAGCCTACATTTGGCTGCAGTAACAAAGAACCCTCTAATGTTAACAGCTCATGACAATAAAGATTTATTTCTTGCTTTCTTGGACCAGCTGTGAGTCTGCTGCAGGTCTTTTTTCCTGGATCAAAGTGGAAGGAGCAGCCCTTGTCTGGCATATGCCAGTCTCATGAAAAAGGGAAAAAGAACAAGGCAGAACCATTGTTTGTCTATTAACAATTTTGCTTGGAAATAATGCTTATCATTTCTTCTACATTTTATTGGTCAAAGCAAGTCACATGGACAAGTCCAATGTCAATGGGATGGAAACTATGATTCTCCTCAAAGACAGGTCCAGTAGAGAAGAGTCTGAAAGGAACACGCTTTGACAATAAGGCAGTCTACCAAGATGGGGTTAAGCTTAGTGTTTCCAACTATTTCTTGAATATCTCTGTTTAGATGTCTCATCTCAAATTCAACATGTCCCAAACTGAACTTATCACTTTTCCTTCCCAAATGGACCCCTCTTTCTGTATGTCTTCAATATCGAAATGGCAACACCATCCATCTACCCCATCATACAAACCAGAACTGAGAGGTTATCCTAGAGTATTTTCCCTTGGTCTTACCTCCTACATCCAATTGTCAGTGGAGTCCTGCAGATTCTGCTTCTAAATTACCTCTCACATTCATCTCTTTTTCCATATTTCTTTAATCACTGTCACAATTCAAGCCAGGATGGATGAAAGTCTGATCTTCTATAATTCCTCATGAATATCCCTGCCTCTAGTCTCTGGCACCCAGTGTGAGGTATGGATTTGAGTGCAGAAGACCAGAAATTATCATAAGACTAGCAACTTTTTCCTGAATAAATGGTTGGTAGATTTGTCACTGAAAGTATTTTTCTCTTTTGCTTTTTTTCAAGGAGGAAGGAATAGGAATCAAGTACACTTAAAAAGAGTAGAGATCAATCCATTAAATATCAGTAAATTCTTTAGTCCTGCATTTTAAAGATATAAACAAAAATGAGGGAAACTGCAAGTCTTTCAAAACAGCAGGACTTCCTATTGTGTGAGGCCATGCCTTTGATTGGTCTGTGCACATGGAAATCTTCCCACTTGATGTGAAAATTTGGGGTCATTCTTATTCACTGTTTCTTCTTTCCACACTCATTCCTGGCCTCCCAGACTCTAGGAGATCCAAAGGGAAAGATAGACAAGGAAAGATGGCAGAAGATGGAGCCTCAGGAATGGTAGACCTGGGAACAATTAACTCCTGCCATTTCTCTGGATGCTAGTGACATGAAATGAGAGACACATACAGCAGGAAGGAAACTCAATTATCAAGGAGTCCAGCTTCCACACTTAAAGGTGAAAACCTGAAGGTTCAGAGCAGGGAAGTGACATGCCTAATGTCACCCAGCAAGTGAGAAGCAAGACTGGAGCCAGAACCCAGGATACCTGCATAAGAGAGCAGTCTCTGAACTTAAGAGTCTGTAATAGGCACTCAAGCATGCTTAAGGAGAGTCATATGTCTTGTGTGTGACTCTGTTTTTTCACTTTCTTTTTCATCCATTTCATCTTCTGCCGTCACTGACCATAACAACATTTGGACTATTTCTAGACACAATAGATGTTTCTAGAACTCTTCATTGGCATATTCACATTTGACTTTAGAGGCAGGTGGGCCACGTTATTGGACATTGGCTGGCCTCTGTCCAAACCCTGGCTCCACTCCTCACTCCCTGTGTGACCTTGTCTCTTGGAGTCTTGGATTCCTCACTTAGGAAATGGATGCGACGATATGCATGCTTGTCAAGCTACATCTTGTTAAAAAAAAAAAAAAAAGTTAAATAATTATGTGGAATTTCCTAGCACTGAATTTGATAATTCAGTTTGTCGCACTTCTAGTGAGGTGCTTGCTCTATGCAAGACCCCAGGGCAGCAAAGATTGCTCTGTGCCACTCAGCAAGTACCTCCCAGAGGAAGCTTCCCAATAACACACCTATCTCCTCTACTCACTAATCAATAAATGCAAAGTGACAGAACGGAGGACAGAGAAGTAAGACAGAAGTAAGACAGGCAGGAATCAATTTTTTCTAGGCCCTTCAGAGGAGGTTATACAGGAGAATAAGTTTTGAAAGATGAAACATAACTCTCTAGGTGAGGAATTGGAGTAATTTTAGGGAAATGGAATACCACAAACAAATGCATGAGGGTGTGAATGTGTACACTTTGGGGGAAACTGCAGTTAAAATATAGCTAGAACACAGAAAAGGCAGAGGTGGGGAATGGTCAGGGTGAGAAATGAGGCAGTTTGGTTTGGGCCCCTTCATGAGGCAACTGCAGTGAGAGGCTGTAGGAATAATAATTCAACATGAGCCAGAATGCACAGGTGGCCTGTGGTTTAGCCCAAAGAGGTGTTTCACTTGACTGATGTGGGGCCTTAATTTAGGTGAGGTGCACACTCTCCATTTCTATTTCTGTCATCTTTCTAGACCTGACCTTACTCTGCTCCTTCACTTATTTTTAATCATTGCCTGGACCTTATAGACATTTGAGCTTGAGTTTTAGAGCAGAATGCTGGTGAAATCAGATCTAAGTTTGGGATTGGTACTGATGGCTGAATCCCAGGGGGACATTATGGGGTAACTCTGGTGGCTAAGGGTCCCGTTAAAAGACAGTGGCAATAATTCAGTTGGGAGATGATGAGATCCTGATCTGAGGAAGAGGGTACAGAGAGAGGAGGATGAATCTGAAAATTATTTGGGAGGCAGGATCCATGGGACTTGGTAATAAATTAAGATGAGGATACACCAGAAGGGAACTTGACTGAAGGGTTTTTGAGGGCAGACTGTCTCATGACTAGTATGCCTGGGGCTCCCCCCAGAGCCTGATGCACACTGGAACCTGAATAAATACATCTTGAATATAAGAATACATGGGTAAGAGATTTCAGGTGGTTCTTAGGTTTCTAATTGAAAAGGAGACTCCCAGTAGGCATTCAATACCCCTCAGTTGAATGTGAGCAGCACATTTCTGATTATGGAAGTTTGGGCTCCTATTTTAAACTGAATACCAGTTCCTCAAGGTCCAGAGCCTACGGGAGGCCAGTGAGGGAACCTGCGTAACTTCTGAAGAAACATAAATTAGAGGCACTTGTTGAGGGGGCTGTTGTCTGACATTTCCCTTCTGAGACCTGGGCCAAAAGAGTTCAAACACTGAGTGCCTTTGCTTTCGGAGCTGAAAACCAGAGGACATCTAGATCTGGGGCTGCCAGCAGGCTAGGACTTTCTCTTTGTTAAGTCCTTTCACCACCGAAGCAATAAAAAAGATATAACCAACAAAATAAATAAGTGCTATGTGGATTGAAGAGATAATACTTCCATGGGCCAAACATTAAAATATCAAAGGTCCAAGAAAAGATACAGTTATGGGCCTTTGATGTACCATAAAGGCCCATTTCATGCACCAGTCAGGAGTATTTCAGGGCAAAATTGGAATGATATTTTATGTCACCTCTGAGGCATAAAGGGTACTTTATGAGTCACAGGAAACCAAGTTCTCAAATGGCCGGAGACTGGCAGGTTACCTGTTTGAAATTTAAACACCGACTCAGATTCCAAAACAAAATTACTCCCAGCATCCCTTTCCCAGGAAAAGTTTGCTGAGGTTGTCAGAGGCAGTGGAGTGGGAAGTGTGCCCTGGGGCCAGGCAGATGGAATCCCAACTGCTTCAGTCACTGTGGGGACCAGGGCCCAAAGTGCCAATGTTAGCCAACGGGCTTATCCTTAGCGAGTCACGGTGGGCTAGAGGAGGACCCCAGCCCTGTAAGACTGGGGGAAAAAAATGCAGTACTAGGTTTTCAGGAAATGCTTGCTGGGTGAGGACTGAGTGAAAGCTTTGCCTTATTCACATCTCTGCTCAAATATTTCTTCCTCAAGAACCCATTACGTTCTGTCGCCTTGCCCTCTTTTATTTTCCCTTATTGACATAAAATATAATATCAAGAATTGGTGCATACCTTTTGTTTCTTTCTTGTCTCTTTCACTTTTACATGATAAGCTCCATATGGATGTGGGCTGTTCATTTTTCTCTGCAATTGAATATGGCCTGGCACAAAGAATGGATTTAGAAATGACTGTCCAATGAATGAGTGAATGAATGCCCCTTATTTGTGCTAATTAAAGCCTGTGCCAGATGATTCGGAGCTGGCCCCTCTCTTTTTAGTGCTCACAATCCAGTGGGAGAGACAGCTATCCTGCTGTATTTAAATGATTAGCATCAATGTAGAGCAGTGTGCAGGATGCTATGGGGTCCCAAGGAAACACCTAAGTAAGCTTGTTGGAGAAGGACAGGGAAAGCTACAAGGAAAGTGATGCAGCTGCCAAGGTCTGAAGGATGTGTAGGTGCTAGCCTGAAAGGGACTTTGGGAGAGGGTTCACAGCAGTAGAAATGACTTGTGCTAAGTCACGGCATACCCTGTGACGTGGTCGAGGGAAGATGTATCAAAGGAAGAAATACATGAATGAGTAATTTAGCATTTACGACAACTGATTTTTCTTATCATTCAAATAATCAGTCAAAACAGTATCTTCCTACTAAAGTTTCATTTGACTGAATTGTGCATTGGCCTATTTTGTTTTCCTCTGAGAAAATATAAACATTGCCAGGAACACGAGCAGGATGACATAAGAACTTTGGAAATAAAAACAAGACAAAAAAAAAAAAAGACAATATATAATTGGTTCTCCTACAAACACACAGCCTTTTAGACAAGAAGAGGACTTCAAGTATCACCTAGTGAGGTGTGCTGAAAAGGACTCATAGTTTAAATTTGGAAGGATGGGTTTCAAGGATTACATCAAAATTTACCAGGCAAGATGCTCTAGTTTTGTCAGCTGTGGTTTCTGAGCTATAAAAAATGATGGACATGTGAGAGTAATTTATTACAATTCTTCCTAGTCAATTAATTATTTTATTTTTTAAGACAGGAAAATGACCTCTTTTTTGGTGTATAGTTTTAGGAATTTCAACACACTTCCAGGTTGAAAAAAAAGTGAAAGTGTTAGTTAGTCATGTCCAATTCTTTGCAGCCCCATGGACTGGGTCAGGGAAAATCCCCTGGAGTAGGAAATGGCAATCCACTCCAGTATTTCTGCCTGGAGAATTCCCTGGATAGAGGGGCCTGGCAGGCTACAGTCCATGGGGTTGCAAAAGAGATGGACCTGACTGAGCACACACACAGAAAAACAACACAGCAATAGATTTATGTAACTAGCCCCATGATCAGGATATCAGATAGTTCTATAAGCCCCCCCTAGAATGCCCTCATAGTCTCATTATCCCCACCACCCCTCATCCCTGGCATCAACAGGTCTGTTCTCTGCCAGTGTCATTTTTTATCTTTTTGTAAATGGTGAACGATAGATAAATGGACTCATAAGGTATACAACCTCCTGAGATTGACTCTTTTCACTCAGGATTATGCCTTTGATATTTGTGCAGTTGTTGGATGAGCCCTTATTGCTGAGCAAGATTTCAAAGCTAAGAATATATCATAGCTTGTTTATGTAGTCAGTCATTGGAGGACATGTGAATTGTTTCCACTTGTCGTTGATTATGAAGAGATCAACTCTACTTATTTGTGTACAGATGTTTGTGTGAACCTTTTTTTTTTTTTTTTTTCACCCTAGAGAAAATACTCAGTAGTGGGATTGGTGAGTTGCAGGTTAACTATATGATTTATTGGGTCAAAACTGCCAAATGGTTTTCCAGAGTGGCTATACCGTTTTGCATTCCTGGGTGTGTGACTTAGTTTTGTTTTTTTTTTAAATTTTATTTAATTTTTAAACTTTACATAATTGTATTAGTTTTGCCAAATATCAAAATGAATCCACCACAGGTATACATGTGTTCCCCATCCTGAACCCTCCTCCCTCCTCCCTCCCCATACCATCCCTCTGGGTCGTCTCAGTGCACTAGCCCCAAGCATCCAGTATTGTGCATCGAACCTAGACTGGCATCTCGTTTCATACATGATATTTTACATGTTTCAATGCCATTCTCCCAAATCTTCCCACCCTCTCCCTCTCCCACAGAGTCCATAAGACTGTTCTATACATCACTATCTCTTTTGCTGTCTCGTACACAGGGTTATTGTTACCATCTTTCTAAATTCCATATATGTGTTAGTATACTGTATTGGTGTTTTTCCTTCTGGCTTACTTCACTCTGTATAATCGGTTACTTCACTCTGTATAATCGGCTCCAGTTTCATCCACCTCATTAGAACCGATTCAAATGTATTCTTTTTAATGGCTGAGTAATACTCCATTGTGTATATGTACCACAGCTTTCTTATCTATTCATCTGCTGATGGGCATCTAGGTTGCTTCCATGTCCTGGCTATTATAAACAGTGCTGTGATGAACATTGGGGTACACGTGTCTCTTTCCCTTCTGGTTTCCTCAGTGTGTATGCCCAGCAGTGGGATTGCTGGATCATAAGGTGGTTCTATTTCCAGTTTTTTAAGGAATCTCCACACTGTTCTCCATAGTGGCTGTACTAGTTTGCATTCCCACCAACAGTGTAAGAGGATTCCCTTTTCTCCACACCCTCTCCAGCATTTATTATTTGTAGACTTTTGGATCGCAGCCATTCTGACTGGTGTGAAATGGTACCTCATAGTGGTTTTGATTTGCATTTCTCTGATAATGAGTGATGTTGAGCATCTTTTCATGTGTTTGTTAGCCACCTGTATGTCTTCTTTGGAGAAATGTCTATTTAGTTCTTTGGCCCATTTTTTAATTGGGTCATTTGTATACTACCCAAAGCAATTTATAGATTCAATGCAATGACTTAGTTTTGAATGGAGGGTATGTGAGGTCCAGAGAGGGGAAGTAACTTTCTTTCAATCATAAAGCCAATAAGGAAATGTGGGAAAGACTCTTAAAACTCCCAGTCCTGCTACTCTTTTATTAAACGGAGATTTAACACTATTCATTTCATATAATCCTAGAGAGAAACTCTTCACGGGAAGTTCTGTTTATTGATTCGTTTGCTTATTTATTTCCCTTAGACGAGAGGATAAGTGCAAGAAGGTAAGTGACCTGCCGAAGGTCACAGTTGGGGGACAGTTAGACTCCAAGTTTATGCTCTTCCCACTAAGCATATTTCCTTTCAATTGCTGGAGGTTAGGGCCAGAGTTTCATTTCAAATGAATCAACATTTCCAACCTCATGGTTTTGCTACATTACAGAGGAAAAATTTCCATGCTTTCATAGTGTGAAATGTATTTATTAATAACTGTTCCCCAATTGCTTCAATTTTCACATTATTAAAAAGCTAAAGCTTGGCAGACTTGTCATCTTATTCTCTCTGCTTGGAATGGACATATATTTTTTAACTGGGGCAGGGACTGAGACATGAAAAGAAGGCTTTAGGTCTGGGGCCCAGTGTGCCCGCCAGGCGATTCCATGCCCCTCGGCCTTCTTCCCATTGGCATTTCAAATGTAGTGGTCCTTATTGTTAGCTGGGTTGCAAACACTTTGACAGGACAGGAGACCCATTCTGGTTCCAGCATCCCAGATCCAGTTTTGTGGCTAAAAGGTATTGAGATGGTTTTTAGGTCAAGGCTGTTTGTATCACAGGATAAAACTGACAGATCACTTGCAGAATTCAGCTTTTATGAGACTACTTAAATCTCTCCCAGACTTAAGTCCCCTGCTTGAGCACTGGAGACAAGGAGAAGGAAGGAGGGAAAAGAGAAAGAAAATAAGGGAAGAAGGAGAAAGAGAGGGATTAAAAGAAGAAATGATGAAAAGCAGAGGGGAACTATGGAGAGAGAGAAGGAAAGATGAGAAATGCTAAAAAGAAGAGGGGGAAAGACTTGAAACTAGGTAGTTTATTTTTCTTCCCTGGTGTTTGTTATAGATTATCCTAAACTAACTGGAAGGGAAGAGAGTAATTGGACCAAGCTAATTAGATCTCCATTTGATTTTGTGTTTGTTTGTTTGACTACTTAGTTTATAACTTGGCAGAGAGTTTTATCATACATATTCTGCTAACCAGTTTATCTAAACTGAGATTGAGCATGAACAAAATTGACATTGGATTTGCTCCTTCAGACCACACAGAAGAGGGGCGAAGACCTTTTAAGTAAACACTGATGTCTACAAGCAGTAGCAGATCTGACAGGGAGACTCATGGGCCTCTTGAAATCCCTGAAAAGCAGAGTTGGTAAGGATGACTGGGTTGAGCAAATGTTGACTGAGCCTGCAGGAGTGGTATGGTGCCCTCCTAAGATTTGGGAATTTGCAGTCAGACAGATTTATTTCATTCCTGGCATGATTTACTACATTTTTGTCCTCTCTGAGCCTCAGTATTCCTGTTTATGAAATGGGATAATCATGCTTTCCCAATGGGGCAGAGGGAAAGGTGAAGTGAGATAGCAGAGAAGATGCTTAACAGCAAGTATAGCTTTTAGGAAGCGCTTAGTTCTCCTGTTCATCCTGGCCTGGGGAGTATCTAGAGAAGTCAGCCAGGACACTTATGACGTGAGGTAGACCGACACTGAACCCACAGACGATTATGCCCCAAGCATCTATTCACCTTAACTCCCAGGAGAATCAAGTTCTGGGACTTTAGCAAGGCATATTTTCTTCCTGGATTTCAGTTTTCCTATTGGTCAGTTATATTCTGAGCCATGACTTACAATGCTGCCCTTTGCAGGTTTTGTAATTTGCACTCTCTCATTTTGGGGCTCTGCGTTGGTGTGTCTTTGTTCTGTTTGCCTTTCTGACCACCCTCCCTGGGTCTCCAGTTTCAGGTGAGGTATCACTTCTCTGAACCAGAGAAGAGGTTCAGGACTCAGGACTTTGTGCCCCTCTTGGGGCTCATTTTGCATCTCTACAATTACACTTGGAGATTGTCATGCTGCACTGCCTCTGTTGGTGTATTTACCTGTCAGAATGCAAGCTTCTTGAGTTTAGGAACTTGCTTTAGGATCTGTGAGCCTCCTTTTCTGATGCAATACCTACTTGTGTGACTCTGAGCAAGTTACTTAAGCTCTTGTAGCTTCAATTTCCTCATCTCTTTCTGGTATATAGTAAGTGCTCGATGTATATAAATTAAATGTATATTATTAAAATGTCATTTTTGAGTGATTGAATGAATAAATAAATATGAATAAGACACAGTCCCTGATATTATGGAATTTGATCTAGCAGGGCTTGTTTATGTGCATGCTCAGTCATGTCCGATTCTTTGCAACCCCATGGGCCGTAGCCCGCCAGGCTCCTCTGTCTGTGGAATTCTCCAGAAAAGAATACTGGAGTGGGTTGCATTTCCTTCTCCAGGGGATCATCCAGATCTAGAGATTGAGCCTGGGACTCTTGCATCTCCTGAGGCGGATTCTTTACCATTGCGCCACTTGGTCTAACAGGGGGATGTGTATAAATAGTTCACAATTAAACAACATGATATTAAAGGAGAAATCTATTTTAAAATGTCATAGCAATAGAATATAAAAATTAATTTAAAATTTGACCGTTAAAGTAAGGGTGAAAAATCAAGACATATGAAACTGATGTGTGTGCAGAAAAGGATATGGGGAAGAATAGGTAGAAAGTATCATAATAACAAAGACTTGGGCTACAAGGAACTGTGAATGAGAGTTCTCCAATTGCTCTGAGTTTCGTAGCTACCAAAACAGAAAATTAGGCCAGTTTTACGTTACAAATCTTTGATCCTGGCAGTAAGATTATCAAGGGATTTCTAACAAAGGCTCCATCAGCATTATGGGAAGGAGGGTTCTTTATCGGGTGAGACTGTCCCCATCGTGCAGGACATGGACCTTCTTTGGCCTTTGCCCGATGAACGTCAGTTGTGTCCTTTAGTCACTGTGATGATAAAAAAAAAAAAAATGTTTTCACACTTTTATAAGTGCCCCTTAAAGGACAGAGCTAACTCCAGAAAGAACTACTGAACCAAACCCATTCTGTTTTAATGAGAGAGGATGTAGAGATTCAGAGAGAACCTGGCTGTTCCAGGGTCTCACAGATTGGAAGTGTTAAAGTCAGGCACTGAACCCACATTTCTTCATTCTGCTTTGGTTTCTATCAATGCTCTGTTTTCCAGTGTTTTTTTTTTTTTTTTAAATTCTGTTGATTTTTTTTATTTTAACCATATATTGAAGCCAATGCACCCTTTGCATTTGAAGACTGAACTTCTAATTTCCAATCTGTAAACCATTATCTTATATGGGAAGACATTGGGTAAAAGTGACCAACTACCTCATGTGCTCTTGGAAGCACACAGAGTTCTGAGTGAGAAGTCAGAATGCCTAACTTCCTCCACTGAGACTACGCCAACATGGTTTCCTGAGATTTCCTAGGCCAGACAGTTTGACTCAGTGATTCCAAGAATTCAGACAGAAAAGCCCAGACTCGTCCTTCTTTGGCTGCATTTATCTGGAGATTCTGATGGAAGCAAACTGGGGAGTGAAGGAGGGTCTCAGTGTGTGTGATGATTATACTGTAGTACATAGAGTATTGAGGAACTCCTTGCAGATGCTCCATTAGGTAAGGAGGGGCAAGATCTGACCTGGTTCCCTTTGTTAGCCTGGGATGGACCAGGACCTACACACAGCTTGGAGGGGAGATTTCTGGATATAGGCAGATGTTTCTGCCTCTGTGGCATTAGTCTGCATGATCTTTATCAAATGAAATTCCCCTTTCCTCTCGTAGTCTCATCCTGAGTGCACTGAACTCACATGGTTGCTGCTGCTACTGCTGCTAAGTCGCTTTAGTCGTGTCCGACTCTGTGCGACCCCATAGACGGCAGCCCACCAGGCTCTGCCATCCCTGGGATTCTCCAGGCAAGAACACTGGAGTGGGTTGCCATTTCCTTCTCCAATGCATGAAAGTGAAAGATGAAAGTGAAGTCGCTCAGTCGTGTCCGACTCTTCGCAACCCCATGGACTGCAATCTACAAGGCTCCTCCGTCCATGGGATTTTCCAAGCAAGAATACTGGAGTGGGGTGCCATTGCCTTCTCCGGAACTCACATGGTTATGGGAGGGAAATTCATCAGAGGGTAACAAAAGTGTTTTTTGATGCAGCCGTGGTGACAGAGAAAACTAGTGTTCAGCAAGAATCCAATTTCCATTCTTCTTCCTGGATACATAGCTGCACCTCATCCCAGCCCTCTTGTACTTACAGTGGAGCTCATGGAAGGTGGATAGAAGTGCTATATTCTTCTTTGCAGGGTACTCCACCCTCTCTTCCTTATTCTGTGCAGTTTTGGTGGTTACATGTTGGAGATGGCAGTACCCCAAAATGTGAGGAGTCTGGACCCTGAATTTGCAGAAAGAAGGCTGTCCCTGAACACTTGACTACACTGTGAAGTGGGCAAGAAGTAACTTCTACATCTCAGTGGTTTAACAGTAAAACTAGACCTGTTCTAGAAACAGTTGATAGCCTACCCTAATACAATTGTTAAAATGACCCAGCAGTCTATGGGAAAAATATATGAACGAATACTGCTTTTATCCTCTCCCAGCCTCCAATCCCTACCCAAATGTTCTCAGAAGAGATTCTGAAAAGAATACTCAGAGCTTATTGAGAATTATCATCTTTGTGCTTCTTTATCTAATATAATTTGATTTCAAAATCCATCACCTTCCCCTCCTCCAAATTGTAGCATCATTGCTATTTGAGAGGCAAGCAAACCTGTGGATGGATCCTGTTACTGGAACTTCTTCTGTGTGACCTTGGGAAGGTCACCTGACAGCTGAGGAAGCTGAATCTCAGAGAAGAAAAGGGAGACTAGTAGAACCTGTGTTATTAAATTGCCATGAAGATTAAATGAGATAATGGATGTGAAGCACAGTGCTTGGCACATAGAAAGCGCCCCATAAATATCAGTCCCAACATTCCTCATCCTCCCTGAAGAGTGAGGAGCTTTATTTCCTATCAAAGAAATCACGGGGCACAGGGAATAGCAGTTAATGAGTTGAGAGAGAGGTATGTAGGTATTTCCTGATCCCCTCACCCCAATTGCAGCTCTGTATAAAAACTCATTTTTTCAAGTGACTCTGGTCAGAAAGAAGGGTTTTTTGAACAGATAATGCTTTACTTCTGGGGGCTTCAGTTTCTCTTTAGTATGGCAGTGTTGGGCCGAATGACCTCCAGGAGCCCTTCAGCACTGCCAGTATGGAATTCCAGGTTAATGTGGGAAGATCGAGAGACTGTAGAGAGAAAAGCATCCAGGTTAGGGAATGAGCTGGAATGGAGGCTCAGCTGTATCATATAACATGTCCCAGAGGACACAAGCCATGCTCCAAGGCCATACAGAAAAGATTTACAGCCTTGGAGCCCATAAATAACCCCTGGATAGTGGAGTCTTTTAAATCTGCAGTGACGCTGGATCCCAAAATAGGGGAGAAAACTCATTCTTTTTAGAAACTCTAATGTTGATTGTAAACTTTTGCAGGTTTGAATTCAGGCTTGTTTTCTTTTCTTTTCCTATTGTTTTTTTCCCCCCTCTTTCTCCTCTTCTTCTCCTCCTTGACCTCCTGTTTCTCTCCAGGCTTCTTTCCCCACCCTTCTCCTACCCCAGTCCTGGTTTGCTACTGACAGCTACTTCCTCACTTTTCAAGAACTTTGCTTCTTTTGCTTCTCTTCTTGATGCATGTATTTTATTATCTAGCTTCCAAACCAACTTATTTAACTTATGTGTATATTTTTATATCTATTATTTAGCTACCTCTCCAGATACTACAGGGAAAGGGTCAGGTCATTCTTTGAATAAATAGTCTTGGTGATGTAATCATAACACTGATAACAGACAGTGGTTTATAAATTCAGGACAGTGTGTCAGGCACCATGATTTTAACTACTCTTACAGACAGTTGAGATTTTGCAGAAAGAGGTTATGGGTAGGGGGAAATTCTGGGATAAAGAAGTTGAGAACAAATAGGCTCTTTCCAACACTATCTATAGTTTTTAGGATAATTACGAATTCCAGGTTTTGGTTGACAAAATTATTAACTCTGACATTCTAATCAATCTCGAAATTGACTCCAATATGAAATTTCACCATTGAGTAGATGGTTTTGTTTGTATGTTTTTTTCTTGTTTATTGATATGCAATCTTGTGACTTTTTTTCTTTAGAGTAGAAAATTAAGAACACAATTTGGAATCAAATGGAGTGTTACCATAGTATTTTATTCCCAAAGTGGCCTTAATTAGGATTACAGGGATATTTATAGAGAAATAGAGTGGTTGCACCTATATCAGGTCTACTTCCTTCCCTTCTTTTTCTTAATGATTTTGATGATTTTGACTAGAAACCACAACACCCCAAATTCTTAATACGGTATCCAGAACAGGTTTATTGCTAAAACATGTTAAATGGTTTCATTTTCTCAGCCTCACTGCAACCTAAATATAACTATCAAGATTTATAAATGAGATTGCAATAGTTTTGGATTTCAAAGTGGTGGAACCAAGATTTGATTCTTGGTCTACCTGGTTCCAAAATTTATTTCCACTCTTGTGCCCAGAAATTCCTTCTACTTAACTATTATTGGTTACCCAAAATTGGCACTAATGTCTTTCTATTCTTGCAGAATACAAAAATTTAAAGGGGATAAAACTCTGAATAAAGGAAACATACTGTAAATTTCCATTTTTCATTGAGAAAGCATTTCATGGTTTCATTCACTTATTCCCAACAGTCATGTTTATTGTTGTATAATCAGAAATTCAGTTATTTTTTTCAATTTATTTTCTGAATCTCATACTCTAGACTGTAAGCTCCTGAAGGAAAGAGATCATCTCTGCCTGGTTTGCTATTTTCTATCCAGTGCTGAGTCCAATGTCTGACAGCTGGTGGGTGTTTACATCCTAAGTACTTCCTATCATGTGACTACTCTTTAACTGATATTTAACTAGCGCTTTCCATGTATAATCATAAAAGACCATAAGGCCTCAGACCATTGACTACAATTGAGGAAAGAGGATTAAAACCAGGAACAAACTGTTAATGAGAAAAGATACTGAGATCAAAGGTGCCTATGGATACTAGGCTCATCTGTCACAGGCCTCATTGTGGTAGAAAATATGGCCATGGTATGTATTTTTTTATTAGTATCATCTGTCACATCTTATTTCAAAGCCTTTTTATTCCCCTTTTGACACCTTTTTTTCTGAATCTTCTTGCCTTTTTTCTGTAATCCATAAGAAAGGCAAAATAATGCTCATTGCTTTGTGGGTTGATGTGAGGTTTAAGTTAACAATACCTATTGAATATGTGGGCTTCCCTCATGACTCAGTGGTAAAGAATCCACCTGGCAATGCAGGAGACACAGGTTCCATCCCTAGGTTGGGAAGATCCCCTGGAGAAGGAAATGGCAACCCACTCCAGTATTCTTGCCTGGGAAATCCCATGGACAGAGGAGCCTAGTGGGGTCCTTGGGGTTGCAAAGAGTCAGAATTACTGTCTGCTCCAGTTAGAATCACCCAGCTACTCTGTCAATTGTATTCAAGATCTAACTTCAGAGCTTGAAAGATTGCCTGACTCATTGTGTCGATTACAAATTAAAAATACAATAGAAGGAATTAATAGTAGGCTAACTGATACAAAAGATCAGCTCAGAGAGCTGGAAGACAGAGAAGTGGAAATCACTGCCACCAAACTAAAGATAAATGAATGGAAAGAAATGAGGACAGTTTAAGAAACTCTGGGACTATATCAAATACACTAATTTTCACATTATAGGGGTTCCAGAAGGAAAAGAGAGAGAGCCTGAGAAAATACTTGAAGAGATAATAACTAAAATATTCCCCAACCTGGGAAAAGAAAGTCACCCAAGTTCAGGAAGCACAGAGTCCCATACAAGATTAACCCAAAGAGGAGCACACCAAGACACATTATAATTAAAATGATAAAAATTAAAGATAAAGAGAAAATATTAAAAGTAGAAAGAACATACAAGGGAACTACAATAAGGAGAAGAGCTGATTTTTCTGTAGAAACTCTGCAGGCCGGAAAGGAATGGTATGATATATTTAAAGTGATGAAAGACAAAAATGTACAACCAAGAATACTCTAACTAGCAAGGTTCTCATTCAGAATTGATGGAGACCTCAAAAGCTTTATGTACAAGTGAAACTAAAAGAGTTCAGCACTACAAAACCAGCTTTACAACAAATGTTCAAGGGAATTCTCTAGCAAAAAAGAAAAGACAACTAGAAATAAGAATATTATGAAATGAAAATGCTCATGGGTAAAGGCAAACATACAGTAGAGGTCAGAAATTATCCATACCCAAAGCTAGGAGGGAGGTTAAATGACAGAAGTAGTAAAATTATCTATATACCTAATAAACAGTTAAAGGACACACAGAAAAATTAGATGTAAAATATGATATCAAAAACAGTATTTGATAGGGGAGGGGAGTGCAAATGCAGTCTTTTTAAAAAAGACATTTGAAATTAAGACATTAGCAGCTAAAAACAATCACATGTATAGACAGTGTGTGAGGCTGTGCTAGATGCTCAGTCATGTCTAACTCTTTGCTATCCCATGGACCATAGCCAGGATCCTCTGTCCATGAAATTCTCCAGATAAGAATACTGGAGTGGGTAGCCATTCCCTTCTCCAGGGGATCTTCCTGACTCAGGGATCAAACCCAGGTCTCTTGTATTGCAGGCAGACTCTTTACTGTCTGAGCCACCAGAGAAACCCATGTATATAGATAGATTATTAATCAAAAATCTCATGGTAACCACAAATCAAGAATCTTTAGTATATATACATACAAAAAAGTAAAAGGAATCCAAACATAATACTAAAGATACTGTATTAAGTTCACAAGACCAAAGACATTGAGTGGCTGAAAGTATATAAAAACAAGACCTGTATATATGCTGCCTATTAGAGACCCATTCAGATCTAGAGATATATGTAGCCTAAAAGTGAGGGGATGGAAATTGAAACCAAAAAAAAAAAAAATCAAGTAGCTCTACTTATATCAGACAAAATGAACTTTAAAATAAACATTGTTATAAGAGACAAAGGAGGACACCATGTAATGATTGAGATCAATCCAAGAAGAAGATAAAACAATTGTAAATATATATGTACCCAAATATGAACACCTAAATATGTAAGTCAAATACTAACATACATAAAAGAGAAATTGACAATAATACAATAAGAGCGGGGGGATTTAACACTCTAGGTTGATTGACAGATCATTCAGAGAGAAAATCAATAAGGAAACGCTGGCCTTAAATGACACATTGATCAGATGGACTTAACTGATGTAGAGAGAGCATTCCACCTGAAAGCAGCAGAATGCACATTCTTTTCAATTGCACATGGAACATTCTCCAGGATAGATCATGTGCTGGGCCTCAAAACAAGCCTAGATAAATTAAAACTGAAACCACATCAAACATTTTTTCTAACCACAACCCTATATCTGCAAACACACACACTTACCAACAATGGAACACTATCCAGTTATGAAAAAGAATGAAATTTTGCCACATGCAGCAATGTGAATGAACTTAGAGGGCATTATGCTAAATGAAATAAGTCAGAGAAAGACAAATACTGTATGATACCACTTATATGTGAAATCTAAAAAAATACAACAATGCACTGAATCTAACAAAAAAGAAGCAGACTCACAGATACAGAGAACAAACTGTAGTGGGGAATGGGGGAGAGACAATATAGGAGAGGTGGGCTGGGAGGTATAAATTATTGAGTGTCAGATAAGCTACAAGGATGCATTGCACATCACAGGGCATATAGCCAACATTTTATAATAACTATAAATGTAGTATAACTGTTCAAAAGTGTATAAAAACTTTTAAAAATAAGAATTAAATAGAATTTTAAATAGAAAAACACCATAGGATATGTAATAGTCCCAGAGACTGAAAAAAGAAAGTGAAAGTGAAGTCGCTTAGTCATGTCCGACTTTTTGCGACCCCATGGACTGTAGCTTACAAGGCTCCTCAGTCCATGGAAAATTTCCAGGCAAGAGTACTGGAGTCGGTTGCCATTTATTTCTGACTGCTGCTGCTAAGTCGCTTCAGTCGTGTCCGACTCTGTGCGACCCCATAGACAGCAGCCCACCAGGCTCCGCCATCCCTGGGATTCTCCAGGCAAGAACACTGGAGTGGGTTGCTTTTCCTTCTCCAATGCATAAAAGTGAAAAGTGAAAGTGAAGTCGCTCAGTCGTGTCCAACTCTTAGCGACCCCATGGACTGCAGCCTACCAGGCTCTTCCATCCATGGGATTTTCCAGGCAAGAGTACTGGAGTGGGGTGCCATTGCCTTCTCCATCCTTCTGACTAACAGTCACCAAAAACTGTTGACATTCCAGGTGCTAAAATGGCAAGATATTACTAGAACCCCATGAAACTGAGAGATGAGAAAGAGGCTACTCTCCTCAACAAATGCGGCTGTTGTGGAGAGGTGAAACCACTGCCCAAACTATGGGGATTCAGGGAGGGAGTACTCACCCCTCTCTCGTTTCTGCCCTCCATGATCCTGCCAGCATTTACTGGCCAAACTCAACTGGAAAACAAGGATATTTCCTGTAACCTCCATAAAATACTATTCAATTCCCTGTTAACTTCATGAAACACCATTTTTTTTTTTGTTTCTATACAATTAACATCTTAGTATTTAAATGAGTAAAATAGTATAAAAATATAACCTGAATCTGCTTTAATTCATAAAAACCTACAGACCACTTACAATTTCTGTTTTTTCATTAAACTTGTAATGGCTGACATATCAAGCACCAAAACTGATCAGAAACACTGCCGTGTATGAGGTCACTGGGGAGAAACGTTACTAGTGATGACTTAATTCTCAAACTTACCTTCACCAAAGGCTTATCTGATTTTTTTTCTGCATAGTTGTCGTTTCAAAAAAATTTTCATATTTTATCACTGTTAATTAGTAAATATACAAATTAAAGAGAGAATGGAATGAATTTTCTATTTCAATATTTTAACATTGGTTGCAAAAATTCAGTATTTAAAAGGGTGTGGCAAACACAGAAAGGTTGAGAAGCCCTCATATACTGCATGAACAATTGTATGAATTGTTCCTGCATGTTTCTGTGGTCACCCTTCAGGCTCACCACTCTTTCAGAACTATTTTCCCCTCTGTTCTGCACTTCATCCCTGTGTGCTTGGAATTGAAGTTCCCTTTAGCTGGCCTGGAGTCATGTAATATCCTTACCTTTGGCACAGCAAATATTTTTATATTGTAGTACAAAATGTACTGAATGTGGAATTATCGTGACATACTGTTCATAGGTACATTGTTTTTAGACTATAGGACAGTCTATACTGTCCTATATACTAGGACAGTATAAATATATAAATATATTAAATTTAGGACATATATATTAAATATATATGTAAAAATATATAACATATTACATATATATTAACTATATTTAATAAATATATTAAATTTAAATACTAGGACAGTATATTAAAATATACTGTCATTTTTGTAACAAAAAATATTAACACTGAGATGTCCCATTGTGTACTTGAATACTTTCTAAAGTGTCTATGATAAACTTGAGTGACTTCAGTGTTTTAAGAGCTCTCTTTTTTAAATTACCAAACTATAACTTACTATTATTAAAAAAAATATGTATATATAAACATATACTATTATATAATACAAACTATTATAATATAATAAAGAATGCAATTAAACTTTGGTGAATATTCACAAACATATATACCCAAGTAACCACCATCTCGATCAAGATATAAACCCCAGTCACACCTTAGGAGTTTCTCATGTCCCTTCTGAGTCAGTACACTCTATACGTCGTAAGTAGTCTGGTTTCTATCTGCTTTGATTGATTTCGTCTTTCTTAATTCATAAAAGTGGAATAATACAGTTTTTACTCATTTGTATTGATCCTCCTTCATTTGTATGCCAGTGAGATTGATGTGTGTTAAGCGTAGCAGTAGTTATTTATTTTACTTTGCTTTAGAGCATTGTATTGTGTATATATTGGCATTTGGGATATTTCTAGCTTTTGGCTATTTTTAATAAAGTTGCTCTGAGCATCCTGGCTTTTGTTGCACAACTTAACAAAAGTTTTATCAGTCACATGTCTAGGAGTTGAATTACTCGTCTGCAGACTGCATTTTTTAGTCTTTGTAGAGCTGTCCAATTTTCGCAGTTGTTGAGCCACTTTACACCCCTACCAACAGTGCATAAAAGTTCTGGTTGCTCCACATTCCTGGAAATGTTTGGTATTGTCAGGACTTCTTGTTTTTATTTTTCATTTTAGAAATTCTTGTGGATGTGCTGTGGCATCTCACTGCGGTTTTAATTTACATTTTGCTGATAGCTACTAATGTTGAGCTTGTGCTTATTGACTGTTTGGATATTCTCTTTCATGAAATGCCTCTTCAAGGCCTTTGACTGTTAAAAAAATTATCTGGTCTAGTCTTACTGGTTTATGGAAGTTCTTCAAATGTTTGATTATGAATCCTTTGTTGGATATATGTAATGCAAATATCTTTCCAACTCTGTTGCCTTTCCATTGTCCCAATAGTTCCTTTCAATAAACAGAAGCTTTAATATTAACAAAGTCAAGTATATGAATCTTTTCTTTTATGATTAGGGCAGTTTGTATTCTACACAAGAAATATTTTCCTACCCCCAGGTCATGAAGATATGTTTTTAGAGGCTTTATTATTATTTTTTTGCCTGTCACATTTAGGCCTCTAATCCATTTGAAATTGAATTCAGTGTGTGTTAGAGTTCAAGGTTTATATTTCCCTGTTAATATCTAATTGACTCAGCACCAATTATTAAAAACATTATTCTTTCTCCACTGTACTGTAGGCATCTTTGATATAAATCCAATGACTGAATATGCATGCATCTGTTTCTGGAATTTTGTTCCATTGGTTATTGTCTATTACTGCACCAATGCCATGCTTGTTTTAATTAATGAAGATTTATAGTAAGTCTTTTAATCTAGTAGTATAAGCACTCTGACTTTGTTCCCCCTTTCCAGACTATCTTTGTTTGGCGTGGTTCTTTGCATTTTCATACACATTTTAAATCAGCTTGTTCATTTTTCATATAGTAGGTGTTTGTGCTCTACTCCAAACTCCTCAGATTCCTTTTACGCTTTAGGTTTTCCCTCCTGTTCTAACTTCTCTTTGTTTTACTTCCTACAGCCTGAATCTGTGCTTCTCTTTGAAGGACTCTCTAAAAGTTACTGGAGCCACTTTGCCCAAATGTACAGAGAGCTGGAAATGCTTAGAAGCCCTCGTCCTCCTGAGGCTGACCTTAGCTATTGCACACTGGTGCATGAGTATGAAAGCCTAGCTTATTTTCCTTGAACTGGGGATCTTTGGGGTGTAAGTTGCACTCCTGCACTTCCTTGGAGGATCAGGCCGAAATCAGACCTTAGCTTGTTTTCCTCTTCTTCCCTGGTCTGCTTATTCATTTTTGAATCAGTTTCTTCTGAGAATGTTTCTTTAATAAATCACTTGCCCACAAATCCTCATCTCAAGGTCTACTTCTGGGTGATCTAAACTGAGATATTTCAGAAAAAATTGCTAGGATTTTGACTGAGATTGCACTGAATGTATAAATCCAATTGGGTAGAACCAACAAAATTATAATATTGAGTCCTCCAATCCTTGAACACAGTATAGCCTTCAATTCAGGCAGGACTTTTTTTGATTTTTCTCAGTAATGGTTATAGTTTTCCACATACGAGTTTTGCACATCATTTGTTAGATAAATTCCTGCATATCTGACATTTCTTAAAGCCATTATAAATTATATTCTTAAATTTATTTTTTTAATTATATGTTGACCTTGTGAATTTATTGGTCATACTAAATTCACTTGTTAATTCTAATAGTGTGTCCATAGATTCTTTTAGGTTTTCTACATATACCATTAATGTCATCTGTGTATAATGGTCTTATTTATTCTTTTCCCAGTTTTGTGCTTTTCCCCCCTCTTCACTTTGCACTTGCTAAGATTTCCAGTACAATACTGAATTGAAATTTTGGTAGTGCAAACAGCAAATTTCACTCCACTGGAGACCAAGGGTACGTGATTACTACAGATCAAACTTGCACCTGAGAAGTATTGCAGGAATAATATATAATCTCAGTTAAACAACTTTTATGCATTAATAAAATTTTTATATCAAACCTAGAAAACATCTATTGTCACTTGAGAACCACTGATTTAGTATATTTAACAGTTAGTATATTTACCATCATATTTACCAATCAATGTCACTTTCAGAGACTAAGGATGAAGCTTTTCAGTTGTTCAAATTTTATAATACTAAATTCAGCACTCAACATTCTTGTCTGCTAATCTATCTTACCTTTTCCATAACATTCCCAAGTGAACTACACAAACAATAATAGGACAAGGAGCAAATAATTCTAGTTAATAATTGCCTAAGTGTTACATTTTCTAATGTAGGAGTTTTTTTTACAAGGAGTCCTTACTTGTACAGAATACTGCTCAGATGAATTCATCTGAGTGACATGCAAGTTCACTCTCACACCACTTACCACAACTGTGTTTGGTTTCACATTTCAAAGACTTCCCCAGGGGCTGTTAGATCATGGATCATGCAAGTCTTATTTGTTCATTGTCTCTCCTATATAGATCCTTGTATCTACCTAGTGTAGATCTACCATTTATTGACTCCAAACTGGTATAAGAGAGTTCAGATCAGATCAGATCAGTCACTCAGTCGTGTCCGACTCTTTACGACCCCATGAATTGCAGCACACCAGGCCTCCCTGTCCATCACCAACTCCCGGAGTTCACTGACTCACGTCCATCGAGTCAGTGATGCCATCCAGCCATCTCATCCTCTGTCATCCCCTTCTCCTCTTGCCCCCAATCCCTCCCAGCATCAGAGTCTTTTCCAATGAGTCAACTCTTCGCATGAGA
>NW_011494816.1:71282-71732 GCF_000754665.1 Bison bison bison | reverse complement strand
TGACAGATGCCATCCAGCCATCTCATCCTCTGTCATCCCCTTCTCCTCTTGCCCCCAATCCCTCCCAGCATCAGAGTCTTTTCCAATGAGTCAACTCTTCACATGAGATGGCCAAAGTACTGGAGTTTCAGCTTTAGCATCATTCCTTCGAAAGAAATCCCAGGGCTGATCTCCTTCAGAATGGACTGGTTGGATCTCCTTGCAGTCCAAGGGATTCTCAAGAGTCTTCTCCAACACCACACTTCAAAAGCAGCAATTCTTCGTCGCTCAGCTTTCTTCACAGTCCAACTCTCACATCCATACGTGACGACAGGAAAAACCAAAGCCTTGACTAGATGGACCTTTGTTGGCAAAGTAATATCTCTGCTTTTGAATATGCTATCTAGGTTGGTCATAACTTTCCTTCCAAGGAGTAAGCGTCTTTTAATTTCATGGCTGCAGTCACCATCT
>NW_011494816.1:66057-71054 GCF_000754665.1 Bison bison bison | reverse complement strand
CTGACCTGCATACAAATTTCTCAAGAAGCAGATCAGGTGGTCTGGTATTCCCATCTCTTTCAGAATTTTCCACAGTTTATTGTGACCCACACAGTCAAAGGCTTTGGCATAGTCAATAAAACAGAAATAGATGTTTTTCTGGAACTCTCTTGCTTTTTCCACGATCCAGCAGATGTTGGCAATTTGATCTCTGGTTCCTCTGCCTTTTCTAAAACCAGCTTGAACATCAGAAAGTTCACAGTTCACATATTGCTGAAGCCTGGCTTGGAGAATTTTGAGCATTACTTTACTAGCGTGTGAGATGAGTGCAATTGTGCAGTAGTTTGAGCATTCTTTGGCATTGCCTTTCTTTGGGATTGAAATGAAAACTGACCTTTTCCAGTCCCGTGGCCACTGCTGAGTTTTCCAAATTTGCTGGCATATTGAGTGCACCACTTTCACAGCATCATCTTTCAGGATTTGGAATAGCTCAACTGGAATTCTATCACCTCCACTAGCTTTGTTCGTAGTGATGCTTTCTAAGGCCCACTTGACTTCACATTCTAGGATGTCTGGCTCTAGGTGAGTGATCACACCATCGTGATTATCTGGGTCGTGAAGATCTTTTTTGTACAGTTCTTCTGTGTATTCTTGCCATCTGTTCTTAATATCTTCTGCTTCTGTTAGGTCCATACCATTTCTGTATTTATCGAGCCCATCTTTGCATGAAATGTTCCTTTGGTAGCTCTGATTTTCTTGAAGAGATCTCAAGTCTTTCCCATTCTGTTGTTTTCCTCTATTTCTTTGCATTGATCGCTGAAGAAGGCTTTTTTATTTCTTCTTGCTATTCTTTGGAACTCTGCATTCAGATGTTTATATCTTTCTTTTTCTCCTTTGCTTTTCACTTCTCTTCTTTCACAGCTATTTGTAAGGCCTCCCCAGACAGCCATTTTGTTTTTTTGCATTTCTTTTCCATGGGGATGGTCTTGATCCCTGTCTCCTGTACAATGTCACGAACCTCAGTCCATAGTTCATCATGCACTCTATCTATCAGATCTAGGCCCTTAAATCTATTTCTCACTTCCACTGTATAATCATAAGGGATTTGATTTAGGTCATACCTGAATGGTCTAGTGGTTTTCCCTACTTTCTTCAATTTAAGTCTGAATTTGGCAATAAGGAGTTCATGGTCTGAGCCACAGTCAGCTCCTGGTCTTGTTTTTGCTGACTGTATAGAGCTTCTCCATTTGGCTGCAAAGAATATAATCAATCTGATTTCAGTGTTGAAATAAGAGAGTTAGAGATCTAAAATATTACTCCATCTATGTAACACATAGCTGCAGCTCACTCATTCATTGTTCAATCCATCAGTAACTATTTCTGTGAAGTCATACTATCTGTCAGGACCTGTTATAGCTGTTTTCCATCCAACATTTCATTTTCTCTCAACATCCCTGCAGACTAGAGATTATTATTGATATTATCCCCATTTGATAGATAAGTAACCTGGGATAAGGGTGTGGCAGAACTTATATCCAAATTCAAATCTGTTTGAATCCAAATCTGATGTTTTGCAAAAAGCTAATTCAGGCTAAAAGAAAGACTATGGTGGATAGGAGCCTTAGTGGGTACTTGATATTGATTTAGAAGATCTCAGTGGCTGGAATACAGCACCAGGAAGGGGCTTTTATGGATGACTTTAGAAGACAAGATTGATAAGTGTCAGATAAATGCTCCAGATTTCAGGGGAAAAAATTGGAAAGAAATTTCTGGTGAGAATCTGTCCCATAGAAGAACTGTCAGCTTTAGTGCCGTGAGCTAGTCAAGTTATTATTCTGGGACAAACCCAGTGCTAAGGTATGAATACCACTGCTTACTAAGATGCCCAACCTGCTTTTAGGAGTGTATAGTCTTGAGGTAGAAATAGCACACTGTTCTCCAATTACTCATTTATTTTTATTTTTAACTGAAGTATAGCCTATTTACAATGTTGTATCAGCCTCGGTTTACTGCTTCGGAGGGTGGTCCAAGTTTCTACAGAGGCACAGAGCTAGGAGCATCTGTCAGCTCCTTCTCTGCAGTGTTTTTCTTGCGAAATCTGGATGTAGTGAGAGAAGAGTCTTATAGAAAGAATAGGAGACTTCTAGGTGGAAAAGAGGAGAAGGGCATTCTAGGCACAGGCACGTGTGACAAAACCTAGGCACCTGAAGTGCTGCAGGGTGCGTCTGAGCAAAATGCTAGTAGCTTAGTTGGGTGAAAGGTTAACATGGAAGTGCTTATGCAGTGACCTGGACAAGCAGACATCAGATCTTGAAGTGTCTCGGCAGACCTCCCAAGGAGCTAAGACTTTTCCCTGTGATACACAGAGTGGAGTTCTAAGCCGAGACTGGCCCATACCTGCCAGCCGTCTCCTCCACACCTCCCAGTGTCTCTGGGCTAGTCCTGCTTCTGGCCCCAGGGTGGAAAATGTGTCAATTAATGATGAAAGCCATTCTTCTCTTCAGGCCTGGAAGGGCTTCCTGGGCACACTTTGCAGAAAGAAGTCCTAGCTGTTGCTGTCAGCAGTTCCTGTGCCTCTCTTAGTCACAGAAGCCTCATCTCAGGTGGTTTTCCCGTCTCTGGGGTTTTCCCTGCCTCAGCATCACTCAGAGAACAACATCACTTGGCCTGGTGCTCTGCTGTGGTAGATCATGGAGGCCTGCAACCCATCAGAGATAAGGGAATTAGATGTGTCAGGCAGAGGGGGGCAGGGCCTTAGGGCTGGGACAGTTTCCATGTCGTTTTTTGGATCCCAGCAGTATTTGTGGAAAAATTAATTTTTGTTTGCAAAGGAGTGAGAAAGGAACTCCCTGCGCCCCCTCACCCGCCTCTCCTCCAACCTCACCTCGCCTCGCCCCAGGTCATTCATGTATTTATCTTTGTTTATGACTTTGAACATATGTTATAGGCAGGTTTATTTTTCAGCTATGGTACCAGTGAAGTTATACTAATCTGTTGCAAATCCTCTTCTGGCAAACTTTTCCAAGCCTTTAGCAAGAGTACGTATCTGCAGAAGGAAAGGGAAGGGGAAGAAGGTCCAGATGTTTGGGGCACACACTGAGGGGCACGTGAAGACTCGAATGTGATTTGCATGGATGGGCATTTCAATCCTCCAGTTCATGGATATTTAATTGGGTAAATCTCTTTAGCAGGGAACCTCAGGGGTTAGGAAAAATTCCTGTCCTTCCCCACCCCCAACTAATCCCCTTTCCCCTCTAATGAGTGACTGTGATACTTGTTCTTCATGTATATACCCTGCCCCCAGACCCATTTTACCCTCCTCTGACCTCCTGTTGACCCACAGAGGTTGACATTTATAGATCACATGACCAAGCTCTCCTGACCTGTGGCTTTCAGTTAGTTTTGGCCAATGAGAGGCACTGACATGAGATCAGGGTGGAAGGGGAGGGAGGCTGGGTACTTTAATCCTACCCCCATTTCCCGCCACCTGGCCATGTCTATGGAAGCTGTGCTCCTCACTAAGACTGCAGCCCCTGCTGGGTCAGCTGTCTTCCCTGGCCCATGATTCTCTGAGCTCTTGTAATATCATCCCCTCCCAAGGTCCCTCAGGTTTGGGGCTGGCAGTGCCTTCCCGTCATGGTCATGCCTGGTTCCCTGATCCCTGACCACATCTCTCAAAAAGGCCTTTTCCTAAGCTCTGTTGGGTTAAATCCATCTGACTGTGCCTCTTGTGTCCTGCCAGACCTAGAGTGCAAAAGTGGCCAAGCCTATTCATTTTATTTCCCCAGGATCTTTCTCTTCTTCCCCCTACGAATAAGTCACTCTGTTTCTCAGTTGGATTTGCGTGACAGCCTCCTTCCTTCCTGCCTCCAGTCTGGCCAGCTCCTTCCCATCCTTATGTTACAGTCAGACTGTTCCTTAAACTGCAAATGCCAGCACATTACTTTCCAACTTAGAATCTTTTTATGACTTTTCCCTTCTCTTCAGATCAAAGCCAAACTGCCTGTTTATGAAGTCCTCCACGGCGTGGCCGCAGCCAGCCTCACCTTCCACACGCTGCCCTGTCTCACAGACTCCATGTTCCAGCTGTGAGGGAGCACTGGCCTCCTTCCATGACTGTCCAGCATGCTTCCACTGTCCCAAGAAAATGGCTGTATAAGTAATATTTATTGGACATGAACTATGTACCGGGCACCAGGTTTTTTTTTTTTTAATAACAAATGTTGTTGTTTAGTCACTAAGTCATGTCTGACTCTTTTGCAACCCTAAGGATTGTGGCCTGCCAGGCTACTCTGTTCATGGGATTTCCCAGGCAAGAATACTGGACTGGGTTGTTATTTCTTTATCCAGGGGATTTTCCCCACCCAGAGATCAAACCCACATCTCCTGCATTGGCAGGCAGATTCCTTACCACTGAGCCACCAGGGAAGCCCTTTTAATGGGTAATTCTATTTAATTCTCATGACAACCCTATGTGGCATATAATATTATAGTCTTCATTTTATAGATGGGGGACCTGAGGGACCAATCTGTGAGGGAACTTGCCATTGACACTCAGCTGGGAAGTGGTGGAGGCAACCTGACTCTAGAGGGTATAGTATTGTCAACGGGGCCATGAGTCCCAGCCCACAGGTTGTCTCCACTCCTGATGCCCTTCAGCTGAAGAAGGCATCCCTTCCTCTGGGTTGCTGCAGAATTCTGTCCCTCAACTCAATCTAATATACTGAATTTGGCAATGTCCTGCATGTGGATGGGACCATGGGCTGGGAATAGGATCCTTAAAGGAAGGGCATCTGCTTCCTGTTAGGGCAGGCACTGTGCCAGGGCCTGGGCACACTGTGTGTGGTCAATAATTGGGGAATGGGTGGGTAAATGAACACATTTGGAAGTATGGCCATTTAGTTCAAGACTACATCTGTGTATATCAGAAGAGGGAGGGTTAGTTCCAAGGACCTGGGAGATTTTTTTATCTTTTTACTTCATTACTGCTGCTGCTGCTGCTAAGTCGCTTCAGTTGT
>NW_011494816.1:60256-65912 GCF_000754665.1 Bison bison bison | reverse complement strand
TTTCCTTCTCCAATGCATGAAAGTGAAAATTCAAAGTGAAGTCGCTCAGTCGTGTCTGACTCTAGTGACCCCATGGACTGCAGGCTACCAGGCTCCTCCGTCCATGGGATTTTCTAGGCAAAAGTACTGGAGTGGGGTGCCATTGCCTTCATTACTAGTTTATTACAAAAGGATATAACTCAGAAACAGCCAAATGGAAGAAATGCACAGGGCAAGGTATGTTAAAGGTGCTCTAAGTTCTGTACTCTCTGAGTGTGGTACTCTCTCCAAACCTCCACATGTTCATCAACCTGGAAGCTCTCTGAACCTCTCTGAGGTTTTACAGAGGCTTTATTATACAGGCATGAACGATTAAATCGTTGGCCATTGGAGACTAATTCAACCTCCAGCCCTTCTCCCTTCTCTCCAGAGGTCAGGGAGGTAGGACTGAAAGTTCTAACCATCTAGTTCTGCAGCCGGCTCTCCTGACAACAAGTTCCTACCCTTAGGTGGTTGTTTGTTTAGTTGCTCAGTCGTGTCCGACTCTTTGCGACCCTGTGGACTGTAACCCACCAGGCTCCTCTGTCCATGGGATTCTCCAGGCAAGAATACTGGAGTGGGTTGCCATTTCCTTCTCCAGGTTGGGTCCTGGAGGTTGGGTCCCCTTATTAACATAACAAAAGATACCTTTCTAGCTCCTATCACTTCAGTTCAGTTCAGTCGCATCTGACTCTTTGTGACCCCATGGACTGCAGCACGCCAGGCTTCCCTCTCCCTCACCAGCTTCCTGAAGCTTGCTCAAACTTGTGTCCATCAAGCTGGTGATTCCATCCAACTATCTCATCCTCTGTTGTTCCCTTCTCTTCCTGCCTTCAATCTTTCCCAGCATCAGGGTCTTTTCCATGAGTCAGTTCTTCACATCAGGTGGCCAAAATATTGGAGTTTCAGCTTCAGCCTCAGTCCTTTCAATGAATATTCAGGACTGATTCCATCAGTTAGGAAATTCCAAGATTTTTAGGAGTTATGTGCTAGGAATAATGGACAAAGACACAATATATTTAATGTATTTCTTATACTAAATCACAGTATCACAATAATAAAAATGCATCAATAATCAAAATGATTGAGAACATGTGTAACTAGATATTGAGCAGGAGTACCCTTTTCTTTGAACAGGGAAAATAGGCAGGAAGCCCAATCGTGGAGAGCTCACCTATTTTTATTCTTGGTTTTCCGTTGCCTTCCTTTTACAAGTATATTAGAAATCTATTGTTGAGGGAAAACTATGAAGTGTTGCCTTTTAGAAATGACTATGAAAGCTTTTATCACTGCTATACCCTTAAGAGCCTAAGTTCTATGCTTTTTGAAATTTTAGGGAGAGTGAGCCTATACAGAAAAATTTGAACCACATCTTCCAAGTGCCCTTCTGAGTAAATATATTTAGAATCAAGCTTAAAAATCACCACCAGCAAATCATTTTCATAGCCTATATGGCAACTGAACTTTCTTCTATTTTATTTTTCAGCACTGCTTTATTATAAGACATAGGTTGCAAAAGTAGTAAACTATTTGTATTGTAAGCTGAACAGAATGAGAATTGTAGAGTAGATTTGCAGCAGTCTCTTCTGAGCATAGCAAGAAAAATAGACATTTCAAGCTGTGCCTTTGGATTCCCAATCAGGTTGATAGAAACAAATAGCCCCAGGTCATTCACCTTAAAACCGAAATAAAGAAACAAACAATCGGCCAACCAGAGGTGTAGAACTGGTATTGAATTTAAAGGCTCAAGAGGTAGTTTTCTATGACAGTTAACCTGGGGTATCCTCTAATGCACATTAATGAAGTCTCCTTTATGTACAGTTGGGAAGGTCCCCTGGAGGAGGAAATGGCAATCCACTCCAGTATTTTTGCCTAGAGAATCCCTGGTGGGCTACAGTCCATGGGGTCTCAAAAAAATCGGACATGACTGAGTGACTAATACACAGAAAAAATAATTTTGTTTTTCTCTAATTTCTGTCTTTTAACATGGCTATCAGTATTAGTTCAGTCACTCAGTCATGTCTGACTCTCTGCGACCCCATGAACTGCAGCACACCAGGCTTCCCTGTCCATCACCAACTCCTGGAGTTTACCCAAACTCATGTCCATTGAGTTGGTGATGCCATCCAACCATCTCATCCTCTGTTGTCCCCTTTTCCTCCTGCCTTCAATCTTTCTCAGTATCAGGGTTACACATGGCTGCTGCTGCTAAGTCACATCAGTCGTGTCCGACTCTGTGGGACCCCATAGACGGCAGCCCACCAGGCTCCCCCGTTCCTGGGATTCTCCAGGCAAGAACACTGGGGTGGTTTGCCATTTTCTTCTCCAGTGCGTGAAAGTGAAGTCATTCAGTCGTGTCTGACTCTTCGAGACCCATGGACTGCAGCCTACCAGGCTCCTCCATCCATGAGATTTCCCAGGCAAGAGTACTGGAGTGGGTTGCCATTGCCTTCTCCGTTACACATGGCTGCCGCTGCTGCTGCTAAGTCGCTTCAGTTCTGTCCAACTCTGTGTGACCCCATAGACGGCAGCCCTCCAGGCTCCCCCATCCCTGGGATTCTCCAGGCAAGAACACTGGAGTGGGTTGCCATTTCCTTCTCCAATGCATGAAAGTGAAGTCACTCAGTCATATCTAATTCCTTCCTATGATTATTCTGAGGTGATTCTTAGTTTCCTAGTCACTTTATTTTTATTAAACTTTTTATTTGGTATTGGAATATGGCTGATTAACAATGTTGTGATAGCTTCTGGTGGACAGCAAAGGTACTCAGCCATACATATATATGTATCTGCTGCTGCTGCTGCTAAGTCGCTTCAGTTGTGTCTGACTCTGTGCGATCCCATAGATGGCATCCCACCAGGCTCCCCCATCCCTGGGATTCTCCAGGCAAGAACACTGGAGTGGGTTGCTATTTCCTTCTCCAATGCATGAAAGTGAGAAGTGAAAGTGAAGTCGCTAAATCATGTCCGACTCTTAGCAACCCCATGGACTGCAGCCTACCGACTCCTCCATCCATGGGATTTTCCAGGCAAGAGTACTGGAGTGGGGTGCCATTGCCTTATTCTCCCCCAAACGCCCTCCCATGCAGACTGCCACATAACTTTGAGCAGAGTTCCCTGAGGTGTACAGTAGGTAATGTCATTTGTAGCAACATTGGATGGACCTAGAGATTGTCATACTGAGTGAATTCAGTCAGAGAAGCAGAAACATTGTAAGACATCCCTTAGGTGTGGAATCTAAAAATCATAATACAAATTAACTTATTTACAAAACAGAAACAGACTCACAGACTTAGAGAAAATGAGCTTATGGTTGCTGGAGGGGAAGGATGAGGGGGAAGGGATAGTTAGGGAGCTTGGGATGGACATGTACATACTGCTATATTTAAAATGGATAGCCAACCAGGACCTGAGAGATTTTGTTTGAATGTTGAAATTCATTGAAATTTACTGAGAACCTGTCCCAGGCTAAGTCTTGTTTTAGGTACAGGATAAAAGCAATAAAGATAACGATGTCTCTCTTGCACAGAGATAATGTTCAAGGTACTAATTACTACATTAACAAACATTGAATTCAAAGGTGAATAAAGGGATGGAAGTAAATCACTGCCTGAGATGATAGTCTATAAAGAGCAATAAAGCAGTGTGATAAAAAGTGGAGTCAGGAAGATGCCCTGGAGGGGGAAATGGCAACCCATTCCAATATTCTTGCCTGGAAAGTCCAAAGGACAAAGAAGCCTGGCAGGCTACAGTCCACAGGGTTGCAAAGAGTAGGAGAGGACTGAGCATGTGTGTGCACACACACACACACACACACACAGGAGGAAGAACAGCCCTTGTGGAGGTGATGTTTGAGCAGAGGTTCATGGGAGACAAGAGAGGGTGTCCTGTGGGGGAGTAAGGATTCAGGCAGAGCCTTGAACACGAGGAACAAGCTTTGCGTGTTTGGGCAAGAGCAGGACCTCCAGGGTCAGGGCACTGGTGCCTAGAGGGAGAGGCTGGCATGGTCAGGTGCTGGAGGGCGTTGGAGACGGGGAGGAAATTGCACTATACTGTGAGCATGAGGTGAGGACATTGTTGTTTTTGATCAGGACGATGGCATGATCTGATTTTCATAACAGAATATACATTTCTGTCTACTTTGTGCAAAGTACATTATTTCAACTCTCAGGATCTCTAAACCTCCCACTATGCTTAGAGCACCTACCCCCAGTCAACTAGTTAGTAGTAGTAATGCATGCTAAGTTCCTTAAGTCGTGCCAGACTCTTTGTGATCCCATAGACTGTAGCCCGCCAGGCTCCTTTGTCAATGGGATTCTCCAGGCAAGAATACTCGTGTGGGTTGCCATTCTCTTCTCCGGGGGATCTTCTCGACCCAGGGATTGAAACTGCATCTCTTATGTCTCCTGCATGGGCCCGTGGGTTCTTTACTACTTGTACCACCTGGGAAGTAGTAGTAAACATAATAACAAAAACAATGACCATACATACCTAAAGCAGATACTAGTCATTTCAACTATGTGTTTTATTTTTATATTACTATAATGTAGTAATTTTCTAGTTATTGAACATGTCCTATGCGACTGAGGAATATTTTTTATATATTGAATATTTAAATTCTAGGGATGTTATGAGAATCAATCAAGATGATTTTTTCCCCCCACCTGGAAAAGGAAGGTAATGAGTGCCGGAGATGCTGAATGGTCTTTCTAAGATCATGTACCTACCAAGCGGAACCAGGATTCAAACGTCAGTCTGTCTGCCCATGTCTCTATATTCGTTCCATTCTGCCCCATCTCCTCCTGTGGTGCAAACACCAGCCTCAAGTTCCACCGTTTTGTTTACCATCATGTGGCGGCATCAGAGCAGAGGCGCTGCTAACATTAGTGTGAAGCGAGTAGTTTGCTTAATTCTCTCAACAATGCTGAGTGAGGGACCTTGTTATAACTATGTCTATGAGCATCTCGATTGACAAGTATGGACAGTGAGGCTTAGAGAGGTGAGGTGGCCTGCATGAATCACAGATGCAGCCTTGGAAGCCAATTCTGTCTGACTCCAGAGCCCAGGTTCCCTTCTCTATACTAGTGTTTTCCAACCAAGTGTTCGACGGTGATGGAAATGTTGAGCCACTGAGCAGTTTAAATGTGGCCATTCAACAGAGGAACTGAATTTTTAACTCTGGTGGCTCAGAGGTTAAAGCGTCTGCCTGTAATGCAGGAGACCTGGGTTCGATCCCTGGGTCGGGAAGATCCCGTGGAGAAGAAAATGGCAACCCACTCCAGTATTCTTGCCTGGAGAATCCCATGGACGGAGGAGCCTGGTGGGCTACAGTGCACGGGGTTGCAAAGAGTCCGACACGACTGAGCAACTTAACTTAATTTTAATTAGCTTAAATTGAAGTAATCACATGTGGCTCGTAGCTACCATGGTAGACACCTTAACTTACACCATTGAAATAAAGACTCAGTTTATACTACTTCCCTGTCTCTCTTTGTCTTCCTCCTACCCTCCTCATTTTCCTTACTTTCCTTACTGGCTGAGGACCTACCATGCAGAAGTCAATGAGTAGATGGGGAGTTGGGGAGTGGCAGAGCAAGAATCATCAGCCCTCATGCCTGCTCTGGCTTCTGTTCCAGGT
>NW_011494816.1:48872-60156 GCF_000754665.1 Bison bison bison | reverse complement strand
TCAAGGTGGGGAGATTAGACATGTGCATAAATAACTAAAAACATAGAGTTGAAGGTTTAATGTTCTAAGTGCCCCAAGAGAGGAGCAGATAAGAGGCAAGTGGATAAGAAGGTTCATCGTGTCTCCTTTTAGGGCTGTTGGTGGGGGCGTGTGTGTGAGATAACCCATGTGAATGTGCATTAGCAGTAACGAGCTTCATAAATTGTCAAGTGCTCTGTAGACGCAGGCCATCAAAAACAACATTATCTTAACCTTGCGAGCTGGTAATATTCCAAGGGCCTGCATCTGTGATCTCATTTGATCTTCACAGGCTCTCTTGAGGTGTGCAGGATCCTATCCCCTATCTGAGATGTGGAAAGTGGGTCCTCAGAAAGGGTGAACACCTGCCTATAGACATTCACTTGGTTGGGGCGGAGACTGGAATGCTTCTTTGGTTTCCTGACCCTGAAATCAGGGCTCCTTGCCACCCCCTTGCGACCCTTGGCAGGGTTCTGTGAGTCACTTTAGCCATCCACCCTAATTACTGGCACCAGCTGGCCTCCTAGGGATACAACTCCTGGGGTTTAGGCAACTCTGCTGAAGCTGGCTGGATTGTGCTCCAGCTGCACCCCGACCCAGGGCAGGGTATTGGATGCACCAAGGCTTTTGTCATAACAGAGGATGTGCCAGAGAATGAGGTCAGTGGTGGGGCCATCCTGATGTGGCTGCAGATTCCACAACCCTGAAGGTTGCTCAAATGCACAGGCTTCTGAGGGGCCCATCAGCATTCCTGGCATTTATTCCTCAAGGATCTCAGCCCAAGAGAATCATAAAAGAGATGCCTTCCAATCTTTCACCCAGATCTCTCTTTACATAGATGGGAAGATCGAGGCCCAAAAAGGGGGAGAAAATATGTACAGCCAAGAGCCAGTTAACTCCCACTTCTGCTGCGTTGACTCTGTTTCTTGACTCCCAAATCATGCCTCCTAACAAACCATGTTAGATTTTTCTTCAGGGTTTGCTTTGACAATTTAAAACAAAAGAAAACCAAGTGCAAACAACTGTGTAACTTGCTTTGTTGACGTCCTCACGAGATGACTGCCTGATGTCTGTCCACGGACGGAGAGGGTCAGAACTCAGAGGCTCGTCTATTGAAGCCTCTAGCTTACAAAAGTCTTAACAGAGACATTTGCGTCAATTTCTGGTGCCAGGAACACACGAACTTTGAGGGGACAGCACATGCACTTGGTACAGGGTCTCTACTCTGATGATTCTGTTCTGATGGGGACCTGGGGTAGCACATACAGGGAACTATTGTCCCTGCCTCATTTGGAACTTGAGTCCATCCTGAAAGCTCTGAAGCAAACATAGCTCAGCTTGCCTCTTCCAAGCCTAGTTTTAGTTCTGTTTCTTCCAGGAAGATGTCCCTAACTTTTCCAGCACCAGTTCTTCATTCCCCTCTTCACTTTTTTATTGTCTGTCCCACTCCACTTTGACCTTCTACTGGATGCAGAACTCCAAGGAAAGGGAATTAGCATGTCTTGCACACCTGCTCTGGGGCAGGATTTGCATGCTTATCTCATTTAAGCCTCTCAACAACCCATGAAGAGGATGTCATTATCCCTTTCTCAGAAGGCAGGGTGCTAAGTCTCAGAGAGGAGAGGTAGTTTGCCTAAGACTGCACAGTGCATACCTCATTAATTTAGTCAGTAAAATTTTATTGGGCACCTGCCTTGCCATGTACCAGGCACTGCCCTAGGTGAAGCGAAGCCCTTTATCTCATGAAAAGCTTATGCACCAATGGGAGACACACAAAAATAAACAGGCTTGTATCTGTTTCACCATGTCTGGCACTTAGAAGATTCAAAAGTGGGGGGCTGGAATCATCTCAAGTCTCATGCAATCACATGTCTGGTGGTTGATGCTGGTTTTCAGGTTCCTTTCCATACCATCACATTACATGGGCTAGTTTGGGCTCCCTCACAGCCTGGTGATTAGGTTCCAAGATTGATGAATAGAATGAATATTATTTCCTTCATTCTGGAGCTGAGTCATCAAAAATAATATGGGGTTATTATTGGGGTTCTACTTGGGGTTCTCTCTGGGGACACTCAAAGTACTCACAAAGTCCAGTCCAGCTTCAACAGGAGGAGAAACAGATTCTTCCTCTTAGTGGGGAGTGGCCAGTTTTTGGAAGAACTTGCAGCATTGAAAAATCTTGCATTTGTCAGTTTCGAAAACATGGTCTGTCACAGGTCCGGAGGCAGTCGTGATGGGTATGTTCAAGAAGACGTCACAAGTGGACTATAGGGAAAGTGCTGTTAAATGAAGCAAACCAAGGAGTGCAGAAAGGAAATCCCACTTGGCCAGAGAGGGTGTTAGAGATTGGATTCCCAAAGGAGATATTTAGAATTTGGGTACACAAAGTTTATTAGGGGCCAACACCTGTGAAAGAAAGGAAGAGGAGGCAATACCAGGAGGAGGGAGAAGCTGAACTGTGATAGAGTTTCAACTGCAGCTGTGTGTTCTGGAGCAAATTTTGCTTATCAGACTTGTAACTTGTCAGGTCAAAATGACTGGAACTTTATACGCTGCCTTGCATAATCATGGGATGTGGGCTATGCCAGCAAGAGCATGACCTTGAGTGAGACTAGCCTGGCCTCAGAGCTAAGGCAGACCCTGAAGGAGTTGCTAGCCGGAAGCGGTCTGCTGACAGCACTCTCCTGAGCTGGGCAATAAGTTTTTCCTAGAAAGGGGTCCTGTGTGATGCATCTCTGGGCATACCACAAGGGGGAGCACTTTCCAGTTCTCATATATTCTGGTTGTCTTTCCTACAAGGGGGTTTCATAAAATACTTTCTGTATTTAAATATACCACTCTGTGTGTTGCGGTCCATGGGGTTGCAAAGAGTAGGACACAACTGAGCGACTGAACAACAGCAACAATACCACTCTCCATAAATTGAATAGATTTCCATGTCTTGCAAGCCAATATACCAGCCTAAGGCTCTGGGTCTCAGTTTGTCTACTTGCAAAGCAATGGGGTTGGATGGGCCTCCTCCTTTTGAAGTTCTGTGATTCTTATCCACTGAGCCGCCACCTTTTACACAGCCAGCCCTGCAGTAAGACGAACACAGTTCACTTGTTGAGAGTCTCTTATCAGATACAGACCCAGACAGACACAGTCTGGTTTAGCTGTTCATGTGATTTATTCACCCTGCTCAGAAGAAAGCGCCAGGTGATATCTGAGCTGTAGCAGCAGCCAGCTGGCTCACAACACATTCCAGGTATAAAAATAGAATTATCAGAGGTTGGTGCTCCTTGCAAACTGATTTCAGACTCGAGGAATACCAAGACGTCCTGGAAAATGTTG
Organism: Bison bison bison; assembly: GCF_000754665.1. Lineage (NCBI taxonomy): Eukaryota > Metazoa > Chordata > Mammalia > Artiodactyla > Bovidae > Bison > Bison bison. Next base: position 56,805 of record NW_011494816.1, on the reverse strand, counting down.
GTAAACTCAGTTCCTCAATGGGCCTCCATTTTCTCACTTGGCAAGCACAATGGGGCTAATGGAAGAAGATTGTTGAGGGCGTTCAGGATGTGGATGCTGGGCAGTCCCAGAAATTAGACTATTCACCCCAAAGTCCTTCAAAAAAGTAGAGATGTATAGACTTGGACAACACACAATATTGGAGTTCTACAAACCAAGGTATCAATTATAGAATCTTAGTCCATGTTTCCTTACCTTAAAAGTGTATGTCAAAGCTATCTCATAGGCTTATTCTGAATACTGGAAAAATAATGTGTTATAAAACATTTAGAACAATGCCAGGCACATTCTTGAGTGGATAACATTAGTGTCAAAGAGGAATATAAACCTTTATTTTCTTCTTTCTTTTTTAGTTACAAGTGTGCAATATAGTGATTCACAATTTTTAAAGGTTGGACTCCATTTATAGTTATTATAAGATCTTGGCTATATTCCTTGTATTGTGTTCCATATCCTTATAGCTTATTTTATACCTAATAGTTTATGCCTCTTATTCCCCTACCCCTATCTTGCTCCTTCCCTCTTCTTCCCACCCCACCCCATAACCAATAGTTTGTTTTCTATATCTGTGAGTCTGCTTCTTTTTCATTACAGTTACTTGTTTGTTCTATTTTTATGATTACATGTATAAGTGATATCAGAATATTTGTCTTTCATCTGTCTAACTTATTTCACATAGCATAATATCCTCCAAGTCCATTCATGTTGCTGCAAATGTAAAAAAATTCATTCTTTTTTATGGCTGAGTAGTTCAGTTCAGTTCAGTTGCTTAGTTGTGTCTGACTCTTTGCAACCCCATGGACTACAGCATTCAAGGCTTCCCTCTCTATCACCATCTCTCAGAGTTTGCTCAAACTCATGTCCATTGAGTCAGTAATGCCATCCAACCATCTCCTCCTCTGTCTTCCCCTTCTCCTCCTGCCTTCAATCTTTCCCAGCATCAGGGTCTTTTCCATTGAGTCAGTTCTTTGCATCAGGTGGCCAAAGTATTGGAACTTCAGCTTCAGCATCAGTCCTTCCAATGAATATTCAGGACTGATTTCTTTTAGGATTGACTGGTTGGATCTCTTTGCAGTCCAAGGAATTCTCAAGAGTCTTCTCCAATACCACAGTTCAAAAGTATCAGTTCTTCAGTGCTCAAATTTCTTTATAGTTTAACTCTCACATCCATACATGACTACTGGAAAAACCATACCTTTGACTAGATGGGCCTTTGTTGGCAAAGTAATGTCTCTGCTTTTTAATATGCTGTCCAGGTTGGCATAGCTTTTCTTCCAAGGAGCAAGCATCTTTTAATTCCATGGCTGCAGTCACCATCTGCAGTGATTTTGGAGCCCAAGAAAATAAAGTCTGTCACTCTTTCCATTGTTTCCCCAACTTTTTGCTATGAAGTGATGTCCAGATGCCATGATCTTCTTTTTGTGAATGTTGAGTATTAAGCCAGCTTTTCATTCTCCTCATTTACTTTCATCAAGAGGCTCTTTAGTTCCTCTTCTCTGTCTGCCATAAGGGTCAAGTCATCTGCATGTCTGAGGTTATTGATATTTCTCCCAGCAATCTTGATTCCAACTTGGGCTTCATCTAGCCCAGCATTTCACATGATGTACTCTGCATATAAGTTAAATAAGCAGGGTGACAATATACAGCCTTGACGTACTCCTTTCCCGATTTGGAACCAGTCTGTTGTTTCATGTCCGGTTCTAACTGTTGCTTCTTGACCTGCATACAAATTTCTCAGGAGGCAGGTTAAATAGTTTGATATTCACATCTCTTTAAGAATTTTCCACAGTCTGTTGTGATCTACATAGTCAGAGGCTTTAGCATAGTCAATGAAGCAGAAGTAGATGTTTTTCTGGAATTCTCCTGCTTTTTCTAGAATCCGATGGATGTTGGTAATTTGATTTCTGGTTTCTCTGCCTTTTCTAAATCCAGCTTGTACATCTGGAAGTTCTTGGATCATGTACTGTTGAAGCCTTGTTTGGAGAATTTCGAGGATTACTTTGCTAGCATGTGAGATGAGTGCAATTGTGTGGTAGTTTGAACATTCTTTGGCATTGTCCTTTTTTGGGACTAGAATGAAAACTGACATTTTCCAGTCCTGTGGTCACTGATGAGTTTTCCAAATTTGCTGGCATATTGAGTGAAACAGTTTCACACCATCATCTTTTAGGATTTGAAATAGCTCAACTGGAATTCCATCACCTTCACTAGCTTTGTTTGTAGTGATCTTCCAAAGGCCCACTTGGTTTCACACTCAAAGATATCTGGCTCTAGGTGATGATCACACCATCATGGTTATCTGGGTCATGAAGATCTTTTGGTCTATCTCTCTTCTGTGTATTCTTGCCACCTCTTCTTAATATCTTCTGCTTCTGTTAGTTCCATACCATTTTTTTTCTTTTATTGTGCCCATTTTGCATGAAATATTCCCTTGGTATCTCTAATTTTCTTGAGGAGATCTCAGTCATTCTTTTGTTTTCCTCTATTTTTTTGCACTGGTCACTTAGGAAGGCTTTCTTATCTCTCCTTGCTATTCTTTGGGACTCTGAATTCAGATGGATATATCTTTCCTTTTCTCCTTTGTCTTTCATTTCTCTTCTTTTCTGAGCTATTTGTAAGGCCTCCTTGGACAACCATTTTGCCGTTTTGGTTTTCTTTTCCTTGGGTATGGTTTTGATCACAGCCTCCTATACAATGTTACAAACCTCTGTGCATATTTCTTCAGGTACTCTATCAGATCTAATCCCTTCGATCTATTTGTCACTTTCACTGTATAATTGTAAGGCATTTGGTTTAGGTCATGCCTGAATGGTCTAGTGGTTTTCCCTACTTTCTTCAATTTAAGTCTGAATCTGCAATAAGGAGTTCATGATCTGAACCACAGTCAGCTCCCAGTCTTGTTTTTGCTGACTGTATAGAGCTTCTCCCTCCTCAGCTACAAAGAATATAATCAATATGATTTTGGTATTGACCATCTGGTGATGTCCATGGATAAAGTCATCTCTTGTGTTGTTGGAAGAGTGTGTTTGCTATGACCATTGCATTCTCTTGGCAAAATCTGGTTAGCTTTTGCACTGCTTCATTTTGTACTCCAAGGCCAAACTTGCCTCTAGAACTAACACCAAAAAAGATGTCCTTTTCATTATAGAGGGCTGGAATGAAAAAGTAGGAAGTCAAGAGATACATGGAGTAACAGGAAAGTTTGGCCTTGGAGTACAAAATAAAGCCAGGCAAAGGCTAGCTGAGTAGTACTCCATTGTGTGTGTGTGTGTGTGTGTGTGTGTGTGTGTGTATGTGTGCACGCGCACATAGGCTTCCCTGGTAGCTAAAGTGGTAAAGAATCTGCCTGAAAAGCAGGGGACCGTGGTTCGATTCCTGGGTTGGGAAGAGCCCCTAGAGAAGGGATAGGCTACCTACTCTATTTTTCTTGTCTGGAGAATTCCCATGGACAGAGGAGCCTGGTGGGCTATAGTCCATGGGATTGTGAAGAGTCAGACACGACTGAGTGACTAAGCACAGCATATGTATACACACACACACACACACACACATATTATATATATACCACATCATCTTTCCATTTGTCTGTTGTTGGACAATTAGGACATCTTGTCTTGGGTTTTTGTTTGTTGGGATTTTTTTCATATTAATGATTCAATTTTATTACTGGTACTCGGTCTGTTCATATTTTTTATTTCTTCCTGGTTCAGTCATGGGTACTATACCTGTCTAAGAACTTGCCCATTTCTTTGATTGTCCATTTTATTGGCACATATTTGTTCATAGCAACTTTCAATTATCAAGTCTTGATTCTTTTCCAGGTATTGTGATGCTATGAATAGAAAGTTATCAAAACATGCTCTAACCTCAAGGAATTTTGATATAGTAAGGAAAAAAAAATATTGTTCTAGTACATACTCTGTCAAATCCCAGCTAAGTGACTGTGAACAAGTCATTTCAATTCTGTGGGCCTCAGTTTCTTCTAAAGCAGAGATAAGTCTACTTTGCTCATAGGCTTGGTTGATGACTCTATGAGATGATGTGCATAAATGCCTGGCTCAGCTGCCATTTGTTAAGTATCTCCTATTACAGCATGAGCTGTGATCCACCCTATTGGCCTTCATTTTTCCATGGGCTACTCAGCATGGAAGACTCCTAAAAACCCTGAAACCACAGGAAATTTGCCCACCCTCTTTGGCCATTTGACCTGCTTTATATTTTATGGGATATTTTAAGGCAGAAGTTTGAAATAACAGTGGACGAGAAGCCAGGAATGAATAGGCTCAAGACCATGCTTTGCTACCTTACAGTTTAGAAAATTAAAGTGCCCCATAGATAGCTTCACCAACTCAGTGAACATGAATTAGAGCAAATTCTGGGAGATAATGGAGGACAGAGGAGCCTGGTGTGTTATAGTCCATGGCGTTGCAAAGAGTTGGACATGACTTAGCAACTAAGTAACAACAACAGCTATAATGTCCCCCTTTATTGAGGGAAATAAAATTTGGAATCAGGCCCCCAGGGCTTACAGTACTGACTCTGCTCTTAATGTGAAATCTGACACTGAGCCTCAGATGGAGGCCTCAGTTTTCTCATTTGGGCCATGGCTCTAAGCTATGCCTGTCATAGGGGTGCTGTGGAATCCATGAGATGGTGTTGGTAACCTATTTAGTACATGGCCTGGCTTAGAGACTAATGTTCATTAGTCACCTTCTCTAATGTTCATTAGTCACCAGCATTTGCTACAGTAATTGCAGAACATGGGCTCAGTAGTGCGGCTCCTGGGATTTAGAGCACAGGTTCAATAGTTGTGGCCATGGGCTAAGTTTCTCTGTGGCATATGGGATTTTCCCAGATCAAGGATTGAACCTGCGTCTCTTGCATTGGCAGGTGGATTTGTCACCACTGAGCCACCAGGGAAGCGCTGTAGTTCTGCTTCACATTAGCCATGTCGGTGCCCGACACATAGGAAGTGCTCAGTTAGGTGTGTCCTGTTCCTCCACAGACAAAGGTCACTTTCAATCCTGACATCGTTTTTGCAGAGTATTTCTTTTTTTGTCAACTTTTGTCTGACTTTTTCTTTCCCAAGGAGCTTAAATCCCCTCCCTGAGTCTAAAGGTGATTTTTCCTGACTGGGGCACCTCAGGTCAGCTGTTCCCTTGGGAAAGTCACAGGGGAAGTGAGGCGTGTGTTGTGTGCTGAGGCTGTCAGTGGTCTTGTGTCAGGTCTAGGGACCCAGGGCACATGATCACTTGGCCCCATCATTCCAGGTCACTCATGGCTTTGTGGTTGTGGTAATGTATATAGAAGGAATGAGCAAGTCTCTTGCACTCTCTCTCTCTCTCTCACACACACACACACGTGCAAGTTCCCAGTGATTCACATCCTCTTCTAATGACAGCAGATGACCGTGGAAAGCTGGATGGCTCTGGGAGTGGAGGCCAGTCAAGTGCATCTCTCAGTTCCCAAAGTGATCCTGTGGTTGCAGTGACTCATAGCTCAAGATGCAGAGTGAGGGAGCAAGAGAGAATCATGATCGGTTTGCCTCTGGCAATGATCTTGGAAGCTCTGAAGCCTGAAGACAAACCACATGTCTGGGCTTTTGAGAGAGCTATGAAATCCTCTAAATTTTAGATGAGGCTGTCTTCTGGGATCAGTCATCTCGAGGAGAGAAGTCATTTTGTTACTAAAATCTACACTGGAATCATAATAGCTCACCATGCTATGCATTTGTAGGCTCCTGGTCCACTGAGATCATCTGGCAGAAGCCTCGAGTTCAGTTGCAGAATTACTTCCCAGCCCGGGATCTTTCCAGTCCACAAACAAGGGTTTAACCATCCCCAACCTGTTTAAAAAGGTGCTAATAATTTCCAAGTGTCTTTTGGTCCTCTGTGGGCATTCCATATGTTTTCTTAGTTAACCCTGTCCACTCCTGCGTGAGACACATATTATTGTCCTCACCTCTCCGAGTGTAAAAGGCTCTTGTTTAAATAATTCATCCAAGAATTCACGGTGGAAGAGCCAGGAACTGAAGCCTGGTTTTTGTTTCCAGAAACTACACTTTCCCTGCTCCAGCACACAGGCCACAGCTGTGGCCCTTCCTCCACGGCCTCTGCAGTCCTGTGCGTCAGACCCTCTACTAACCTTGGTGTCTCATCACATGGTCACCCGCGGCGTGGCCACCCAGACACAACTTACAGAGAAGAAAGGAAAATGTGGTGGAGGATGCGACATTGGGCAGGATTCAGATTTTCTCACTCAAAGTGAGGGGTTTGGTCAGATAATCTCTTGGCTTCACTCCTGCTTGAATGGTTTAGAGAAGTGGTTCTCAACACAGGCTGTGCATTCAAACCTCCTGGGAGAACTTTTCAAAAACACCAATGCCTAGGCTTCTTTCTAGAGACTTTGGTTTAATTGGTCTGGAGGGCGGCCCAGACACAAATATTTTTTAAAGCTTGCCAGGCTTTAAAAATGGGCAGGAAGACTTGGGTATTCCTAGTTTAGAGTTCCCTGACCTTTCCACTCCTCTGTCTTATTGCTAAAACATCATTGACTTACTGCACAAGCCAGAAACTTGCAGGTTGACTTTGTGCTCTCTACAGTCACATCCAGTCTAACAAGTCCTCCTGTCTCTACTCTTCTCTGTTGTTTTCTGCTCTCTTCTAAGAAGTCACCATTATCTTTCTCCTATGCTATTGAGATAGCCAGGTAGATCCTGGTGGTTACCAGTCACCATCATCCATCTGTCTCCTTGTCCTTACGAGAAACTTGATTTTGGGCACGAATTCATCTCTCTCCCATGAGGCTAGGGGAATGCTGCCACCACCCCTAGTTGAGGGATGGAACCTAACAAAGCCTTGGAAAATGCTGTTTACCTAGGTTTGAGCTTGTGACCTTAGTGGCCTAATTAAACTGAAAGAAGCGGAGGACTTATAACTTCTTCTGGAGGTAGCAGAGTCTTCCTCTCCTCTCCTGGATATAAACAAGGAAGCATACATACCAGGTTACCACTGTCAGCCATCCTGTAACTGTCAAGGGAAATGGCTTCAGGGTGAGGTGGATTGGAAATATATATATGTCCAATTGTAAATGTTTATCTAATATATTGAATGTAAATTTATCTATAAACATGTCAAGCTAAGATTGTTTCCCTTCATAGTATAGATTACTATGATATATAGTAAATATTATTATATTACATCAGTTCAGTTCAGTCACTCAGTCGTGTCTGACTCTTTGCAACCCCATGAATCACAGCATGCCAGGCCTCCCTGTCCATCACCAACTCCTGGAGTTCACTCAAACTCACGTCCATCGAGTCAGTGATGCCATCCAGCCATCTCATCCTCTGTCGTCCCCTTCTCCTCCTGAAACCAATCCCTCCCAGCATTAGAGTCTTTTCCAATGAGTCAACTCTTCGCATGAGGTGGCCAAAGTACTGGAGTTTCAGCTTTAGCATCAGTCCTTCCAATGAACACCTAGGACTGATCTCCTTTAGGACGGACTACCTGGATCTCCTTGTAGTCCAAGGTACTCTCAAGAGTCTTCTCCAATACCTCAGTTCAAAAGCATCAATTCTTCAGTGCTCAGCTTTCTTCACAGTCCAACTCTCACATCCATACATGACCACTGGAAAAACCATAGCCTCGACTAGATGAATCTTTGTTAGAAAAGTAATATCTCTGCTTTTCAATATGCTTTCTAGGTTAGTCATAACTTTCCTTCCAAGAAGTTAACGTCTTTTAATTTCATGGCTGCAATCATCATCTGCAGTGATTTTGGAGCCCCAAAAGATAAAGTCTGACACTGTTTCCACTGTTTCCCATCTATTTGCCATGAAGTGATGGGACCAGATGCCATGATCTTCGTTTTCTGAATGTTGAGCTTTAAGCCA
>NW_011494816.1:47309-48532 GCF_000754665.1 Bison bison bison | reverse complement strand
TCATCAAGAGGCTTTTTAGTTCCTCTTCACTTTCTGCCATAAGGGTGGTGTCATCTGCATATCTGAGGTTATTGATATTTCTCCCGGCAATCTTGATTCCAGCCTGTGCTTCATCCAGCCCAGTGTTTCTCATAATGTACTCTGCATATAAGTTAAATAAGCAGGGTGACAATAAACAGCCTTGACGTACTCCTTTTCCTGTTTGGAACCAGTCTGTTGTTCCATGTCCAGTTCTAAGTGTTGGTTCCTGACCTGCATATAGGTTTCTCAAGAGGCAAGTCAGGTGGTCTGGTATTTCCATATCTTTCAGGATTTTCCACAGTTTATTGTGGTCCACACAGTCAAAGGCTTTGGCATAGTCAATAAAGCAGAAATAGATGTTTTTATGGAACTCTCTTGCTTTTTCCATGATCCAACGGATGTTGGCAATTTGATCTCTGGTTCCTCTGCCTTTTCTAAAACCAGCTTGAACATCTGGAAGTTCACGGTTCATATATTGCTGAAGCCTGGGTTGGAGAATTTTGAGCATTACTTTACTAGTGTGTGAGATGAGTGCAATTGTGCAGTAGTTTGAGCATTCTTTGGCATTGCCTTTCCTTGGGATTGGAATGAAAACTGACCTTTTCCAGTCCTGTGGCCACTGCTGAGTTTTCCAAATTTGCTGGCATATTGAGTGCACCACTTTCACAGCATCATCTTTCAGGATTTGAAATAGCTCAACTGGAATTCCGTCACCTCCACTAGCTTTATTCGTAGTGATGCTTTCTAAGGCCCACTTGACTTCACATTCCAGGATGTCTGGCTCTAGGTCAGTGATCACACCATCGTGATTATCTGGGTCGTGAAGCTCTTTTTTGTACAGTTCTTCTGTGTATTCTTGCCACCTCTTCTTAATATCTTCTGCTTCTGTTAGGTCCATACCATTTCTGTCCCTTATTGAGCCCATCTTTGCATAAAATGTTCCCTTGATATCTCTAATTTTCTTGAAGAGATCTCTAGTCTTTCCCATTTTGTTGTTTTCCTCTATTTCTTTTCACTGATTGCTGAGGATGACTTTCTTTTCTGTCCTTGCTATTCTTTGGAACTCTGCATTCAGATGCTTATATCTTTCCTTTTCTCCTTTGCTTTTCACTTCTCTTCTTTTCACAGCTATTTGTAAGGCCTCCTGAGACAGCCATTTTGCTTTTTTGCATTTCTTTTCCATGGGGATGTTCTTGACCCCT
>NW_011494816.1:46176-47209 GCF_000754665.1 Bison bison bison | reverse complement strand
AAATCTGAATTTGGCAATAAGGAGTTCATGATCTGAGCCACAGTCAGCTCCTGGTCTTATTTTTGCAATATCACAGTAATCCAAGCCTATGCCCCAACCAGTAATGCTGAAGAAGCTGAAGTTGAACAGATCTATGAAGACCTACATCAGTTTTCATTCCAATCACAAAAAAGGCAATGCCAAAGAATGCTCAAACTACTGCACAATTGCACTCATCTCACACACTAGTAAAGTAATGCTCAAGGTTCTCCAAGCCAGGCTTCAGCAATATGTGAACCGTGAACTTCCTGATGTTCAAGCTGGTTTTAGAAAAGGCAGAGGAACCAGAGATCAAATTGCCAACATCTGCTGGATCATGGAAAAAGCAAGAGAGTTCCAGAAAAACATCTATTTCTGCTTTATTGACTATGCCAAAGCCTTTGACTGTGTGGATCACAATAAACTGGAAAATTCTGAAAGAGATAGGAATACCAGACCACCTGATCTGCCTCTTGAGAAATTTGTATGCAGGTCAGGAAGCAACACTTAGAACTGGACATGGAACAACAGACTGGTTACAAATAGGAAAAGGAGTACGTCAAGGCTGTATATTCTCAACCTGCTTATTTAACTTATATGCAGAGTACATCATGAGAAATGCTGGACTGGAAGAAACACAAGCTGGAATCAAGATTGCCGGGAGAAATATCAATAACCTCAGATATGCCGATGATACCACCCTTATGGCAGAAAGTGAAAAGGAACTAAAAAGCCTCTTGATGAAAGTGAAAGTGGAGAGTGAAAAAGTTGGCTTAAAGCTCAACATTCTGAAAACAAAGATCAAGGCATCCGGTCCCACCTCTTCATGGGAAATAGATGGGGAAACAGTGGAAACAGTGTCAGACTGTATTTTTGGGGGCTCCAAAATCACTGTAGATGGTGACTACAGCCATGAAATTAAAAGATGCTTGCTGCTTGGAAGGAAAGTTATGACTAACCTAGATAGCATATTCAAAAACGGAGACATTACTTTGCCAACAAAGATTCGTCTAGT
>NW_011494816.1:27399-46076 GCF_000754665.1 Bison bison bison | reverse complement strand
GAATCCCTTGGACTGCAAGGAGATCCAACCAGTCCATTCTGAAGGAGGTCAGCCCTGGGATTTCTTTGGAAGGAATGATGCTACAACTGAAACTCCAGTACTTTGGTCACCTCATGCGAAGAGTTGACTCATTGGAAAAGACTCTGATGCTGGGGGGATTGGGGGCAGGAGGAGAAGCGGGCAATAGAGGATGAGATGGCTGGATGGCATCACTGACTCGATGGACGTGAGTCTGAGTGAACTCCAGGAGTTGGTGAGGGACAGGGAGGCCTGGCGTGCTGTGATTCATGGGGTCGCAAAGAGTCGGACATGACTGAGCAACTGATCTGTCTGATCTGATCTGATGAAGATCTACAAGACCTTTTAGAACTAACACCCAAAAAAGATGTCCTTTTCATTATAGGGGTTGGAATGCAAAAGTAGGAATTTAAGAAACACCTGGAGTAACAGGCAATTTGGCCTTGGAGTACGAAATGAAGCAGGGCAAAGAGTTTTGCCAAGAGAACACACTGGTCATAGCAACCATCCTCTTCCAACAACACAAGAGAAGACTCTACACATAGACATCACCAGATGGTCAACACCAAAATCAGATTGATTATATTCTTTGCACCCAAAGATGGAGAAGCTCTATACAGTTTAATAATGTGTGTGGAACATATCATATCAGACATGCAATAAATATGCAATGAGTCAATGAATGGCCTCGTTATCTGGAATCAAGTCAGCCTGGGTCACAGTATTCTGTGGAACAAGTTTGGCAAGCTTTTTCTATAAAGGGACAATGTATATATATTTTAGGCTTTGTGAAGTGTATGATCTCTGTTGCAATTGTTCAGTTCTGTGGTTGTGGAGCCAAAGTAGCCAGAGAAAATATGCAAATGAATGAATCAAACTGTGTTCCAATAAAACTTGATTTATAAAAACAGGCAGTAGGCCTACTTTGGCCTGTGGGCTATATTTTGCTGAGCTAAATAATACAGGGGGGAGAAAAAGGTTGGATCAGATAAAAATGATACATATTTGTCCAGCCTGCAGAACCTCTGGCTCCCATGACAGACATCACTAATCAATTAAGCCCCACTTTCAGGCAGCTAAACCTGCATTTACTCTCACACACCTCAGTCAGCACAATCAATCAATTAAAACTGAGTGCAGCCTGTTTGCCATCCCCCTGCCTAGATAATGTTCTTCATTCCTTACAAAGCCCTGGGGTTGGGAGCTCACAGGTCTGGGTTTTAGGCTTGGGTTTTCTGCTAGTGTTCTGTGTGATATCATCCCAGATATTTTCTTTCTGTGCATCTCATTCATTTCTAATGTTGGGAGTTTTGTTGACAGCAACTTGAGAGATGACCTAGGCAAAGATTCCTCAAAAAAAAAAGGCCTGCCTGGTTTTCCTCTCTGTGTGTTTGCTGTGTGGTCAATGAAGCAAGGAAAAATAATTTAAGCCAGTTGTGATAATAGAGCATTAGAACCTGGGCTCATATTTTTTCCTTTCCACCTTGCTGAGTTACTAAGGGCAGATCGCGGCTTTAGTGGCAAAGAATGGCTGACATCCCATTCCAGAGTGCCACCTTTCCTCCCATTGTGCCACTTGTCAAGTTCTCCAAATATGCCCCTTTCACCTTCCATTTCAACATTATTTTCCTTCTGAGGCTCCTGACATGTTTAATTCCTTGGCTAAGCCCTCTCCCCGTCCAAATGTCGCCACCCTTGTCATACAATTTATTTTCTGGACACATATAAAGTCAAGACTGAACATTTTTCTCTGCTGTGAACTCTTGAGAAATAGCCTTTGGAGCAGCCATCCATCACAGTGGCAATAATACTCGAAGAGTAAATTCTTTTTGATTTGTTTAGTATTTCTCATTCTAGATCAGATTTCATCAAGTGCAGCCTGTGTCAGCAAAAAGTGCCCCCTTTGGGTATGTATCTATTCCTATCAATCAGTCACAGAAAGGGGAAAGGAAATGACCTAAAGCACCTATCATGTGCCAGCTTTGGTGCTAAAGGTGGGTGATTAGTCTCCATTATGATGATGAGACAATGGGCTCAGGGAAGTTTAAAGACAGAGAGAAGATTGGAATGAGTTTTCAGATGCCTAGCTGTATTATTCAGGGTTTTCCAAAGATACAGAAAATGTATGTGTGTGTATACATTTCCTCCTATATCTATTTTTCTTCCCATCTATTTATCATCTATTGAGAGATTAATTTTAAGGAAGCAATTATAGGGGCTAGCAAGTCTGCAATCTGCAGGGCAGTCTGGTTGGCTAGAAATTCAGTTAAGGGTTGATATTGCTGTCTTGAGTCTCAAATCCTCAGGGCAGGTCAACAGATTGAAAATTCAGGCATGGTTTCCATGTTATAGTCTTGAGGCAGAACTCCCTCTTCACTGGGAAACTGCATTTAAGGTTTTTAACTGATTGAATGAGGCCCACTTACACTAAGGAGGATAATCTGTTTAAAGTCCACTGATTATAAATGTTTATCTATGAAAATCAAAAGACTTTCATAGCAACATCTAAACTACTATTTGCCCAAACAATTGGGTACATTGCCTACCCAACTGACCCATGGAGTTAACCATCGAATTAGTCTACTCTTCTATTTCTCATTCTCCCTCAAAGTTTGACAAGCTCTGCAAGAGAGCTTAAGTTCTCTTAGATCTGGTTGATTATTTAGAGTGCACTCAAGGGCCAACCAGAGAAGGCAATGGCACCCCACTCCAGTACTCTTGCCTGGAAAATCCCATGGACAGAGGAGCCTGGTAGGCTTCAGTCCATGGGGTCGCTAAGAGTCGGACACGACTGAGCGACTTTACTTTCACTTTTCACTTTCATGCATTGGAAAAGGAAATGGCAACCCACTCCAGTGTTCTTGCCTGGAGAATCCCAGGGACGGGGGAGCCTGGTGGGCTGCCGTCTATGGGGTCGCACAGAGTCGGACACGACTGTAGTGACTTAGCAGCAGCAGCAGCAAGGGATCATCTCAGAGTTCCTCTTGTGAGAACAGGCAGTAGAAATATGGGGAAAATGTGCTTCTATGAGAGAAAATGGTATGTGAGAAAGCATAAGAGCAAAACACAGGATTGGCCATTAGAAATGACAAATCAAGTTATGTCAGCTAGAACACTGAGTGTGCAGATGAGTGGTCACAAGGAGGCCGCAGGAGGTGGCAGAGACCCCACAACAGAGGGACTTAGAAACCATGTTGGAACGTTCAGATCTTTTCTTAGAGCACAGAAGAGCCAGAAAAGACCTTCAAGCAAGATCAAAATGCTTGGTAGAAGGGTACTATCCACTACCTTCGTTCAGTGAGAGTCTCCCAAGTTTCAGATCCTGTGTTGGCCCTTGCTGCTGCTGCTGCTGCTGCTAAGTCGCTTCAGTCGTGTCTGACTCTGTGCGACCCCATAGATGGCAGCCCATCAGGCTCCCCCATCCCTGGGATTCTCCAGGCAAGAATACTGGGGTGGGTTGCCATTTCCTTCTCCAATGCATGAAAGTGAAAAGTGAAAGTGAAGTCGTTCAGTCGTGTCCGACTCTTAGCGACCCCGTGGACTGCAGCCTACCAGGCTCCTCTGTCCATGGGATTTTCCAGGTAAGAGTACTGGAGTGGGGTGATATTGCCTTCTCTGGAGATGATCCCTTAGGCCTCAGCTAAATTACGATTTTCTTGGGAATCTTTCCAAGTCCAGAGTGGGGCTCTGATCTGCCTGTATACTTACCTAACCAGAGGACTCATAACACTGACTGGCTGGTTAGGTGTGAGTTTTATATAGGCAGGGATGAGTCTCATATCCCTGGGCCTTTAGTACACAGAGTAATGTCTGACACATGGTGGATATTTAATAAATATTTGTTCACTATCGAGTGAGAAAGAAAAATACAACCTTTGATATTCTTTGTCTTTTCAGTGTTTATAGGTTTTTTTTCCCCCCCAAGTAAATTACTGTCTGAATGTGAGCTCCTCCAAAAACCCATTGTTATATCATAAATGTCCCTTATGAGGAACAATTAAAGAAGCTGAGAGGTGACCAGCTCTTCTCACTGGAATTCATGTCAGCCACATGATATGCTCTCTTCTTAGAAGTGGGATCTGGTGTGCTGGCCTGGGTCCAGGTCATGCAGGATGCATTTAGAGGTTGTATGGAAACATGGAATCATTGCCCCCTTGGACTTGCCCCGACGCTACTCCAGGAAGACTGACAGGCGGATGACAGGTACGCACGTTCCAAATTACTTCGAGGTGGTCTCAGCCCCATTTACTGTCCCCAGGAGTCCTATCCAGAGTTTGATGCGGACACATTAGAAGCACACATGAAGACAATGATGTATATGTGTTTAGTCTGAACTTGTCCAGCATGGCTGCGTCACTGTGGAGAGCAGCTGCCTCAGAAAGAAAAGAAAGGTGGGGGTGTTAATCATCATGGCAGGCCCGTTCTTACCCCTAAACCTATCTGCCAAGGCTGCAGGGCTGATCACCATCTGAGGAGCCTTCATTTCACCCTTCTCTAAAAATGACATGGATATCCTCTGCGTTGGAGACAATTTCAGGAATTCAACTCAAGTCCATTTACTTCAACATTTCCAGAATGGCTGTGTTTCACTTGTTTAAAAAAAAAATCTTTTGGGGGCACTGAAGCTCAAAAGATGAGGAAAGGAATCATGAGCAAGGAGAGAGAGACCTTGTCCTCAGGGAACCTAACTGTGCCATGCCGAATCTGTGCTCAAAGAAGAAAAGGCAGAGTGGATGCTGCTCCCTGTGTGCCTAACAGGGAGCGCAGCTGGGCAAAATTGATTTCATGCCCAACACTCAGTCGAATATTATACATCCATCTCCCAAACAATCCTTTCAAGAAGGTATTATTCTGGTAACAGATAAGGAAACAGCCTCCAAGTTCTTAGGAGACTTCCCAGCTTAAAGTCAGGAGGCAGTAGAATAGATTCAAACCAAGGCCATTCAGCTGTAAAGCCAAGCCTGTTCCTTACAGCGATGCTCTGCTTTTAGTATCAGAAGCATCACCTTGAAGATGATTGGCTGTTTATTTATCTAAGTCTTATAACTGCAGTGCATCCAGGACACAAAAAAAGGAGCATTTGGGCTGAGCTTGAAAGGACGTGTAGGAATCCATCATGAGGAAAATGTGGGGCGGGATTCTAGGCATGAACACAGCACTGCGTTTGGAGTGTTGGATGACTGCTGGGGTCATGAGGTGGAGGGGTTGAAGGAGGCGCAGGGAGTGAGCCTGCTAAGGGGGAGATGGGCTATTGTGAAGAGAAGTCTTCACTGCTTTCCTAGGGGACAAAAGTCATCAGTTATGTTTAAACAATAAGGTGACATAGGGGCAAGAGGAAGAAAGCCACAGAGGTAGTACACAGGATTGGCCAGTAGGGAGTGACAGAGAGTGCAGAGCTGGGAGAGTATTAAGAGGCCATTACAGTTAATCTGAGAAATAATGAGTCTCTGTTGTGGACCTATTGGCTAGGTCAGTCTGACGTGTTCCATTGGGGAGCTGCTGATCAGGGGTTACTTACTAGTTTGTTAGGTAGAAATATTTTCCCCACATTTCTCTTGTATTGCAAACTCTTTGGATAATAGCCAAATTTCTTATAGCTACACAAGGAAACAAAATAAATCACTCTATTTATGTAATTATAATGATGTTGTAGGGGATATTGGGATGTATAGTCCAAATCTCACCTCTGTGCTCAAGAAATCATTCCTCTAGCTGCTGGGAGGGCTGCCAGCAGACAGCCCTCAATTCTTAGTCCTCTTTGAGGACTGCATCAGCTGAAGAGAATGAACTATCCCTTCTGAGATCATACTGCCTTCCTGGGGCAGCCACGTTCAGTGATGTGGGTAGGGTAGGCTATAAATGCTTGGCCCCCTTCCCCTATTTTGGTGTATCTCAGAAAGTCCCTTCCCACTTAACAATGGCCGAGACCTCCGTTGAAGCTGGGTTGCCATCCACATCTTCCTCTACCTGACCTTGCCTCCTTTCCTTTCATTCCCTTTTAGGATATGGGGTTCCTGAAAGCATTCCCAGATACAGTTCATGCTTGCACACCCCTTCACAGCCTGCTGCTTTGGGGACTATCTAGCCAAAAGTGACAATTGCAGTCAATGTTATTTTTTGATGCCTGACACTGAGAGGGATTTTATAAACATATTCCTATTTCACTCTTAACCATAATCGTGGGTAGTATGTAGCCCTTAATAAAATTACTATACTGGTGTGGGGGCACCAAAGAATTTTCCTGTGATCCTAGGTAAACTTTAATCTTTCCTGGGAGAGGGCAGGATAGGGATTCCTAACCTCTTTAGATGTATTAGAAGCTGAGGCCTACAGAGAAATAATTTTCCTCAGATCTAGAAATGTTGAGGCATTGTCTAATTTTCTAATCAATTCACATAGATATTCTCATTTCTGCTCATGCTTTTTAACACATAATTGACTGAGGGATTTTTACAGAAATCAATGCCTGTGACCAGTGATTTGCTATGTAAGTGACTATTGAAACACTTTCATGTAACAAAAGACACATTAATATGTCTCTGGTCAATAAGTTATTAATATACTGTAGTCCAGGCAGGCTAGGGTGGACCAGGGATTTCTATTCCTTGGCTTGAGAGCTGGGCATTTATCAGTTGTTATTCAGTTGCTAAGTTGTGTTCTGCTCTTTGTGGCCGCATGGACTGCAGCACACCAGGCTTCTCTGTCCTCCACTGTCTCCCGGAATTTGCTCAAGTTCATACCCATTTATCAGTTAGTGCCCACCTTTTACACTCTCACTCCAAATGCATTGCCTAAGATGCAATGGCAAGGAATGGCTCTTACATGACATCAGTGCCAGGGAGCACTTTAGCATCTAACTCAGGGATTTCAAACTGTTTTCTACACAGCTGCCTCAGGGGCTTGAGAAAAGAATAGGAAAAGAAGAGGAGCAGAATAGAGAATAGAGGATAGTGGAATAGGTTCTGAGAGGGAAAGAAAAGATAAAAAGAGGTTAGGGAGAAGAGGGGTGGTGAGGAGGGGAGAGAGAGAGAAAGGGAGGGGCGGGAAGGGCAAGGGGAGAGCTGGTTATTCTAGGAAATAAACAATGGCAACTTTCCTGCCCATGAGGCAGCCAGTTACTTGGAGCTTTGAACTCCTCAGGACAGTATGCTTTATCATCTGGAATAATAAACGCAGACCTGGTGGCCCAGGGAGCAGGCCAGCCACGGGCTGGGGGTGCAGCCCTGTACCCCAGCACAATGGGCAGCCCTCCGTCTGTGTCTGCACAAAGGAGCCCAGGAAGGCATCCTCTGGGAGGCACCGGGGCCAAGAGGGCTCTCAGCTGGTGCTGAGTGAGCTTTTCAAAGTAAACAAGGGCTCCAGGGCCAGGGGGACCCTCCTGTTGGTGGTGACTCTGATGCGATGTGGGTCCTGGAAGAAGCTTGGAATTTTTAGCCCTCCAGTTGCTTTGAAAGCAAGAAAAGGGGTAAGAAACAGAGCCACAGCATGCGATCTATTATTTTTTAGGACATAATAGCTAACAGCTCCAAAAACATTCTGGATGTGTTCCACAGCTCATCAACAAACACATCACCGCAGAATAAGAGAAAGATAAACACCACATGTATCAGAGTGCTGACTGGTGCTGTGGGGGGATAGGGAGCCAGCTCTGTACTTGCCTCACCTGGAACCAATGACAGTCACTCACCTGTTGGTTCCTTGGTGCATCACCACCCTCCTCATTTCTTTAAAGGAAAGCATTCTGGTTCAACCAGACACAAGTTCAAGTCCTACTTTTCTAGGCCACTAAGAGGTCATGGAAATTCTATGCGGTTGAGAGTCAGAGACCTGACCTGCCCACTTACCTGCTGTGGCCTTAAATGAATCACATGGTTCTCTTGAACCTGAAAAAAAGTGAAAGTGTTAGTTGTTCAGTCGTGTCTGACTCTTTGCCACCCCATGGACTGTAGCCGCCAGGTTCCTCTGTCCATGGAATTCTCCAGGCAAGAATATTGGAGCGGGTAGGTGAATTCAAAGGTTTTCTTGAGTTTTAACACTAAACAAGCCTTCAGAAATAGAAGTAAAGAAGGTTCCCAAGAGGCCAGGTGAGTCCCAGTGCTCCGCACAAAATAAATACTTGCTGAGTAAACCAGTGAATAGGAGGTACAGCAGGGGGTGATGGCCCCCTTTTACTTGCAAGGGTAGGAGGAATTGGACATTCTCCTATTACGCGCTTGGTTGCTTAGATGGTAAGGAATCCGCCTGCAATGCAGGAAACCCAGGTTCGATCCCTGGGTTGGAAGATCCCCTGGAGAAGGAAATGGCAACCTACTCTAGAACTCTTGGTTGGAGAATTCCATGGACAGAGGAGCCTGGTGGGTTACTGTCCATGGATTTGCAGAGTCAGACACGACTGAGTGATTAACTATCACTTGCAGCTTTGTAATTTCTAAACCTCCTGAGAGGGGAAAGAAATTTTAATCTTGTGGTGGCATACAGAGGCAGCCAGTCCTAGGAGCTGGTGGGTGAGCGGAGAGTAGACTGCAGTGGGGGTGAGAAAGCAGGGAGCCAGCCAGCATGTATGAGAGTGTGAAGCAGTGCTCGCCCTGCGGGGAAAGGATGCTAGACTAGGATGTGGAAGATTTAGGCTTGCCAACTGCTTGCATTGGAGCCTTCAGGCAGATCTGCACTTCCAGAAGCTCAATCCCTCTTGGTGTTGATCCTTCCTTCCCCCTCTGCCTCAGCTGCAGTGCCACAGGCCAGCCTCAGTGCAATCTGCCTTCCTGTCCATCCAGGGTGATCCTTCCAGCCTCCTAACTGTTCTTGCTGCCCTTCAACCTTGCCCTGCTCCACTCCACTCTCCCCCAGGGTGAAGATCAGGTCAGGCTACTGTCTAGCACACAACCATCAACTGTCCCTTTGTCTCAAGCTGATGTTAAGCTTTCAAGGACTCCCTGAGGTCTGGCCCCCATTCACGATTCCAGTTTCAGCACCTGCATTTGCTCTTTTGCACAGGTCTTGAGGTTCCAGCCGCATTGGTCTCAGAAGGCTCCACCTTTTCCCAGACGTGTGCACTTTCATATGTGCTGTTCTTCCACACATGCTCCTCCAAACCTCATCTCAAGCATCTGCTCTGCCTGGAAGACAGAGCTCCAGAAGCCCTCTTGGAACAAATTTCTTCCCTCTGTACAAAGCCCCATTCCAGGCCCCTATTGCTTGAAATACTCATTTGGGGAGATGGGCAAAAACAGAACCCTGAGAGAGCCAGGTTGCGGTCAGAGCAGCACCCCATGGCTATCATGGTTATCAGTGGTTGTCAGGAGATGATTAATTTATGGATGCATCTATATAATAGGGATAAAGATCCTTCTCTTTTTAATCACAGGGCTATTGGAAGGATGCAAGCAATGCAAAAACATTCTGTAGAAGGTAAAGGCTGTACACATTTGAAGGTTTGTCATTATAATGATCTGATTCTAGAAAGAAGAGCAGAAACAGAATTTCTTCCTCTGTCTTCTCATTCCCTCTTTTCCTCCCTCCCTCTCCTCCTTGCCTTCCTTCTCTTCCTTCTTCCCTATTCCTTCCCTTCCCTCCTCCTTTCTTGAGTGTTTGGCATTGCCCAAAGCCCAGAGAAATATTTAAAAACATGGCAGACAAGATTCCCTCCCCCCATGAAGCATGTTTTCTGTTAAAGAAACAAATACTACAAACAAATAAGCATGGTGATTTTGATTAACAAATGACCAAGGGAGAGCAGAAGCAGGTACCACAGGGTGCCTGGGAAGAGAAGGTCTTCAGAAACAAGACAGCTGTCCACTCCCTCCCCCCATCCCCATCAGAGAGGGCAGCTATGAGCTGTGTTATTTGGACTTAGAGTATCAGAGCTGTTTGGTACTTTTAAGTTTCCTTCTCCATAGTATGAGATGATGCCCATCTTGATGGAGAATTGTGAGGACTAAGTTGCTAGGCCTGGCTTATGGCTTCCTAGGAATGATCTCCTGGACAAAGAATTAAACTTCCCCACCTCCCAATAATAGAGGGAGCTTTCATGAGATCTTAAAGGAAGGGACGTGCAACCCAGGCCTTGTGTGCAAAGAAAGAGCATCTTCTTCCCCAGTGAGGGATCACACACACCAAGCAACCCATTTTTCTTTGAACCTCTCTGCATGGATTTCTAGAATTTTCCCAAGCTCTGCATCATGGCTTCTTATGAACAACTGTGTTTAGGCTAACTTGGGGCCAGTCACTTTACCTTTCTGAACCTGTTTTTACACCTGTAAAAAGAGACCGTTAAAGTAGAAAATCATCCTTCAGTATCTTCTAGTGCAGGCACTCTCTGATTTTGGTTTGATAGCACTTTTACTATGGGAATGCTTTGCCTCCCCAACTAATGAGCTCTAATTAGCTTTGTCTATATCTATTACAAAGGCTGGGAGCAGACACTCCCTCCTTTGTTGGCCTCAGACTGAAGTGTGAGGTCAGGGGTGGAGCCATGTTCCTCTTGTCAATTACAGTCCTAATTGAGCACTAGTCCTGTGACAGACCCTAGACTGAAAGAAGAACCCCGCTTCTCCCCCATCTCCTGCAGGAGGCATCACTCACTCTGTCAGTATTTTAGACCTGACTTCCTTGAGGCACAGAACTGGTGAACAAAACGGGACCTGTCCTCTGCCCTCACCAGGCTGCCATTCCATCTGGGGAGACAGCCAGAAATGCTGCCAAGTAAGCCAAGAAATAAAGAAAACACTGGTAAATTGTGATCAGTGCTATGAAGGTAGCCAGCAAGGGACTGAGACTGAGAATAATGATGAGAGAAGCCATGCCGCATAGGAGGATCAGGGAGTCTGACTTGTAGACAAGCTTGTAGAAAACAGTACACATTAAACCATGGAAATGATAATATAGTGCTGAAACCACTCTGGGAAGAAAGTGGAGGAAATGATGAACTCTTTGCCTGGGAAACTTAAGACTTTTGAAACAACTTGTCCAAGGTCTTGAGGTGGGTTATAAGCAAGCCCAGGCTAGAATCTGGAGCCAGAAATGTTTCTTTTGCTTTCAAGTCTTTATCTTACTCCTTTTATTCTTCTGTCTTGATCACTTCCTCTCCATTAGATTGCCTGGCGGGGGCAGAGTTGTCTTCAAAGAGACAGTCTTTGTGTCTTGGAATAAGAGTCAAAGGTCATCGAAAAGAAAACATGTGTCATACTAAAAGTGTCAATGCAAAATTTAAATTATACCATGAGATTAAGCTTCAAGCACTTCTCGCTCTCCAATGGGTTCATCTACTGCCTAGGCTTGTTATGTGCCTGGGGGACCAGTTGGAAAGCACTTTATAGATTATAAAGTGCTGTACACATGCTAGGAATTGTTGGATACCTGACCCCCATTCACAGCCAGTGAAGACTTTTACTCTTTTACCTTTAAAAGATCACTTCTCCCATTCCCTCTGTTCTCTGAGAATTAGAAAGAAGAGCGGTTTAGTTCTGGAGTGGTGAGAGCTTCGACAAAGTGCTCTCTGCTCTTCCTTTCTTTTTTCTGGGGACAATTAACTGCCAGAAATGTGTCTCTTCAAGCAGTCTTCCACATCTTATTTGGATAAAATGAATTATTACCATACCATTCTGTGCACTTTTCCTCCTTGTCTCTTCCAAGAATGTCTGTAACCAACTTGACAAACTACTGATTTCTACCAAAGTGCTTTCAACCCTCTTTAGACATCAGAGACCAAAGAGGTAAGAAGGACAGAAAGCAATGAGGAAAATCAGAAGTTTCTCATGGTTCCAGATCCAAAGCTTCCTCCAGGCAGCCTTCCCAGGTTTGCTAGCAGCAAATGAGGATTTACTCAATGCCTGCAACCTGCGCATGGAAATGATGTAGCTCCTATTTTTTTTGTTGTTGTCATTGCTTTTGTCCCTTCAGTCAATGACAAAGGTCTGTTCTGGGTATTGGGGTTGCAATGATGAGCCTTATGACTCAACAAGTTTTCAAGGCATAGAAGATGTAAATAAGTAAATATCAGTAATGGCATATGGCAAAAATGGTATGAAATCAAAAGTTGTAGAGTGTAGAGGAAGTAGCGGGAGATGACTTCCTGCGGGAGGGATGAGGAAAGAGCAGACCTTAATTCTGGATCCTGAAGAAGGTTGTATTTGAGTTGGTGTTTTAAAGATGCTACGGGTCATATAGATTGAGATAGGCTAGCAGATGCAGGTAGGGAAGATTACATCATCCAAAATGAGGTTGTTAGCACATTCCAAGGCAAGAGAAAGCAGGAACTAAAGAATAAAGAAGAATCTTTTAGAAAGGAAAATAACCCAGTTTGCCTGCTGTGTATAATATATGACAAAGAGAAAAAATTTGGACTTTGGTGAGAACCTTAATTCAAATTTAGGTCCATGTTACACCATTAACTAACTGTAATCTTGAATACATCTCATCACCTCTCAGAATTTAGTGTTTTTCATGCAGTATGAGAAGAATAATGCTGTCATTTGGAGTGGTGAAGATTTTAGGTCCTATTTTCTATGAAGGAGCTTAGAAGGGTGCTTGGACCAAAACATCAGCTCATACAATTGAGAGCCTTGTTTGGCGCTCTCAGCAAAGGGCTCTTAGCTATTAAGGATAGGCATCAAGCACAGCTGCTCCTAGCTGGCCTTGATATTAAAATCTGGGCAACACGTGTAGTCTTTTATTCTAAGTGTTTTTGGCCCTGTAACTTCAAATCTAGACAAGGAAATGGAGGCTCAGAGAACTGGAGATTGTTGATGAAGAAGGGATCTTCTCTTCTTTCCACTTTCCACCTTGTCCTGTAGAGGAGAGACTGTCCCTTCTACACTCCTCTCAGGGAGACTGACTCACTCTTTTTCCACTCTATTACACACTTCTCTCTGAAAAGCAGAATCTAATATGCTCAGTGCCAATGGAAGGAAAACTCTGACCACTTGCTAACAATTCCCATTTTCTATTGCCTGTTCTAGATTCTCCCTGTATAACTGGGTGTATCACAGGAAGAGTGTTATGTCATATTGCTTTCAGATGGAAACCTAAGTCCTTTCAACTGTTAACCCTTGACAGTAATTTTGAGTTACAGGTCACAGGATTTTGTTTCTTCTCCCTTTGAGATGTGGAGTCAGTTTCTTTATCTCTGTCATCTGGATTGGCTTTTCGAGTTGCTTTGGCCAAAGCAAAGAAACAGAAGTGATTGGAGAGGTCTGAGCCTTGGCCTTAAGAGATGTTACCTGCTTCCCTTTGTTCTTTTGAAACCTTGTGACCTCCATGCACAGCCAGGCTGACTTTTTGAATGAAAAGAAACCAACGGAGAGAGGTCTCAGTCATCTGAACCAGCCCCATCAAGGACATCACAGACTGGCCATCCTCTAGTTGCCCTATCAAATAATGCATATAAAAAAAAAATTATGCATATAGATCAGTGAGCTCAACCAAGATCAGCCCAGCCCAGCCCAGATCAGCAGGACTGCTGAGTGGACCTGTAGCTTTCTGAGCAGTAACAAATGGTTATCTTTTTAAGCTCATAAGTTTTGGGGTGATCTGTTATATAACCAAAGCTACCAGATACAGAGGATGATTACATAAATTTTAAAAAGTGATGTTTGTTTCCCGTTTAACTGGTAATCTTTGTGCTCCAGAAGGAAGAGGGCTCTTTGGTAACCTGAACCACTACAGAAATGATAGCTTCATTTTAAGGTTGACATTAGGCTTATGAGGCTACCTGGTATGGCCACACAAATTATGTATAGCAGTATTCTAGGGAATCAGTGCACATCCTGGCATGTATCATATATACTCTATGAAACTAAAGATGACCCCTGGATTTGTGCAATGCAGTGGCCCTTAAAATTATTTAAGATAATGTGTGTGAAGTAGTCTCTGGCATGTAGTTGATGCAAAGTAAACATCCATTTTATAGTCATTTCTTGGTATTGAAATATTTTACTATATTGAATTTTGTGATTATTAATACTTCATTATCAAATAAACCTCCATTTTCCCATCAGAAAAGTGTCCAGGGAGTGATGACAGTTGAGGCGGGGACAAAATGAACTTTAAGGTTGTTTTTCAGCATGGATACTCTGTGATTCATGGCTAACGCAGATCTTCCCATAAAAAGGAGCCAAAACACATGCCTGAGTGAGCTCCTTTGGTGGAACTGGGGACATGGCCCCAGCAGTGCAGGGTGGCAGGCCATCAGTCAGGCGGCTGCATGAGCAACCTGAGAAGCAGCCCATAAAGCTGCCAAAGCTGCCCTTTGCTTTGCCCCCAAGAGAAGGCAGAGGCAAGGCCTTTGTGCCCGGAAGTTCTTGCTTGGCAGGAAAGCGGCTGTGCTGTGTTCTGAGTAGGACGGACCTGAGGAACCTAAACAGTTGATGTCCCATAGAAGTCACAGATCAATCCTGTGATTTGAGATAAAAAGCAAGAGCATAAAAAACGGAAAGACTGATGTCTATTTTTTCCATTTATCATCCTCTCTGTCTCTTACTCATCTCCTCATCAGACTTAGAGCTCCTACAGAATTTTACTTACTTCCAATGGAGCCCTGGAAATGGCACTGAGGTTGGGGGAGGCTGAGTTCCAGTCCTAAATTTTCTACTCACCAGCCAAGTTACCTTGAACTGTGATACCTGAGTCTTATACCAGAAGCTCTATTGGAGCAGCCTGGCCTGGGGCTTGGTCGTGGAATCACTGAACAGCTGCCTAGTTGATTGTCCACAGCAATCAGGGTTGATAACCACTGAGTTAATCATTTTAGGCTTTGGGTCCCTCATCTGTCACATGGGGACAGTAAAACCAACCTACTTTGTGCTGTTCTTGTGCCATCCAGTACAGATGGATAATAGATGGGAAAAGACAGTTACTTATTTGGAAGGATCCTATCCCTGTGGTCTTGAGCCAGGTACATGAGGCCTTAAGGACCCAACTGTGTCTGTTCTTTAATCACTCCTTTCAATACCAGGACTCAGCTCTGCGGGGTATAGGTAGAAGCAGGGTAGACCTGAGGAATAGCGTGAGTTACATTGAGGATGTCCTGGTCAGAGGAAATAGGACATCCTTCCAGTCACCAGTGAACTGGTTATATTTGCCCCCACATTCCTTGAGTGGTTAAGCAAGTGGTCCTTAAAGGTAATTAATAAGGAAGAAACAATTATGCCCTATGTACTCAGCCAGTGTTAGGATCTGGGTAAGGATGGGAGGGGATGGGAAAGGGAACAAGGTGGGTGGTGTATACAGCTGCATCCTATTTCCATTGATTGATTTGGACATGCCAGCCTGCATTCACTCAACAGACTTCTCCATGGGGCTGGCTATTTTCTAGGTGCCAGGATACTGAGATTATTCAGACCCTATCCTTGCCTTCAAGCTGTTCACAGCAGAGAGCAAATCTACAGTTAGTAGTGCTGTTAAACGTCCAGTAGCCAGGACTCACGTTAGTAGTCATGTGGGAGAGCAAGGCAATGTTGGTGCAGATGGAAAACCTGGGGAAACGTTCTTGGTAGAACTGGCTTTAGATCACTAATCAGGCCCTCGCTGGCATCCTTTGAATTTCTTACCTAGCACATGTTTTAACCACTCTGTTTCCAGTCTCATTTTCTAATCCATTTCCCCCAGAATATGCTCTAATGGTGTCACCCTTCTGCTCAGGTGCTTTTCTCCCCTAACCCCCCAACCTGTTGTTGTTGTTCAGTCTCCCAGTTGTGTCCAGCTCTTTGCAACCCCACGGACTCCAGCATGCCAGGCCTCCCGGTCCCTCACCATCTCCTGAAGTTTGCCCAAGTTCATGTCCATTGCATCGATGATGCCATACAGCCATTTCATCCTCTGACACCCTCTTCTCCTTCTGCTCTCGATCTTTCCCAGTACTGGGGACTTTTCCAATGAGTCAGCTGTTCACTTCAGGTGACCAAAATACTGGAGCTTCAGCTTCAGTCCTTCCAGTGAATATTCAGGGTTGATTTCCCCTAATACTGACTGGTTTTATCTCCTTGCTGTCCAAGGGACTCTCAGGAATCTTCTCCAGGACCACAGTTTGAAGGCATCAATTCTTTGGCTGTCTGCCTCCTGTATGGTCCAGCTCTCACAACTGTACGTGACCACTCTAAAGACCATAGCCTTGACTATATGGGCCTTTGTCAGCAGAGCAATGTCTCTGCTTTTCAACACATTGTCTAGGTTTGTCCTAGCTTCCCCACCCATTACTACCTGCAAAATAAAAGCCAGCTTCTTTATAAAGGTACTCACAGCCTCCCTGGCTGGGGCCATTCTTCTTTCCAGCCTTGTCTGCCTCTACATGCCTGCTTGTGTAGCCCTGGGCTCAGCCCACCTGGAACTATTTGACACTGCCCTGAGACTCAGGTTCTTTCACACCTGAATGTCCTCTCATAAGCCTGAAATGTTTTTCTTTTCTCCACATCCTCAATCTCTTCATTTTCTCACCAGCCTGAACTGTTTGCTATCCACTCAGTAGTCCCTTTCATGTTTGTGCATAAATTGTGTCCTCTGTTGAAATAACCTTCCTCTTGTCTTTTGTCTGTCTGAAAAAGTACCTTCTAATCTTTCAAAGATGAATTCAAATCTGTCTCCTGGTGAGGCTTCTGGTTCCCCCAGTGGTGATGGTTTCCTCCTCTGGGCTCCATGTACACAATGAGTGTCTCTGTCTCACTTACAGCAGCCGTGTGTAATGAGACAGACAGAAGTAAGCAGTGGATCTCTGCCACCTTGGGAGACTTAGGTATTAGAAGTTCATTTTATTTACTTCTCTATTTAGGCCTCTGTTAAGGGAAAGGGAACATGCCAGCTGGTGGCTGGTAACTTAACTGGATTTATCTTTATATTGATCTTTCATTTCCCTGGATTTAGTGTCTAGCTCTCTCTTGGGATCAGATTTCATTTCCAGGCTAAGTCAGTCAAACAGGAAATCTCTTGCAATTATTTGCCTGACTTTTCAATGTTTTATGCAGTTTACAGGTTAAAAGGCTTGCAGACCAAGGGATTAAATACACAAAAGGCTGACCTGCAGCAGTTGGGGAGAAGAGCCAAGTACAACCCATGGTCAAGTCGGACTTTGTGTTTTTTAAGACAGAAAATTGACTTTGAGTTATTATTTAGCCCCACTCCCAGGACACAATTTTCTGATTTTCTTTTTTTTCCCCATACTTTATAACCAACAATTCCAAAATATGGAGCATTTTTAAATAGAATTTGTAACCTTGCAATTGCAAAGTATAATGGACTAGAAAGAGAATTGATTATCAGTTTATTATGAATCACCGTGAGGTCCCCCTCATAGACTTGTCTTCCCAACTGCAAAATAAGTAATTACACAGGGAGTCCCCAAGATCTCTTTCTAACTTAAATATTTTCAATCATTTCTTTATTATTTTGTGTGTCACCCCTTGGCTGTAGTCAATGCACAATCCATTTTTTTTTAAAGTATCCACCACGGATCTTGTGTCTTCTTCTCTATCATCTACCAGCTGGCATCACCCAGACTTGTTGATTCCCTACAGTAAACTCCAAGATCTTTAACATTCAAGTCCCTCTATCATTTGCCCCTAAGAAGTATGACTTCTTCTAATCCCAGACCTAATAGAAGATTTACTATTCCCCTGAAATGCCACACCGATCCACCCTTTGTGTTTTGGTACATGCTGTTCTTTGCCTCTTGCACCCTTTATGATCTCAGCATTTGGTAAAATCCTACACAGCTATCGCCACATACAGATAAGAGTCCTTGTTTGGCATTTCCTGGGATTCTGAGTCGTTACCTTTCCTGATAACCCTGTTCCTGCATTGATCTCTGGTTTGGGTATTTGGCCTCTGGTCCTGTTTCTGTTATTAGACTTAGGTCTTGTTCCTGATACCATTTTTGGTAACCTCTAGGGGAAAACAGTGAAATCCAAACCTGGAAGTCCTTGCTTGTTCCTTCTCCCAATAGCAACCATAACCACTCCCCACCCTCATCCATTTAACTGCTCTTCCTCCAAATAACTGACTGAGCTAAATCTTCAGAGGTGTTTCTCTCCTGCTCAAACTTTCCCTTATCGCCAGTTGCTGTGTCTACCCTCTGTCCCCTGCCCTTTCCTTTCAGCTTTGCAAATGGCTGGATCCTAGAAAGTACACTTTGGGCCATTGTCACCACACCTGGCGGAAAAGCATCCGTTTCATCTAATAATGCACAACATTTAAGGGAATTCTGACTTCAGATTTTAGGAAACCATGTCCTATAAAAGCAGTCACACTAAGCGAGAGACTTCAAATTTAAAGTTCCTAGTGTTTCTAAGGCCATTTTCTTTTAGAGTTTTATAACAATGTTATGTCCTTGGTCAGAAACATAGGCCCTTTGTAGCATGTCTGCTATAAATAAGCTTTGTGGGGAGATGTATATGACTCCAGATACCAGTGCTGCACGTTTATTTCCGTATTACCATGGGTAAGGTATGGGATCTTTCTGACCACCAGTGTCCTCATCTGAAAAATGACGGTC
Organism: Bison bison bison; assembly: GCF_000754665.1. Lineage (NCBI taxonomy): Eukaryota > Metazoa > Chordata > Mammalia > Artiodactyla > Bovidae > Bison > Bison bison. Next base: position 27,580 of record NW_011494816.1, on the reverse strand, counting down.
TTACTTCCATCATTGGACCTTGTGGGGATTACATGGGGTTAGTTATATCTGAAATCATGTCCTGCGGCTTCCCACCGTTAGCTCCTTTACGTTCTTTCAATAATAGAGCCTGTTCCTGGATCTAAAACATGAATTTCATTCTGAGGAAGGGCATCTTAAGTTTGAGGATACCAATTGGTTA
>NW_011494816.1:2586-27299 GCF_000754665.1 Bison bison bison | reverse complement strand
GGTTAGGAGGAGCCAGACCAAAGTGGGTCCTTGAATACCCATGAGAGGAGTTCACCTTTTTGAAACTGTACCTTCTTATTGCCTATGACTCTTCCAGTCACAGATCTGTCTTCATTTGTTTGCATAGCCATCCAATCTCAACATGTTCTCCCTGAACTTTTAACCACAGAGATCTTAGGAGACCTTTGCTTGAACTTCTGTGGGTAGTGAAGGGCAGGGGAGCTTAGAGAGCGGTTGTTTAGGAAGGCCTTATAATGGACTAGTCTCTGCTGGGAGGATTTCATGGTGATTTATATGCTATCTCATTTAATGTCTAAGAGACTGTGTGTGTGTGTGTGTGTGTGTAGTTACTGTGGTTACAGCTGCAACTATTATTATAACTTCTGCTGTTATTACAATTATTTAATATTAAAGATAATTGGGACGTGTCATAACAGAGTGGTTTAAGTCATGATCATCAAAGCTGGGCTGCCTGCTTCAAAGCCAAACTCAGCTTTCTCCTCAGATAATTGAAATGAAAATATTAACAAGACTCATTGTATGAGGTGGATCTGAGAATTGAATGTGTTAATACAAATGAAAAGCTTAGAGAATTATTTGGTCAGAGCAAGTACTGTATAGGTTGCAGCTACTGGTATTATGTAAATAGTACTGTTATTATTAAGATTCTTGTGTGAAGTCAGGACTTAACTTCAATTTCAGGCTAAGGAATTTAGCCTTCAGTTGATATTGAGAGTACACAAGCCCTGCAGATGCCCAGTACTGTGTGCTGCTGCTGCTAAGTCGCTTCAGTCATTTCCGACTCTGTGCGACCCCATAGATGGCAGCCCACCAGGCTCCCCCGTCCCCGGGATTCCCCAGGCAAGAACACTGGAGTGGGCTGCCATTTCCTTCTCCAATGCATGAAAGTGAAAAGTGAAAGTGAAGTCACTCAGTTGTGTCCGACTCTTCGCGACCCCATGGACCGCAGCCCACCAGGCTCCTCCACCCATGGGATTTTCCAGGCAAGAGTACTGGACTGGGATGCCATTGCCTTCTCTGCCAGTACTGTGTACTATGTACTATTTATGATGTATACCCACTCTTAGCCAGGTATGGGGTTTTCTTCTCTAGACTGAGTTTCTCAGGCACAGAAACATGCCCACGTCACCGAAGTCCAGAAAAAGTGCCAGAGGGTCCATTTTTCTCAAATTTGAGAATACTAGCATGAAGGAAGGCTGATGGTGTGTCAGTGCTGTATATAAAGATCTACAGGATAAAGATAAAACATTGCATGGAATATCAAATTTACTAGAGACATGTAAGTAAATTAACCCTTTTCAAGTGTAAGAGATTTGTATATATATATCCATATATATATTAGTTTTTGATTCCATCATAGTTTATTATAAGATATTGAATATAATTTCCTGTGCTATATAGGTCTTTGTTATTTTGTATATGATGGTATGCATGTGTTAATCCCATACTCCCAATTTTTCCCTCCCCCACTTCCCCTTTTTTAGTCACAAGTTTGTTTCCTATGTCTGTTAGTTTCTGTTTTTATAAATAAGTTCATTTGTACTATTTTTTTTTAGTTTGCACATATAAGTGATATATAAAATATATCTGTCTGACTTACTTCACTTAGTATGATAATCTCTAGGTCCGTCCATGTTGCTGCCAATGGCATTATTTCATTCTTTTTTTATAGTGGAGTACTATTCCATTGTGTGTGTGTGTGTGTGTGTGTACATTTCACATCTTATTTACCTATTCATCTGTTGAAGGACTCTTAATGTTGCTTCCATGTCTTGGCTTTTGTAAATGTTGAACATTGGAGCTCATGTCTTTATGAGTTAGAGCTTTCATCTTTTCCAGATATATTCCCAGGAATGGGATTGCTGAAGAATATGGTCATTCTAATTTTATTTTCTTAAAGAGCCTCCCTACTGTTTCCTTAGTGGCTGCACCAATATCCACCAACACTGTAGGAGGGTTCCATTTTCTTCACACCCCCTCCAGCATTTATTATTAGTGGACTTTTTGATTTTGGTCAACCTGACCAGAATAAGGAGATACATCATTGTAGTTATTGATGTTGGGCATCTTTTCATGTGCCTGTTGTCTACCTGTATATCTTTGGAGAAATGTCTGCTTAGGTCTTCTGCCCGTTTGTTTTTCTGGCTATTGAATTGTATGAGCTATTTGTATAATTTGGAAATCAATCCTTTGTTTTTTGCATTATTTGCAAATATTTTCTCCCATTCAGTAGGTTGTCTTTATATTCTGTTTATGATTTCCTTTGCTGTACAAAAAAGCTTATAAATTTGATTAGGTCCCATTTGTTTATTTTTGCTTTTATTTCTATTGTTTTGGAAGAATAACCTACGATAACATTGCTATAATTTAGGTCAGAGAACATATTGTGTATGTCCTCTTCTAGGAGTTTTATGGTATCATGTCTTATATTTGACTCTTTAAGCCATTTTGAATTTATTTTGTTGTATGGTGTGAGGGAGTGTTCTAACTTCACTGATTTACATGTAGCTGTCAAACTTTCCCAGCACCACTTGCTGAAGAGACTGTCTTTTCTCCATTGTGTATTCTTGCCTCATTTGTCAATTGCCTGTAGCTGTGAGGGTTTATTTCTGGGTTCTCTATTCTGTGTCCTTGATCCATAGGCCTGCTTTTGTGCCAGTGCCACTCTGATTGACTTTTATAGCTTTGTAACTTTATCTGAAATTTGAAAGGATTGTGCCTCCAGTTTTGTTCTTTTCCCCCAGGATTGCTTGGGCAATTCTGGGTCTTTTGTGATTCCATATAAATTTTAGGACTATTTATTTTAGTTCTGTGAAAATTTTCAAGGGTAAGTTGAGTAGAGATCACATTAAACTGGTAGATTGCTTTGGGTAGTATGGCCATTTTAACTACATTGATTCCACCAATCCAAGAGCATGGGCTATCTTTCCATTTCCTTGAACCATCTTTGATTTTGTTTATTAGAGTTTTATAGTTCTCAGCTCATAAATCTTATAGGTAACTTTTAATAACATGAACACTTCTAGAAATATGGGCTAGAAGGTCAAATTGGCATAATTCTTAGATAAGTCATTAGTCCTTAAAGACTCTTAAGGAGGTGGCCTTGGGCTGTACCTCTAGGACCCATAGGGGCACTTGCTCATTTTCATTTGTCCTTAAGAGTCCTTGCAGATGACATTTGAGAAGTGCTATCTAGCTGACATCTGAGAAGTGATTAGAGAAATCAGTAGGGTGTGTTCAAGACCTTGAAGAGTGAGCAAGAATTTTGCTAGTAACAGTTATGGACACAGGTTTCTGAAGAGAAGAACAATGCAATCAGAGTGGAATTTTTTTTTTTTTTGAAGATTATGGTGGCAACATGTAGCAGTGAGTAGAAAATAGAAGAGATTGGAGGTGGGGGACCAGTTAAGAGGTTTCTAGAGTCATCCAGGAGAAGGCTTCTATGGTCATCCAAGAGAAGGTGTCAACTGATCATAGGGTGCTTCTCATGAGGCCAGCAGAAGGTTGGGAAGAGAAGTTAATACAGCAGGAGTGGGGACTACAGGCATTTGGACCACTTCTTTATGTGACTCACCTGTGCCTTCAGGGCCTCTGTGAGCTCAGTCTCATCTATACCATGTCCATTTGATGATGGAGTACAGCTCTGTATGCCCAACTTTATGGCTTGATGGGTCAGATAGCATCCAGTTTGCAATGGACAGCTTAGGTAGCATGGTAATTTGCTGGCCCATGGCCAAGCATTCAGCCCTTACTAAGGCTGTTACTGTGAGAACAATATGAAGGATGACAGAAATGACATACCAAGGTAGAAGGAAGCCAATATGCCATTGGTTTGAAACAGATGACACCTAAAGGGATAAGAGAAAAACTTCAGGTATATAATGTTGGGAAGGTTACAAGACATGATCCATATTTTCTTTTCTCATATTTAAATAAAAATATGCTGAGTGTAGAATGGCTATTAAGAACAGTATGTTAGGAATTCAGAGAGGTTAGCAAGCACTATGGGCTGGGTGAGATGGAAAGATGGGGATAAGAGAAACTTCTAAAGAAGATAGTACCTGGCCTGCACCTCAAAGATCTTGTAGGACTTCAGAGGAAAATGGATAAACATTCCAGACAGGGAAAAGACATTGAGCCTGAAGTCCTTAAAATAATGCAACTTGTCTCCTTACTTTGATTCACAGGGGAGGAATTCACCCAAGGCCATTGGCCAAGTGGAAGAGCTCAAAGGTCAAGGACTGTACATTTTTTTGTAGCATTTCTCATTTTTTTGAGTTTAAATGAAGCCGAACCCAGCAGGGAAATGAGCACATGTTATACATCTTCAAAGCCAGAAGCCTCTGTGGCCAGGAAAGTGTGCTGGTTGGATAATAATACAAATGACTAACGTACCCTCTTAGGTCTCCTGTGGTCTGAGACCCAGGAATCTGGGCCAGGCAGGAGACAAACAGGCGGTGGCTCCAAGTGAGAGTGATTAAGCAAGAAATAGCCAATGATGAAGGTAATGTTGTTCTGGGAATTACTAGAGGGGTTCTCGTTCCAGTGGCCCTGAACAAACCAGGTTACTTCTCCGGGCTTCAGGTTTCCTCATTAATGTCTTGATATAATATCCTGGAGGGCCATGATATAATATCCTGAAGGGTCATGAATTACCAGCAAGTGTCTAGCCCATTAGCCAGGGCTGCATCTTGCGATGCATCCAACCACATACAGGCCCAGGCTTAGGAACAAATCATTTTGTACTGATTCCTAGTCATCCCTTAAGATTCAGTTAGCTGTCTTCAGTGTTATTGTTTAGTCGCTAAGTCACATCTGACTCAATGGGAGGATCTAATTTCCCCAGATGGAGCTGATTGCTGCTCCCATAGCACTTGGAATATACAATTGTCACAATCGAGACCTTGCAAGGAAATATCAAAAGGACCATCTCTTCTATTTTCTCAATGGACATTTCAAGAGCAGGCAAGTCTTTGAATCAGGCTTTTCAGATCAGGGATTCTTAGCTCTAACACTGGGTCTGCCTGGCCAGAGAGGGAATATGTGAGACACTGACTTCTCAGAGATATAAAATTGCTCCTAATAAAGGTGCAGAGATGTTTCTTGGTGTTTTTGAGTGGATAACTTCTTCATCTGTTTGAGACTCAACAAATATTTCTCACAAGACTTGGACAGCTAGGTATCCCAGAAAACCACCTCCTGATTTACTTTTCTCCTTAAATTTTTTTCAGGTATGATATTAGAAAGATAAGAGGGCACAGAGTGAGACAGACAAGGGTTCAAATCCAAGGTTCACTGCTTGCTTGCTATGTTTTCTTAGGAAATAGACTTTACTTCCCTGAGATTTCATGTCTTAATCTACAAAATCCAATAATAATATTGACTCCTTTGATGGTTAAGTGAAGCAGTATATATAAAATCAGCACAGTCTAGGGTTTTAGGAAATGTAAGTTGAACCCCTGCGATGCGTCAGTCTGACACAAATACACACTTGAGGTTCCCAGCAAGTTATTTAGAAAGGGCAGTTTTCTCCCCGGCAGAGGGGCTGGAGGTGAATTTACTTCCTCCTTAACCAGCAGGAGAGGTTTGCAGGTGTGTGGGCAAGACTCAGGCTGCTCTCTGCCTGGCAGACACTCAGTTGGGCTTAGCTGAGTTCATCCTGATGCCAAAAGACTCATCTACAGAGTAGAGGTTCACCCCTAGGGAACCCCAGGAAAGGCCACTCCCAGCTGTGCTCACCCACCTTGACTCTGCTCTGCTGAGACAAGTACAGCCTGTGACCTACCACCCAGCCACACCCCTCCTGCAGATGCTTACAGGGATTCAGCTCATAGCACCCCTCTCCATACAGTGTGATTCAGGGGACAGTCAGTGAACGCTCACTCAGTACCAGGCTGTGTGATCTGTGTTTGCTCACTGAATCTGCACCAGCCCCAGAAGCAGTGATGTTGTTCTAGTTAACACACAGGGAAACTGGAGCCAGAAAATCTGTGATACCAGAATTCTTTTATTTCTCTGAGCTTTAAAAACAGAGTTCTTTCCTCTCTACAGTACCATAGAACAGAAACCCATACTTCATCTTTAGAAGAAGATATTGATAACCCAAACACAATAATAAATATTGCAAGAATAGTTATAACGTTCATCAAGTTATTGCTTGTGTAAAGCAGTGGTCCTCAACTCAAGGGAGCAATTTTGATCCTGGGGGACATTTGATAATGTCTGAAAGCATATTTGGGATGCTATAGCATTCAGCAGGCAGAGGCCAGGGATGCTGCTAAACATCCCACAATATATAGCAGCAGTCCCCAGCCTTTTTGGCACTAGGGACTGATTTTGTGGAAGACAATTTTTCCATGGACTTGAGTGGGGGTGGGAGGTTGAGGATGGTTCAGGCGGTAATACAAGTGATAGAGGCAGGTGAAGCTTCACTTGCTCACCTGCTGCTTGCCTCCTGCTATGCAGGCTGGTTCCAAACAGGCTGCGGACTGGTCCGTGGCCCTGGGGTGGGGGATCCCTGTTATATAGGAAACCCCCATAGCAAAGAGTTATCTGGTTCAAGGTGCTATAATGATAGTGGGGAGGTTGGGAGACCCTAATGTAAATCATTTAAATGAATTATGTCTTTTAATCATCATTAAAGTCCAACAAGGGGAAATTCCCTGGCAGTCCAGTGGTTAGGACTCTGGACTTCCACTTCAGGGGGCATGGGTTCGATCCCTGGTTGGAGAACTAAGATCCCTCATGCTGTGGCAAAAAAAAAAAAAAAAAAGTAGTCCAATATGGTAAATATAACTATTGTCCCTTTAAGATGCAAGGAATCTGAAGCACAGATTGGTTAGGTAATTTCTCTCAAGATGATTCTGGGAAGTGGTAAAGCTAAAAATTTGAGTCCAGGAAACTGAGTCTAAGCTTCATGATCAGAGCAGTGTCTTTAGCTTATTTGGGGTCTGTCCTGTCATTGTGAGTCCAGGTTGCTGTAACAGAATACCATATACAGGGAGGCTTATAAAATAGAGACATTTCTCATGGTCTGAAGGCTGAGAAGCCCGAGTTCAGGATGCAGCAGGTTGGTGTTTGGTGAACACCTGTATTCTGGCTCATAAATGGCAGTCTCTTCACTGGGTCTTCACATGATAGAAGGAGGGGGGTAGCTCGTAAAATGGTGGTCTCTTTTATAATAACAGAAATTCCATTCATGCAGGCTTCACTATTAGGATCTAAGCACCTCTCAAAGACGCTCATCTCCAAATACTATCACATTGGGTTTAAGATTTAACAGATAAATTTTGAGTCTACAGTACTTGCAGCACCTAATAGAGTGCTCAGTGCTTATGGAAATTGAAGGGTTGTCCTGTGAAGAGATGGTCTGAGTTGCTCTGTACACAGATGAGCTTGTATGGACTAAGGAATGGTTTCGGATTTATACCCTCTTAACTGAAGGCTGGGGAATTCCCAGAAGCAGCAGATAGTTCTTAAGGAAGAGCAAGTCCCCAAAGTAATAGACAAGTCCCACAGAAAGGAATCCTGAACCAAAATCAGATTTATCCAAGGTCTAATATGGCAAGAAGGTAATGGCACCCCACTCCAGAACTCTTGCCTGGAAAATCCCATGGATGGAGGAGCCTGGTGGGCTACAGTCCATGGGGTTGCTGAGAGTCAGACATGACTGAGCGACTTCACTTTCACTTTTCACTCTTATGCATTGGAGAAGGAAATGGCAACCCACTCCAGCATTCTTGCCTTGAGAATCCCAGGGACAGGGGAGCCTGGTGGGCTGCCATCTATGGGGTCGACAGAGTCGGACATGACTGAACCGACTTAGCAGCAGCAACATGGCAAGCAGATGTCAAGGTCTGGGCCTCAACCCACTCTCTATGCTCCCCAAGCCAGGACGCTTTCAGTTCAGTTCTGTCGCTCAGTTGGGTCCGACTCTTTGCGACCCCATGAACCGCAGCACGCCAGGCCTCCCTGTCCATCACCAGCTCCCAGAGTCCAACCAAACCCATGTCCATCGAGTTGATGATACCATCCAACCATCTCATCTTTTGTTGTCCCCTCCTCCTCCTGCCCTCAATCCTTCCCAGCATCAGGAGATGCTTTACAGGGTCAGATTACATTCAAATATGAAAATCAATGTTAAAGTACTAAGAAAGAGGACCAGGTATGTAGGAATGAGAGGGAAAACATTAATATATCAAGATAGGTTTTTCATGAAAGGAGAACATGTTAAATAATTTAATATGCACACATCTCCAGAATGTTCCTAATATAAAGTGTTCATGGGTGAAGGTCAAGGGACAAGCCCTCAGGCAATAAAGTCTTCCACCCTACCACCTCCTTGAACCCCATGCAAGTCAGCAGCTATGGCTTTATGCTCATGGTTGACCATGCATGACCTTCCTAAGTGGGCTTTAGGAAGCATCACTATGAACAAAGCTAGTGGAGGTGATAGGATTTGAAATACCTCACCTGGATTTCTAAGACGATACTGTTAAAGTGATGCACTCAATATGCCAGCAAATTTGGAGAACTCAGCAGTGGCCACAGGACTGGAAAAGGACAGTTTTCATTCCAATCCCTAAGAAAGGCTATGCCAAAGAATGCTCAAACTACTGCACAATTGTACTCGTCTCACATGCTAGTAAAGTAATGCTCAAAATTCTCCAAGCCAGGCTTCAACAACCGTTGAAGCTGTGGACTTCCATTGAAGCCGTTGGAACTGTGAACTTCTAGATGTTCAGGCTAGATTTAGAAAAGGCAGAGAACCAGAGATCAAATTGCCAACATAAACTAGATCATTGAAAAAGCAAGAGAGTTCCAGAGAAACATCTGTTTCTGCTTTATTGACTATGCTAAAGCCTTTGATTGTGTGGATCACAATAAACTGTGGAAAATTCTGAAAGAGATGGGAATACCAGACCACCTGACCTGCTTCTTGAGAAACCTGTATGCAGGTCAGGAAGCAACACTTAGAACTGGACATGTTCTAACTGTTAGAACATGTCCAGTTCTAACTGAACAGACTGGTTCTAAAGAGGAAGAGGAGTATGTCAAGGCTGTATAATGTAACCCTGCTTATTTAATTTATATGCAGAATACATCATGGGAAATGCCGAGCTGGATTAAGCACAAACTGGAATCAAGATTGCCAGGAGAAATATCAATAACCTCAGATATGCAGATGACACCACCCTTATGGCAGAAAGTGAAGAACTAAAGAGCTTCTTGATGAAAGTAAAAGAGGAGAGTGAAAAATTTGGCTTAAAACTCAACCCTCAGAAAACTATGATCATGGCATCTGGTCCCATCACTTTATGGCAAATAGATGGCAAATAGTGGCAGACTTTATTTTTTTGGGCTCTAAAATCACTGCAGATGATGATTGCAGCCATGAAATTAAAAGACGCTTACTCCTTGAGAGTAAAATTATGACCAACCTAGACAGCATATTAAAAAGCAGAGACATTACTTTGCCAACAAAGTTCTGTCTAGTCAAGGCTATGGTTTTTCCAGTAGTCATGTATGGATGTAAGAGTTGAACTATAAATAAAGCTGAGTGCCGAAGAATTGATGCTTTTGAACTATGTTGTTGGAGAAGACTTCTGAGAGTCCCTTGGACTGCAAGGAGATCCAACAAGTCAATCCTAAAGGAAATCAGTCCTGAATATTTACTGGAAGGACTGATGTTGAAACTGAAACTCCAATACTTTGGCCACCTAATACAAAGAGCTGACTAATTTGAAAAGACCCTGATACAGGGAAAGATTGAAAGTGGGAGGAGAAGGGGATGGCAGAGAAGGAGATGGCTGGATGGCATCACTGATTCAATGGACATGAGTTTGAGTAAACTCTGGGAATTGGTGATGGACAGGGAGGCCTGGCATGCTGCAGTTCATGGGGTCACAAAGAGTCAGACACGACTGAGCGACTGAACTGAACCGACCTTACATATATGTGACCCTATTTAGGTGGCCCCAAACCATTTCCCTGGGCTTCCTTTGTGGCTCAGCTGCTAAAGAATCTGCCTGCAACCCTGGGTTCGATCCCTGGGTTGGGAGGATTCCCTGGAGAAGGGAAAGGCTACCCACTCCAGTATTCTTGCCGGGAGAATTTCATGGACTATATAGTCCATGTGGTCACAAAGAGTCGGACACAACTGAGCCACTTTCACTTCACTTCAAAGCATTTCCTAATTGATTTTCAAGAATGCACATATTTTATTGTTCTTTGAGGCTTAATCAGGGTTCTTAAATTGACAATTAGCCTTCAAGATGAAAGTTTTCGGTTTACATTGCAGTTTTCTCAGGCAAAGGGGATCTTCCTTGTATTTCTTACACACTAGTCCTTTACTTTCTGTATTTAAAGTTCTCATGATTCTTTGCTGATAGGGCTTCAAGGAATCTAGAAACTATTTGGTGAAAGTCAAACATTTTATGGATGTGCTAATTCAGGCTCAGAGGAAAAGGAGATGACTTTGCTATTATAATGATCATAATCATCATAAGCACAAATTATGATCTTGATTAATATCTCTACATAATGGATAAGGTGCTGGCTTCCTAAGCCCAGGGATTGTGGGTTCATGTCCCATCTGGGGTGGTTAGACTTTGGGCTTCCCTGGTGACTCAGACGATAAAGAATCCAGCTGCAGTTTAGGGTTAGGGTTAGGGTTAGGGTTAGACCTGGATTCGATCCCTGGGTTGGGAAGATCCCCTGGAGGAGGATGTGGCAACCCACTCCAGTACTCTTGCCTGGAGAATCCCCATGGACAGAGGAGCCTGGTAGGCTATAGTCCATGGAATCACAAAGAATCAGGCACAACTGAGCAGTTAAGCAAATAATATGTGTACAAAGCTTTAAAGTTTGTAGCTCATTTTTTCTAAACTGATCTTGCTTGGACACCATAGCAACATTATCAGGCAAAGAGGACAAAGAAAATTCTTCTCATGTTTCAGGTGAGAAATAGATGAAGTGAATGGCTGCAAGTCACACAGAAGAGTAAGCAATCCTAGTCCCTACATTCAAACCTAGGTCTCATGGCAAATTATTGTGCACTCCTGACCCTGTGTGTCTCTGCACATAGCTACTTATTTAGCAAAGTCAATCTCCTAGCTTTTTTGTTTGATTTTTTAACTGCTTTGAAGGGTATAATGAGGACAGACAGAAGGAGTCACACAGATCTGACTAGTAGATGTGTGACCTTAAACAAATTATTTAACTTGGCTGGACCTCAGTATCTCCATCTGAAAGGCAGATTTTTGAATAACTGCTGATGATCTACTGGAACCTATTATAATAAAATGGTGGTTATCATTATTAAAATGGATTACTCTGACTTTTTGTCTTCACCTGGCCACTGACAAGGCTACTTTATGTATATTGGAGATGTAAGGTTATCATTTTAGCCTATATTTCATTCTTATGCCAAATAAAGACCCACCTCCCTCCCTTAATGGATGAGCTCTGAGTCATGGGCAAGGAAAAAGAAAGCATAAGTTATGAAGAGTTACCGCAGCTGGAGGCATTCTTCATGATTAAAGGATAAACAAACAAATCTTTTGAGTGAAGTAGACTGTTTCTTTACAGCAATAAAAACAACCTTCCTCAGTTACATACAATGGCTGTTTTGAAGCTGGTTTCCCACTCTAAGGTCAGACAGGGGCCGAGACTTCATTATCCTTTCATCTCTAGAATTTATTCCACTTGTAGCTCAATAAGAACCAGCCATGCCCTGTGGCCACTGAAAAAGCTGATTCTAGAACAGGCTGCACTACTGATGTGCAGCTTCCCGTGTCACGTCTCTCACACCTCTGTATGCGCAGAGGGTTTCTTCCATCTCATTGCAAAGGGCACTTGTCATCTTGTACTTCCTAAGCTCCCCCATCATGTTCCTTCTGTGTCTTAGTCTCTGTGAATGATACCAGCATCTCTTTTGTCAATCAAAATGGATATCTGGAAATTATCTGTGGATGGCAGAGATAAGTAAAAACTATATATTTTTGAGGTACCTTCCAAGTCCAACAACCCATTTTGAGATTCTAGTCCCACCACCCTCATTATGAATACTCTCATTTCTCACTTCAACTTTAAAGCAGCCTTTCCTAGCCTGCTTTTGAAAGTTGAGTATCATTGAATAGGAATGGTAAGATATACGAGAGGTTCTTTCATGAAGGTCTGCATATGCTATGGTAAGGAGTTAAGAATTTATTTGGTAAGCAATAGGAAACCCAGATTTCATAGCAATAAAGAATCCACCTGCCAGTGCAGGAGACACAAGAGACACTGGTTCGATCTTTGGGTCAGGAAGATACCCTGGGGAAGGAAATGGCAACCTACTCCAATATTCTTGCCTGTAAAATTCATTGGATGGAAGAGCCTGGAAGGCTACAGTCCATGGGGTCATGAAGAGTCAGATACGATTGAACACAGACACATCTACTTAGGGAACCAAGTGATGATGTCAAATTTGCATTTTAGAAAAATTACTCTAGTTCCAAGTATAGATAATGCATTAACTGGTAAAGAGTAGAGGGTGGAGGCCACACTAAAGAGATAATTGCAGTAATCTGGCTGAAAGGTAGCCAAAATCTTTGGTAGAGTCGTGGCAGTAGAGGTAAGAGCATAGGGAATTGCTTGAGATATTATAATGTGGTAGTACTAAAAGAATTGGTATTTAATAGAGTTTCAGAGATAAGGGAAGCCAGAACTTAGAATGATTACAAATTTTTTTATCTTGGAATGGATGAAAGCATTTATATTGGAAAGGGGAAACTCAGATGAGAACTTTCTTCAAATACCTCAAAAGCTGTCATAGGAAAAAAAAAAAAAAAACACTGATTGATTCAAGTTTGGAATGTCTTCTGAAGGTAAAACAAAAGGCTGAGGTTGAAAGAAGTAGATTCAGTATGATATACATAGAACTTTCTAGAAGATTGCCCCTAAATGGGCTCTGTTGGGGAGTTCATTGGTTCACAGATAGGTTCAGCCTTTAGTTGTGTAATGTAAGATGAATCATTGATAAACATGAAAATTCCATCAAATATGGTGATTCTAGAACTCTGAGTCTCGGGATAAACCTTATGAAGAGGCGCATTGATGTTATCAAGAAAGCGCTGGACTAGCAATTTGGTGGCCAAGATTCTGGTCCCAGTTTTGTAACTGCATAAGTTACTTGTTGTTGTTCAGTCGCTAAGTTGTGCCCGACTCTTTGTAATCCCACAAACTGCAGCACGCCAGGCTCCTCTGTTCTCCACTGTCTCCCAGAGTTAGCTCAACTTCATGTCCATTGAGTTGGTGATGCTATCTAACCATCTTATCTCTCTTCTCCTTTTGCCTTCAATCTTTCCCAGCCTCAGGGTCTTTCCCAATGAGTTGTCTCTGCATCAGATGGCCAAAATATTGGAGCTTCAGCTTCAGCATCAGTCCTTTGAATGAATATTCAGTGTTGATTTCCTTTTGGATTGACTGGTTTGATCTCCTTGCGGTCCAGGGGTCTCTCAAGAGTCTTCTTCAGCACCACAGTTTGAAAGCAGCAATTCTTTGGTGCTCAGCCAACTCTCACATCCATACATGACTGCTGAGAAAACCATAGCTTTGACTATATGGACCTTTGTCAGCTGAGAAAACCATAGCTTCGACTATATGGACCTTTGTCAGCAAAGTGTTGTGTCTGCTTTTTAATACACTGTTTAGATTTATCATAGCTTTCCTTCTAAGGAGCAAGCGTCTTTTTATTTCATGGCTGTAGTCACCATCTGCAGTGGTTTTGGAAGCCAAGAAAATAAAATCTGTCATGGTTTCCACTTTTCCCACATTTTCTTGCCATGAAGTGATGGGACTAGATACCATGAGTTTTAAGCCAGTTTTTTAATTCTCTTCTTTTACCCTTTCAAAAGGTTCTTTAGTTCCTCTTCACTTTCTGTCATTAGAGTGGTATCATCTGCCTATCTGAGGTTGTTGATATTTCTCCTGACAGTCTTGATTCCAAAATGTGATTCATCTAGCCTGGCATTTGGTATGATGTACTCTGCATATAAGTTAAACATGCAGGGTGACAATATGCAGCTTTGTTGTACTCCTTTCCCAGTTTGGAACCAGTCAGTTGTTCCATGTCCGGTTCTAACTTATAGGGTGACATTAAATTGCTGTCCTCCTGGCCCCTAATTTTCATCTACTTAAAAGATGCTGTTCTGCTCTTTAGTTGCTAAGTCCGACTCTTTGTGATCCCATGGACTGTAGTCTCCGAGGTCCCTCTTTCCATGGAATTTTTCAGGAAAGAATAATGGAGTGCTTTGCTATTTCCTTCTCCAGGGGATCTTCCTGACCCACGGATTAAATTCATGTCTTCTGCTTGGCAGGAAGATTCTTTACCATTGAGCTACCTGGGAAGCCCACTTAAAAGATGAGTCACAGTAAATAATAATGATAATAACACTAAAATAGTCAGCACCCAGTGAGTGAGAGCTGCTCTTATTGTGGCCAGATATCATGCCCTGTGTTTTGTGTATATCTGTTCTTTAATCCTCACAACAGCACTGCATTATTAATTTTTCAGTTTTCCAGATGAGGAGCCTGGAGCTCACAGAGCTGATCTCCTTTGTGATTCTATTCTTTTAATGCCCATGAGACGGGAGCTGAATCTTGTTATCATGGCATTATAGAGAAAAGTCACACACACACTGCTGCTGAGGTCTCTCTATCTTCCTGTGATTCAATTACTATGAGTCTCTGACTTCTATGAGAGACCCCCAAATCCTGCCTCTTGATCAAACTAGCCCATATTTCAACTCAAAGAACTGTAACAATATACTTGAGGTCAAGGAACTTAAAGGCAGCTGGAAGATTATATATACAATTTATGCTCAAAAGGGCATAAACGATGTGTCTGTCTCTTCCTTGAGGTCAGGTACCATGTCTGATTCACTTTTCTTTATTCGGTGCCTCACTCAGGAGCAGAGTTGGGCACCTCTCAGGCTTGCGTTTATTGAATGAAATGCTTATAAAATCTTCACAATGATTATGGAAAATGTATTTATAATATTCACTACAGTATATATAAATTCCACATCTACTCTGAGCACAGAACTGAGCTTTGAAAATGGAGAAAGGACAGATTTCTGGAAGAAAAAAAAAATCTAAATTTAGGATACATTGTATTTGAGATACCTACTGGTATCCCACTGGATCCCTCCAACAGGCATTTGGATACATGAAATACACAAGATATAATAGGAATGAATCTGGATTTATATATTTCAGGGTGCTAATGTCTAGATAGAGCTTCCCTGGTGGCTCAGATGGTAAAGAATTTGCCTGCAGTGCAGGATACAGGGGTTCAATCACTGGGTCGGGAATATTCCCTGGAGAAGGGAATGGCAACTAACTCCAATATTCTTGCCTGGAGAATTCCATGGACAGAGTAGTGTTGTGGGCTACATTCCATGGGATGGCAAAGAGTTGGACACAACTGAAAGACTAACACAACACTACCAACAATGTCTAGATAAGTGGTAGTTAAGTCCATGGGACCAGATAAGATCACCTAAAGCATAAAAGTAGACATAAAATAGAAAATAATCAAAGAAAGACTCTTAAGGCTCTCCAACACAGATGATGGGAAAATGAGGAACTAGAAAAGGGGCCAAAAAAGTTGTAGCAAAGGATAAAGGAAAAAACCAGAAGCCAAGGGATGTGTCAGAGACACCAAGTGAAAAATGACTTAAGAAGAAATTGGCCAGCTGGTTGAAATACTGTTGAGAGTTTAAGGAAAGAAATAAGAATTTACCATAGTCGCTGGCAATACAAAGGTCATTGATTATACTGAAGAGATCAGTAGGAGATGTGATGGCTGAACATCCATAGAGAATAGGGTGTAATAATTTGCCTGTTTGATCTTATATCCATTCCATACCTTTTTTTTCATTCTGTTCTATGTTGTAGGGAAATACAGTTTCTAATATCCATTGCCATCTGGCTTCAGATTAGCTTGAGTTTATAGGAGACACTGGAGGGAGACTGGAGGGCAGAAGGAGAAGATGCACCAGGGTATCTCCCCCCCAACTCTCTCTGCTTTCAGTAGCATCTCCAGCAAAGCCTTCATTGCTTCAGTCAATCTGGCTATCACTGGATAATTCTATTTATGGTCCAAGCTCCCACTAAGCAGGCTTACTGGCATTCTAGCTTTCATGGCACTCTGGGAGCAGCATCTCTTCCCTGTCTCTCTAGTCCTACAGGTGGTAGTGGCTTTGGCCATGGCTATCATCTTCTCTTGGCCAATCTTTCATCTTTTCTCTATGCAGGGCCCACTCTCAGAGACATCTGACTGTATGCATCCATTTTTTGGTCCACAGAATCCTGGGCCCTACATTCCACACATTCTGGGCCATCATCCAGGCACCCCTGTGGTTTCCAAGCACATTTTTGAGAAGGACATGGGGACCCAAGCCCCAAGAACAACAGTTCCTTGGGTGTTCCTGGAATGAAATCAGGGTTGGGGCTCGTGGTGGGGTCTGATGGCCTATTTCTCTTTAGCTGGGGTAGAAGCACTCCACCTAAGGCAAAAGCCTTGATGCTCTGGGTGGGCTCATTCAAGGGAAATGTTTAAGCAAATAAACCTGCCACCATGGTTTTCAAGTGTCCCATCTGAGGAAAGCTGAAAAGAAGGCAACACACATAAACTAACTCAGCAAACTTTGTGTGTTGAGTCAGAGGAAAATGCAGTGGGCCACAGAGGTGGAAAGCAGAGCCTCAGTTTCACCCAAATATATATTTTTTCCAAGTTAACCATGACTATATATATTTTAAAATTCTAAGATTCTGAGTTTCTTAGATTCTGAGTTTGTTGCTGTAATTCTTATGTCTACATCTCCCTAGCCTACAAATATATTTGGTTGGGCAAAAAGTTTGTTTCATCTTACACAAAAACCTGAATGAACTTTTTGGCCAACCCAATAGATTGTGACCTCTTAAAACATTATTGACCAAGGGATTTTTGCAGAAACTAACACCCGTTGCCAGCGATTGGTTATGTAAATGAATATGGATACATCTCCAGTCAATGCGATCGGTTATGTAAATGAATATGGATACATCTCCAGTCAATGATATTTGGGTGACAAAAAACTTACTACTACATCTGTGGTCAGTAAGTTAATAATAATTATCCACATTCCACTAACTTTTTCACCATCCATGTCTGCAGGCTTGTTAGCCCATCCCAAATATCCTATTGTTGGGCTGGCTCTTCTGTCCTCTCACATTCCCTGGCAGATGGGGCCTCTTCTGTGGCTCCAGTTCCCACCAAGCTTCAGTGGTACTGCTTTCTCCCCTTCTCCCTTAGACCCAGGGGTGGAAAAAGCTTCCTGCAGTTGCCAATGCTAGATACCTTTCCATCCTTTGTTGATTCTTTTAACGCTTTCCATGTATCTGTAAAAAGCATGTGTTAGTCACTAAATCATGTCTAACTCTTTGAAACCCCATGAGACTGGAGCCCACAAGACTCCTCTGTCCATGGAATTCTCCAGGCAAGAATACTGGAGTGGGTAACTCTTCCCTTCTCCAGAGGATCTTTCCAACTCAGGGATCGAACCTGGGTATCCTGCATTGCAGGCAGATTATTTATCATCTGAGCCACAAGGGAAGTCCTCTATAAAAAACCCCTTCATTGAATTGTTGTTCAGTTTAGCTCTTGAGTCCACTATCTCTTTTCTGTGATCCAGTGGGAACTCGAGCAAATTCAAGCAAACTTTTCATCTTTTCATTTAGCATTGATTGTGTGCCTGTACTGAGCCAGGCATTGCCTTCCTCTCTTGTTCTAACTGCCCTTACTGAGGCATGTGGCTTGGGAAACACCAGAGGACCTCTCATCACTGTAACATCATGCCTCTATGCCATGGCATGATGCTGCCTGTCTTCAGATGTTCCCAAGGCTGTGGGCTTTTGCTGTGCCAAAGTGGATTCACATTCCTAGAGCCTTCACTGAGCTAAGGCCTTTTTGGTTCTGCTCAGGATTGAGGAGAACATTGCTTTTTCCTAGGGTGGCCATCTCAGTGAGCACAGCTGTCCTAGTATCTTAGAGAATACCCTCCTTCCCCAGGAGAGTAGCTTCCTTTAGCCTAATCCTGGAGACCACCTCCATGGTCTCAGAAAGGTTTATGCAACTGGGCCAGGAGCTGTAAGACTATTAGCATGAAAAGTCTTCTGTGACTATGAAATTCTGGGCATCACTGTACTAAAAAAGATAAAAATGAAGTTGTTTTTTTTTCCTAGCTATACTCAGAGCCTTTCAGTGGACTATGAATCTCCAAAAGGGAACAGTAGTATAGAGCCTCTGCCCATGTTATTTGGCCATGGAACCCTTCTTTCAGGGACCATTCTTGGACTCTGCTTTTGAGAAATGCTGGTCTATGGTGCTATTGCTTTCCAGTAAGAACAATGCATTGTTCAGTATTTCTACTAATTGAAGTTGAGAATGAAGTTTCTCTGTGTTTTTAAAATTGCCTCAGGCTTGCCAATGAGAGGTCACTTTGAGAAGAAGCCACATAGTGTCATGGAAAATAACTGGGCCTCTGGGCTCAGGCAGACTTAAGTCTGGATTCTGATTCAGTCAGTGAATGGCATTTGGCAAATTGCTTAGTCTTTTTGGG
Source organism: Bison bison bison (assembly GCF_000754665.1). Taxonomy (NCBI): domain Eukaryota; kingdom Metazoa; phylum Chordata; class Mammalia; order Artiodactyla; family Bovidae; genus Bison; species Bison bison. The sequence continues at coordinate 8,631 of NW_011494816.1, read as the reverse complement.
CCTCAGTTTCCACCTAAGTAAAATGAAACCAATAAAGTCTGTTAAATATGATGATATTAAAGTTTCTGCCCCTAGGTCTGGAATACAGAAGGTGCTCAGCCAGTGTGTTTCCCTTCTTTAGAGATAAAAGCTTTGTCATATGGGCCAGGTGGCTCACCACTTATCAAAGGTCTCAATGACTATTTCTTTCTAATTCTTTCTTATCCTGAACTTCTCCAGGATTAAAGGATGGACAGGATCTGGAGAAGCAGAGAAGAGGTCTCAGTGGATTGTCATTGTTGTTGTTCAGTAGCTAAGTTGTGTCTGACTCTTTGCAACCCCAGGGACTACAGCATGCCAAGCTTCCCTGTCCTTCACTATATCCCAGAGTTTGCTCAAACTCATGTTCATTGAGTTGGTGATGTTATCATTAGTGGATCAGAGGAAGTTAAATCAAGAGATTGTCTTTGTAATCTCATAGGTATACATATATACCTATGGCTGATTCATGTTGAGATTTTTCAGAAAATAGCAAAATTCTGTAAAGCAATTGTCCGTCAATAAAAAATAAATAAAGTAAAAAAACAGATTGTCTTTGTAATCACAACTCATTAACAATGGCAGCTGATGGAACAGCTTTGAATTCTAGGAACTGGATTATAATAATCCCCTTTGAGGCAAAATCCACAAGGATTTTTTCATTTTTCATTCCAAATCTGAAAAGAAGTATTTTTTCCTCTGTTTTGATTGCTTTTTAATGTTATTACATCATCCTAGTTAAAAAGGCAATTCACACAAAATCCCACCACCTAAATGCATAAGATATTTTCATTTTTGCTGATGACTTTTGGTTTTTGTGATAATATAAAATATATTTGTATATAACCAGAGATTACTAGTGATAATGTTACTCCAGGTTGATGCCTTGTCTTTAGAATTATTTCTAATGATTACATGATAGTCAATCAAAGATTATTATGAGGATTAAAATCAGGAAAATTTTTTAAAGTCTGCTCTGGAGACTGATTACATGATCATGTCCCATTGTTGGATAACTTTTTGTTTCCTTCACCATTTCTTTCTATCATAGCAATCTTCATGCACGTATATCATGGTAATATTTTGAGATCTTTATTTTTTCTGTGTCCCCACCTATCATCCAAACAGCATGGAGGGGGCTTGGGTTTGGGCTAAAAACACAACCTTTTACAAAATTCTTCTCCTTTTTATCAGTGATCCCTGTGCCTTACATGTGATGAAAAAGCAATAGAGAGGCTGAGCTCTAAGGCACCTTAAAGGTGGGGTGATGGTTCACTTTCAAAGGTCAACTTCATCCCAATCTCAAGAAGCTTCAGAACTGTAAATGATCCTGGAATCCTGATGCAATCCTATATTCAGGAAACCCTGATAATTGAGATTAAACTTTCCAGGATAATCAAAGAAATGGATTTCAGAGTCAGAAATTGAGTTGAGTTATAAAAAACCAACTTGCTTCCCTGGTGGCTCAGATGGTAAAGCATCTGCCTGCAATACAGGAGACCCAGGTTCAATCCCTGGGTTGGGAAGATTCCCTGAAGAAGGAAATGCAACCTACTCCAGTACTCTTGCCTGGAAAATCCCATGGATGGAGGAGCCTGGTAGGCTACAGTCCATGGGGTCGTAAAGAATTGGACACGACTGAGCAACTTCACATCATCATCACATTATAAAAAATCAGGATTATTTCACCCTAAGTATGTGAGATAAAATTCATACCTTATTTTTTTAAGATAAATTTCCTGAAGGAGAATTTCTGGATCAAGATATATAAACATTTTTATATATCTTGTTTTATGGTTCTATCATTTTCCCAAAAAATTACCTTAATTTACCCCGATGTTAGGAATGATTGAAGGTATTGCTTCCACCATATATATATTCACTAGCTTTAGTTACTAGTATTTTAAAAGAAATTATTGCTAATTGAATAGTGAAAATATTACTTCAATTTAATGAGCCTTTCTTAAGTTATTAGAGAGTTTGAATATCATTCCATGTACTTATTTGTGAATTAAATTTCTTCCCGTGTATTTTGGTTAGTACACACAGTTAGCTTTGAAAAAATAAAACATTTTCATCTTTAATAGCTTATTTTTTTCCTTGTGGATAGTGCCTCTTACAGAATATTCTGCCTCTTTAAAACCTTCTTCCCAATCCAGACCCACCCCCAAACTCTCACCACTGAAAAAATATGTCTTTCATCAAGTGAGTTCAGTCCTGACCACCTAAAAGGCCAAGTTCTTCCTTTCAGCTGAGATGGACAGATTCTAATTAGGCAGCATCATGATTATAAGGAAATTATTCACTTACGAAAAACATAGGAAATGTGATAGGGAGTCAGGCAACCCATTGCATTACATAAATAGTTGCAGACGCTTGGGAGTTAAGACTCATATCATTGGCTGCACATTTTCTAAAGGAAATAACCCAGATGAGAAATATACCTTGGGTGGAGACATACAATATAAGCCTTGTATAAGCAAACCCACATTTTATTTATAAAAATGAGTTTAGAAAAATTACAGCTCCATGAAATGTTAGTCAAGAGCACTTTCTTCCACTCAATCCAAGCAATTTGAGAGGCCCAGTGGTAAAACTGAAATGAGCACTGGGTGAGCTCCACTTCTCTTCATCTATTCTCCTGCCTGGATACATTCACCCATCCTCTAAATGGGTTGGGTCAGGTATCATCCTCACCAGGTAGCTTCCTTCCACCGTCAGATGGAATAGTGACCCTGATCTGTGCTTTGGTAAAATGTGCTTCTGTCTTTTTAGAAATTGTGTGCCTCTTTCCCCTCTGTCTTTAACTTCTTCCTCTCAACTGGGCTGTTTCTGTCAACAATCAAGCATGCCCCGATCTCTGCCAATTTCATCAAAAGACTCAGGAGCTCACGTCCCCTCCAGGTGTTGCCTCCTTCCTCTCCTTCCTTTAATTGCAGAAATTTGAAAAACTTGACTACTCTGTCTCCACTTCATTTTTCATTCTCTCTTCATCCTGTTCCAGACTGGTTCTGCCCTGTAATTCTACCAAAGTGGCTCTTTCTTGAGTCACCTGTATGTTGCTAAATCCAGTGAACCAGTTTCAATAGTTCTCATTGTATGAGACTTATCAGCAGCCTCTCACTTCTGACTACTGACCCTCTGTCTTGCTTTACATTTACCCTGACTCTAATACCACATTCACCTGAATTTCTTACCACATTTCTGGTTGCCCCTCTGGAGCCTTCTTTGCTGGATGCTCATCTTTGTGCCGATCCCTCAGTGTTGCACTCATTCCCTTCACTCACCATCTCTCCTTCCAGTTTCAACAGCTATATGCCAATACTTGCAAATCTCAGCTCAACTCACCACTTTTGAGTTTTAGCATTGCATCTCCAAAATCCACCACCGCTACTCTCATGACTCAGCGGTAAAGCATCTGCCTGCAATGCAGGAGACGCAGGAGACTTGGGTTCAATCCCTGGGTCAGGAAGGTCCCCTGGAGAAGGATAGCAACCCACTCCAGTATTCTTGCTTGGGAAATTCCTTAGACAGGAGAGCCTGGTGGACTACAGTCCATGGGGTCGCAAAGAGTCAGACACAACTGAGCACGTACATGTGCATACTCTCAAAGGCAGTTGGAAACTAATTAATATGTTCCAAAATGAATTCATCCTATTCTTCCCCAACCTACTCCTTTTTTCAGTATCTTTTAGGTAGGAATACTCTCCTTCAAGTTTTGGATTATTATGTTTTTTTCTTTCTAGTTTGTGTTTGTTCATAGATCCAATGAAGTAATCAATCAATAAATCCAAGTTGTATCTTTCTGACAGCCAAGGAGAAAGTTTTACACTTCATTATCAGCCTAGAAGAGCTTCCTATTTAACCAGAATTGCTTCCTCAATTCTCCTTTCAAATGTGACTCATCAGTATTGTCAGTGATATATGAATTCTTTGCAAATCCTGAATCTTAAAAAAAAATTACAGGACATTTATCTTTTATTTTAAGCTATTAACTTTGGAATCATAAGTTTATGGTACTTGTTTGGCACTGAGGACCTAGATTTAATGCAAATAAAGCAGAGCTCACTTTGCTTTGAAATATTTCCAACTATGTGAAAATAATCACAAAAGACCTATTTTATCCCCTTTGTGGCTATTGGATGAAGCTGCAGTGGAAGAAGCTACTCAGCTGGGACATATCTTAATCATGATTCTAGCCAAACTCTTGCAAAAACACATCAGCTAGGAAGATTCTGAATACTAATGACAATCCCTTACGTTTGCATAAGCAAACACATGCATAAAGGATTGCTTCACAATTTGCAAAGCATTTTACAAAAATGATCTTGAGTCTTGTAGCTGTTCTGCCAGGTAGGCAAGCTTCTTTTTATATTTCACAGATGAGGAAACTGAGGTCCAGAGAGAAGTAAGGTCTTTCTGTTTGTAAAGTCATGTAGCCTGGTAGCCTTACTGTAGGAGACTGAATTCAGGCCTCTGTATTTTGAATTAAGGATTACATCCCCTCCCTCCTTCTTCATCCCATTCCACCCCCACACCCCGCCCAACTCCCACCTCCTTCAACCCTTGCTTTCTCCTCTGAATACAGGAATCCTAGCAAGTAGGCTCCATCATCTCTTCCAGGGAAAAGGATGGGTTGGTTTTAGCAGAAGAGGAAAGCATGGAAGAGAGATACATTAAGGATACTGTCATGGAGTTACATAAAGGTGGATTGGCCTGCAAATTAGAGTTCAAGGAAGAGCAGAAGATAAAACTGGAAAAGGTGACTGGAATCAGAGCAAAAGAACTTCAAATATTAGTTAGACAAAGGAGTTTCTCAGGGTGACCTCCCTTAACTGGAAGTGGCACTGTAGGATTAACTCTCCCTGCACTGCAGGATGCATATTCAAAAATAACTTTCCAGCAGAGCCTGTGCTGACTCCCACACCCAGGATGACCTTTTCTGTAACTAGGAAAAACTTTCGAAATGGTTCCAAGTCCAGTCTGGAGACTGTGGCACTAACTCACAGCAGTCTGTGCTCACATTGAGCACGTCACCTCCCCACTATCTCCTTGCACCCCCAACTCTATCCTTCCTTCATAACCTTAAAAATACTTTGTATTTAGGAATACGAACCCTTTATATTCAAGCTCCTTTGTGGGCAGGAACTTCACAATATTCACGTGTAATTACATGTCCTCACTCTCAGTATAGAGCCTCGCACATGGTGAGTGCTCAATATTAGATGAATAGGCATGTCAATAAAAGGAAACTGGGTCCCAGAGAGGTTCATTGATCATGTGATGGAGGAGAGGGAGCAAAATGGGGAAAATGAGTTTTGTAGAGAGATTGTGTTTTAACTCCAAATGGGGTGCTCAATAACTGTATTACTTGGGCAAGTTCCTCTCTTATTCTGATCCTCATTTCCCTCCAGGTGAATCAGAAATAAACCAACACTAACTTTATGGTGAAGATCTCATTCAGTTTCATGAGATTAATGCATAGACTTCAATATATTTGTCACTATATGCTTTCACATTTCTCATAAGTAGTTTTCTGCTTTCTGCCCTGAGTATGAAGCACTTTATACACTCAGGTATGCAAAACAATATATCATTCTCTCTCTCTTTTTTTTTTCCCACAGAGCAACTGATTTTGTTTGAGTTCCTATTCAACTGAGCTGGTAAAAATATTTCTTAATTTTTATCGGGGATTTCCTGCCCGCAACTGCTTCTATACCCTTGAGGTATACAGTGGGCCGAGAAGAAAGGTTTTATTTATTTTTTTTTTCTAATTTTATTTTATTTTTAAACTTTACATAATTGTATTAGTTTTGCCAAATATCAAAATGAATCCGCCACAGGTATACATGTGTTCCCCATCCCGAACCCTCCTCCCTCCTCCCTCCCCATACCATCCCTCTGGGCCGTCCCAGTACACCAGCCCCAAGCATCCAGCGTCATGCATCGAACCTGGACTGGCAACTCGTTTCCTACATGATATTTTACATGTTTCATTGCCATTCTCCCAAATCTTCCCACCCTCTC
>NW_011494816.1:1972-2290 GCF_000754665.1 Bison bison bison | reverse complement strand
AAGATAAGGTGTCCATATGTGCGTGGATTTATCTCTGGGATTTCTATTTTATTCCATTGATCAATATTTCTGTCTTTGTGCCAGTACCATACTGTCTTGATAACTGTGGCTTTGTAGTAGAGCCTGAAGTCAGGTAGGTTGATTCCTCCAGTTCCATTCTTCTTTCTCAAGATCGCTTTGGCTATTCGAGGTTTTTTGTATTTCCATACAAATTGTGAAATTATTTGTTCTAGCTCTGTGAAGAATACTGTTGGTAGCTTGATGGGGATTGCGTTGAATCTATAAATTGCTTTGGGTAGTATACTCATTTTCACTATA
>NW_011494816.1:0-472 GCF_000754665.1 Bison bison bison | reverse complement strand
ATTACAGTTTCAATTTCCATGCTTGTGATGGGTCTGTTAAGATTTTCTATTTCTTCCTGGTCCAGTTTTGGAAAGTTGTACTTTTCTAAGAATTTGTCCATTTCTTCCACGTTGTCCATTTTATTGGCATATAATTGTTGATAGTAGTCTCTTATGATCCTTTGTATTTCTGTGTTGTCTGTTGCGATCTCTCCATTTTCGTTTCTAATTTTGTTGATTTGATTTTTCTCCCTTTGTTTCTTGATGAGTCTGTCTAATGGTTTGTCAATTTTATTTATCCTTTCAAAGAACCAGCTTTTGGTTTTGTTGATTTTTGCTATGGTCTCTTTTGTTTCTTTTGCATTTATTTCTGCTCTAATTTTTAAGATTTCTTTCCTTCTACTAACCCTGGGGTTCTTCATTTCTTCCTTTTCTAGTTGCTTTAGGTGTAGAGTTAGGTTATTTATTTGACTTTTTTCTTGTTTCTTGTAGG
>NW_011494815.1:4741773-4742783 GCF_000754665.1 Bison bison bison | reverse complement strand
GCCCAGAGGGATGGTATGGGGAGGGAGGAGGGAGGAGGGTTCGGGATGGGGAACACATGTATACCTGTGGCGGATTCATTTTGATATTTGGCAAAACTAATACAATTATGTAAAGTTTAAAAATAAAATAAAATTGGAAGAATAAAAAAAACAAAAAAAACAAAAAAAACAAAACTTTGGCATATATCAGAACCACCAGGGGAGTTTATTTCAGATGTAGATATCTGGCCTCCATCCCTGGAGGCTGATTTATCAAGTCTGGGCCAAGGCCTGGAGTCTTCATTGTATTGGGTTGGCCCAAAAGTTCATTTTGGTTTTTTTCTAAGAGTGTATGGAAAACCCCGAACAAACTCTTTGGCCAATCCAATAATAAGTGCCTCAGGTTGGGGTCCCCCCGCCAATGAGAAGTTCTGCCCATGGGCAACTTGACCTTCTAAACAAACTTGGGCCTTACATGGATTCCAGCAACCTTGGTCAGCAAGGCTAGGAGGCGTTTCAAAGGAATGGATCCTTTTTCTTGGGTCTGAATGTGCTAATATTATCACCTTCTCAGAACCTGAAAACATTGAGCTTCTTGTCAAAATTCAAATAGCAGCATGAAGTGGGAATTAAGGAGACAATAGGCTGAGCACCGAAGAATTGATGCTTTTGAACTGTGGTGTTGGAGAAGACTCTTGAGAGTCCCTTGGACTGCAAGGAGATCCAACCAGTCCATTCTGAAGGAGATCAGCCCTGGGATTTCTTTGGAAGGAATGATGCTAAAGCTGAAACTCCAGTACTTTGGCCACCTCATGCGAAGTGTTGACTTATTGGAAAAGACTCTGATGCTGGGAGGGATTGGGGGCAGGAGGAGAAGGGGATGACAGAGGATGAGATGGCTGGATGGCATCACTGAGTGAGTCTGGGTGAACTCCGGGAGTTGGTGATGGACAGGGAGGCCTGGCATGCTGCGATTCATGGGGTCGCAAAGAGTCGGACACGACTGAGTGACTGAACTGAACTGAACTGAG
>NW_011494815.1:4728751-4741673 GCF_000754665.1 Bison bison bison | reverse complement strand
TAGGTGGCTTCCCTAGTACCAAAGAATGGAGGGGCTACTGATTCAGAGGGGACTCAGCTGTGGGAATCCTGCTGGCTCTAGGGGCCTATTTAGGGTCAGGCCCTGGAGGAGATGGAGGAAGAGGGGTGGAGGACTCTTGGACTTGGTGGCAAGGTGATCAAGCATCCTGGTTTGTCAAAGACTTTGCTAGTTTTAGCTCTGAAATCCTCATGTTCCAAGCAACCCCTCAGACCAGGGCCAACCCAGCTGCTTGGTCACCCCACTTGTTGACAAGGGAATTGCATTCTTCTGGGGTGATTGCAGGTCCACCATTACTGTGTGATCTTGGGCAAGTGTCTTAACTGTGCTAGGTTTTAGTTTTCTGACCTGTCAACTGAGAATAATATTGCTTCCTTCATAGGAGGATTTTTGAGCAAAAGTGAATGAAATATGTGTAGACCCTTAGCATAGTGCTTGGTACATTTATTCATTTGACAAATATGTTTTGGCCACAATTGTCATATTGACCATATTTCTTTGAATTGAAGATGCATCAGTTGTCTGGTGCACAATGATGGATCTATTAAGGAAAAAAAAATGCTGCCAATTAAACTTTTGACCTGTGGTTGGTTGATTGCAAGTTGTAACCCCCTTTCAGAGATGTGAAAATATGAGGAAAGGTCCATCTAGATTCAGCGAACCAGGTAGCATGCTGGAAACCCCTGACGCCACTGTGATGAATTAGGCACTGTAGTCTCTGCCTTTGCTCAATTTGTAGCTCAGGGCAAGCATCCTGAGATAATTTTCTAAAACACCCTGAAATGTAAACACATCTTCTTGAAGAATGTGGCAGGTATTCTATTTATTTATTTATTTATTTATTTATTTACTTGGCCATGCTGTGTGGCGTGCGAGGTCTTAATTCCCCAATCAGGGATTGAACTCACAGAGTCTTAACCACTGGGTGGCCAGGGAAGTCTCCAGGGTTCAAACATCACAATGTGAAGGCAAGTTTTAGGCTGTCCAGTGTGCCAGAAGAGAAACTTCATGGGTTCCCCTTGGGACTTGATTGCTTTGTGACTTAGGGCCAGTGTTTGGTGGAAATCTGAGCCTCATGTATGCAAAGAGGGGTTGATTCAGCTCTGAGGTCCTCTAAGCTTTGCCCTTTGGACCCTAAGATGTAAATGCTTCCTCTCCCAATTCTGGGAAGCATTTCCTCGAAGTTAGGTGGCCTGACAAGGGAACATAGCCTCACTTAAGTTCACTGGGAGTGGGGGTGGGGTGTGGTGGGGTGGGGTGAGGGTGCCCGGGAGTGGGCAAGGGAAATTGCAGGTGCCAGAGAGTGGGATTGGATGGGAACCAGGGAGAGCATCCCATTGCTGTTTTCTCTGAAGAAACGTGTTTCCCCCGTTATTGTTAATTCCCTATATGGGGAAATTCCATCTGTTGGGGAATTGAGAATAGGACCATCATAGCATCTCCCCTCACCCCTTGTATGCTTGATCATTTGATCATCTTCCAGAGGATAATCTTGTAAGGTCAGAGGAGAATTCTGTAAGGTCAGGTGTGGGGGTTTTAGCCCTGTTATGGGGGAGGTGTGGTCACTGCAAACTCTGGGGAGGGTGCTGGTTTCTACTCAGGGCCCAGAAGTCGCACTGCGTTAACTGCTCTGGAGAAACCTTGGGCTGAGAATGCTGTGCCAGAAGTGTGGTCCACGGGGCATTCAGGAGCTCCTTTATGTGTCTCATTATCTGACTCCGATGTTGGCTGAGGGGGAAAACGCTGAGTGGTCTGAGGTAGAGCTACCCTGGGGTCCCTCCTGCTGGAAGTCCGGGGTGGTCATGGGAGTAGAGGGGTACAATTAGAAACCTTTCCCAGGATCCTGGTTGAGGGTGGAAATTCCATGTTGAGGTGGAGTTGGAGAGCTGGTCTGGTAAATACGCATCACTTGAAAATATACTGTGTTTTTTCCGACTTTGTTGTTGTTTAGTTGCTAAGTCATGTTCAACACTTTTGTGACCCCCATGAATTGTAGCATGCCAAGCTCCTCTGTCCATGGGATTTCACAGGCAAGAATACTGGAATAGGTTGCCATTTTGTTTTCCAGGGGATCTTCCCAACCCAGGGATCGAACCCACATCTCCTGCATTGGCAGGTGGATTCATTACTGCTGAGCCACCAGGGAAGCCCCTTTTCCAACTTGACAAGTAAAATTTTTTCATTGTGGAAAATTTGGGAAAATACAAATAAAAGATAAAAGAACAAAATAAAAATCATGGCAGTCTTGCAATCTATATTCAACCTCCTTTAAAATTCTGGAATATTTTTCCTCAGGGTCTTTTTCTAAACACAGGCCTAATCTGTACACCTGAGGGACAAGGGCAAGCATACTATTGGAGTCCCATATACCACATGTTTAAACCATGTTCCTAAAGGAGTTTTCTTCTAAAATATTCAAAATTATTAAGATGAGAGGGCAAACTTCAAATTATAATTAGTAAATATTGAAAATTTAGATAAAATTATTCCAATAAAGCAGAAAACTTTAATTAATTTTCAGATGTTTGAGTAAATTAAATATTCAAAATAGTAAAACTTGATGCTATTTTTAATGGCCAAGGTCCATCTAGTTGTCAATATAAAGAATTGGCATCATGCTTCATGCATATTATATCTAGACCTACATGCATACAAATTTAAGAGTAAAATGAATTATTTGCTATTGTAGAACATTCCTCAGCTGTTATGTGCAGCTGTTGCAAATGTGTTAATTAGTGAGTACTCCTGGAACCACGAATTACAAGAAGAAGAGCAAGGAAATGGACACTTGGCACTACTGGGAGATGATACTTTGTTATGCAAGAAAAGATTGCATTTCATGCTATCTGAGAGGAAGTATTTGACAAATTAATTTGTCTTTTCTTTAAGCACATCCACTGCTCAAATCTTGCCTCCACTTTGAAGCAGTGTCCATCTCTGATGCCAGCAGCAACTCACCCCACGCAGTATTGTGGCACTGGGATTCAGTCCCTTTTTGTTTTAAAAATGGAGGGCGGGAGACGGAGACGTAGTTCCTAGGGCTTAAATGATGTTAATTGCAAGTCGGTATTTAAGGTTACGCTTTGTAGCACCAAGCACCAGATCCCAGGCAACAGAAATGCCCGTGTCTTCTGGAATATCTATTCACGTGTGAGTGTGTTTATGAAATGTAGAGTGTAGAATGCCCTAAATTGTGACCCTAAACAAGGACCATCTTTGGTTAGGTATCAGGATAATTTTGGAATATTAGGAACAAACTCTGAGAAGGCAATGGCACCCCACTCCAGTACTCTTGCCTGGAAAATCCCATGGATGGGGGAGCCTGGTGGGCTGCCGTCTATGGGGTCACACAGAGTCGGACATGACTGAAGCGACTTAGCAGCAGCAGCAGCAGGAACAAACTATAGGTATTATTTCCCCAGTTTTATATATCATAAACATTCTCTTTGTGTCTTCTTAAAATTTATTTTTAATGATTCCTGCTGCTGCTGCTGCTAAGTCGCTTCAGTTGTGTCCGACTCTGTGCGACCCCACAGACGGCAGCCCACCAGGCTCCCCCGTCCCTGGGATTCTCCAGGCAAGAATACTGGAGTGGGTTGCCGTTTCCTTCTCCAGTGCATGAAAGTGAAAAGTCAAAGTGAAGTCACTCAGTCATGTCCGACTCTTAGTGACCTCATGGACCACAGCCTACCAGGCTCCTCCATCCATGGGATTTTCCAGGCAAGAGTACTGGAGTGGGGTGTCATTGCCTTCTCCATTAATGATTTCAGAATATTCAAAAACCAAATATGCCATCAGTGATTAAACTGAGTGTGCTTAGTCACTCAGTCATGTCTGATTCTTTGCAACCCTTTGGACTGTAGCCCACCAGGCTCCTCTGAGACCTATACTGTTGAAATGTATTTTTCCCTCTTATAAACAACACCACAGTGAACATCCTTATGCATATCTGAGGTCCATTTCTGGAAGAGCTATCATTAGGTCAAAGAGGATATACATTGTGAACATCAAATTCAATGAAGAAGGGATCCCTTTAAAAGTTCATTGTTGAATTAACTTGTTAAGGATTGATTCCAGGCAGACCAATAAGGCAGGCAGCACTAGACTGACCCAAAGAGTGGAGTCTGGAGACCTGGATCCCAACTGTGTGTGAGCTTGGGCAAGGCCCTTCCTATCTGGGTGTTAGTTTCTCCATCTACACAAAGAAGAGTTGGACTAGATATTTCCTCAGCCCTTGCAATCAGAAATGTTCTGATTCTGAGAGTCTGCTGGATGAGTGGAGCCAAACTCAATCCTCAGAGGCTGCAGCCATAAGACCACTCTGACCCCTGCTGGCTGGTTGCAAGATGCCAGTCTTGTTCTTGCCTCTTTCAGGCAGAAACCCTGAATCTTGGGGACTCTCAGCAACTCAGCTGCCTGCTGTGACACCAGCAAGCAAGAAGAAGTGGCTAGTGCTCCATCTCCAGGAATGGCACTCTTCAGGCTGTGTCCTCGATTTCTTGTTCATTTGCGCAACAAATGTTCCCAGCTTCCTCCTTTGTGCCAGGGCTCTGTGAGGGGACTGGGAACTCGTTTTTCACCCTTGAATGCACAATCTAGAAAGAGTAGAATGGGCCTCCTTTTACTCCCATACAGAGCAGAAAGAGAGGTATACAGAAAATCCTTCAGATGTTTAAGAATTTGGCTAAGGCTAGGCTCTCAACCCTCTGCTATTCATTTGTTTGGATAAAGAGCCCAAATGGCTGTGCTGGGTTGAATAGTGTCCCTCTAAGATTCATGTCTGCCTAGACCTGTCATGGGGTAGAGGGCCCTTGGGGATGTAGTCAGGTCAAAATGGCATCACACAGGTGGACCCTAATCCAATGACTGATGTCCTCACAAGAAAAGGAAACAGACACAGAGATGTAGAGGGGAGAGGGCCCTGTGATGATAAAGGCAGAGATGGAGTGATGCAGCCACAAGTTGAGGAGTGCCAGGGATTGTCAGAAGAAGCTGAAAGCCTAGAGCCTTCAGAGAGAGCATGACCCTGCCGGCACCTTGGTTCTGGGCATTTGGCCTCTGGAACCAAGAAAGAATGCATTCTGTTGTGTTAGGCCTCCCAGTTTTTGGTGATGTGTTATAGCAAGCCCAGGAAACTAGTGCAATGGTGACTTCCTGAGGACGGAAGTTGGCACACCATGGAGTGCTAGGAATCTAGTAGTGTGTGAGTGTTATGAGTGTGTGTAAGTGTGGGAAGCCGGAAGGAGTGAGCTGTACCCCTAGTCCAGCTGCCGACTGTGCTAGAGGCACAGACTAAATAATGTAATTCTAGAAATGAAACAACAGCCACTTCTCCACCTCTCCTAGCTTGCTGGCATGACCCTGGGTGAGACCCTGTCTCCTCTCTGGGCATTGGGTTTCTTGGTCTGTATAGGAAGGATTGGACTAGACTGGTGGTTTTAATAATTCATTCTTCTGCTGTTTCGCTTCCTAAAACTACATTCTTAGAGACTATGCCAAGATTTTTTTCTTTTCTTTTTTCTTTCTTTGAGAAACAGAACTTTTTCTCTCAAACAAAAGTAACCATAATGCCGTTTACATAGAAGAGTACACAGTTTATAACTTGGCCAGTTGCAGGATCTTGGGGCTGCTTGGAGCACTTCTGAGAACTCCTGACCCACTCTAGAGTGTCAGGTTGTGCTCAGTCCTGCACTGGCCTCTGGCATTGAAAAGGGTGACATTTGACATCAGATGATTGCAGACCACCACCCAGAAATGAGTCACTTTCTTCATTATTTAACTGAAAGCTTTGTTTGACCTGACCTAATAAACCCTGGGAGTTTATTTATACTGTCATCACAGAACTTTTCAAGTAAGTGCATTTGTTTTTTCATGTCTGTTGTAACAAATTAACCACAAACTTGATGGCCTCAAACAAAAATGTATTCTCTCACAGTTCTTGAAACTAGAAGTCCAAAATCAGTTTCACGGGGCCAAAATCAAGGTGTCCACAAGGCCACACTCCCTACTCTAAAGGGAGAATCCATCATTTGCCTCTTCCAGCTCCTGGTGGCTGCTTGCACTCCTCGGCTCGTGGTCACATGACTCCAATCTCTGCCTCCGTGTTCACATTGCCTTATCATCTGTGTTAAATTTCCTCTGCCTCTCTCATATAAGGATCTCTGTGACTGCAGTTAGGACCCACTCAGATTATTGAGGGTAATCTGTCCATCTCAAGGTCTGTAATTCAATCATGTCTACAAAGTCTACTTTGCCATGTAAGGTAAGATTTACCTGGCATTAGGATCTGATATTTTAGGAGGGATATGACTCATTCTACTCCAGAAGTGATATGTTCACAATGAGTCAGTGGCAGAAATGTATTCTTTCAGTCTCCCACTCTCTTTTTCTAATTATTGCCACCCCCTACCTATGCCCAGTAAAGAAGCTGTAGAAGGAATTTGGAGCCCTTTTTTGGGTGAGAGGTAGAGGAGGAGACATTGCCATCAGTTTCCTGGGCAGTGCCTTCTGATCTCAGGGCACATGAAGAACAAAGTCATTCCCATGGAGAAGCACAAAAGAAAGCCCACCTGGGCAGCCATGTCTGAAGGCAGCCCTCTGTCAAAGGCTCACCTGACCAGGGAGGCAACTTGTATACACTGAGCTAGATCCTATGTGAGGCGCTTCCCTCTCTGATGTAAACCCCCCCAATAACCCTCTGAGATAGAGATTATTAGCACCACTTTACAAATGAGAAAACAGGCTCTGAGAGGCAAAGGGCCCTGCCTAAAGCTACACAGATAGTGAAGGGTAGTGTTGGATCTGAATCTGTTACTATGTGAAGACTTTAGGAGTACCCACTGGGGTCTGGGTTTCTGTTACCCTGAGCACAGGCCTGCAGCACTGGATTCGAGTCTGGAAGCATAGGCTCCTCTTCTAAATAGTTCTATGAGCAACTCATTCTAATTCTCAGAGCCTGTGCTTGCGATTGAGAGCCCTTGATCTCCCTCCTGAGTTGTTATGAGGTCCCAAGGAAATCGTGTCTGGGATGGTCTGGTACCCCTGCTGCCCACAGAGGAGGTGCTATAGGTAAGGTTTCACTGGATCAGCAAGCTGTGAACAGTCTTCCAGGAAGAAGGTTGGTGAGATGGAAGGTGCTGCATACGGCTTTCCTGGGGCTGGCACAGGCAAGGGCAACTGGCCCCTCTGGAAGGCAGCAAGCAGGATGTGCGTCCAAGGTGACCTAGCTCTCGCTGATGGCCATTTTATTTATCTCAACAGACATTCACTGGGTAGTAATTCTAGGACAAGCCCTGACCAGGTGACAAACTCAAAACACGGTGGCTTCTGCACCAGTGACCTCTCAGGTCACAAGGAGAAATGGGTGTGTACATAATCTAAGAGAAGACAGCATGTGGTCAGTACCAAGAGAAGAACACAAATAAGTGAGTGGAGGCCCGAGAAGAGCATGACCAACTCTGACCCAGTGCAGGGGTTTCATGAAGGGCAGTGGAATCCTGATCCTCTATGTGGTCCTAGTTCCTTAGTATCACCAGCTTGATCCTCATTCCATCCCTTGGGAGACAGAGTAAGGATAGTTACTAAATAACTTTTATTGCTGTAAAATTAAGAGTGTAAAGGCCACTGTAGAATATGTAGGCAATGCAAATAAACAAAGGGAAGAAAATAAAAATCTCTTAGAAGCCCATTGCCAGTGACTCGCCATTGTCCATATTTTGGTGTATTTTCTTCTAGTATTTTTTCCTCCATAGATTTTACTCTAGATTCTGTCTTATAGCCTGCTTAAAAAAAAAAAAAAAAAAATACCTTAACAAGGAATAATTTTATGTCACTAATTGTTTTGACAGCTAAATTGGATACATAATGTTCCATCAGATGGTTGGAACATCCTTTACCCAATCCCTAAAGATCAGATATTTAGATAATTTGTCCCCAACCCCCACTATTATAAGCAGATTCCTATAATTGGGATAAAATTATAGGGATAAAATTCCTAAAGTTCTTACATCTTTGTTCACATAGTTACTATTTCCTCCAGAGAAATGCCTGGGTTTGAAGTTACAGTGTCAGATGGTAAGCTCATTTTAACAGCCAAGTTTGCCCTCCACAAAGGTTGTTCTGATTTATATTCTCAGCAACAGTGTTTGAAAGTGCCTGTATCTCTCCACAGTCACTGATGCTGGCTCTTATCACATTTTAATATTTGTAAATTTGATAATCAAAAATGTCCTCTAGCTGATTTAATCTATATTTCTAAGTTGATTAGAAATTTTGGACATTTCTTCCAATGTTTTTACCAGCCATGTATATGTGTACATGTACTTCCTGGTAAAATGTCCAGTTTGTGTTTCCCTGATATATTTGTAAGACCATTTTATGCACCAGGATAAAATGGTTCCCCATCATCAACAGGGTTCCTCACTTTGATGATGAGGAAGCTGAGGTTCAGTGAGGGTAAGTGACTTGCCCAAGGTCACTTTGGCAAATCAGTGCTGGAACGGAGTCCTCCACCCTGAGCTTAGCAGTCACTCTTTAGTACTGTGCCCACTATGTCACGCTGATAGATGACCCTCTCCTATGGTTCTGGGGGAAGAAAATCAGGCCTGCCTTTTTTCAATTTAGTCTTGATTCTTAAAATAATCTATCCTCTAACACAGTCGTGTTAGCAGAGAAAATATGTTCCACCACTTACCGCTAAAGGAGTGGAGATCCGCAGTGGGCTATGACCCTTTAAGAGCGTGCCCTCCATCCTGATAAATCAGGTCCTGGAAGGCTATGTGGGATATTAGCACTGACGTGTGTGAGAACAGTTAGCACAGTTATTAACAGGACACCATGGCTGGAGACAGCTGGCTCAGCATGCACCTGAGGTCCTAGAAACCCCAGTCACGGGCTGTCTTCTGAGAGTTGCCTGGACTGGGAGACTGTCTGCCCACCCAGCCATGTCCCCCAGGATGGCTCTACAGTTCCCATCTATCCACCGTGTTCTGCTCTGTTCGTCTTGTGGCCACTTGCAAAGCCTGGGGTTAGAAAGAGCTGAGTCCCAAACCTGTCTCTGCCATGAGCTTATTTGGTGCCCTCAGCAGCCCCTTGCTTCACTTTGTCCCTCTCCAGCCAACGGCCTTTCTGAGTCTTGGTTAGCCTGCTGTCTCCATCTCTCCACTCCTGTCCACCCTGGCCTTTTCTGCTGGCCACCTGAACACCCAAGAAAGTGCAGATCCATAGGACATGGTGCTCAGTGGGACCTTATTATCCTCTCACCAGTCTCAGGCCACAGGCTTGGGTTTTCAAGAAAGGAGATTTTGTCTTTCTTCACAGGGCATGCTTTCCCTTTTGAGCTGTCATTCAGCTGCAAAGCAAGAAGGTAGTCTCAGTGAATTCCAAGTGATCTCATTAGTTTGGGGTTTCTCTCCCTACTCTTCAGCTGCTGAACTGTCTAAATTTTGGGTGGGAGTTCACTTAGGGTCTTTGCAAAATGATCCTGGGGCTGTCTGTGCTCTGGGAGACACCCACTGTAGCTGTCAACCCTTGAGACAATCAGTTCTGCCGGCCCTTGTGGCTGATGCCCTCAGCCTTTGATTCCACCATCCCTCCCTCCCAATTCAGACCTTTCCAGGAGTATTGCAATCTCAGCTACATGAGAGGCTGCTAAGGGACATGGGAAAATCCCGCTGTTCTCTCCCATGATGGGAGCTCCTCGACACTCCCTAAGACCCTCTCTGCTCAGGCACACCACCCACAGCTTTCTCTCTCTGTCCCTCCTGCCCACACATGAACATGGGTTCTCGCCCAGGTTTGTGCCTGCCTGGCCTTCTCCGGGGAAGAGGCCCAGGTCTCCCCAACTTTCAGATCTCTCCAAACTCACCTGAGATTTCTGTTATCTCTGTAACCATGGGCTCAGCCAGGGGAGAGGCAGACTTCTGGGCCCTTCTCAAGGACCCCTCCAGTATCTAATCTTTGATCTTCTTCTCTTTCAGTCCAGGGAGTTTTTAATGTCTTTTGGAGTAGAAAAAAATGACTGACAAATAAGACATCAGTCCCAGTCCTTTTGTTTTAAACATTTCCCCCTTGCTCCTCCCCCCTCCCGCCCAATATTTATTTATTTGGCTGCATCAGATCTTAGTGGGAGCATTGCAGCATGGCAGGATCTTTAGTTACAGCATGTGGGATCTAGTTCTCTGACTAGCGATTGAACCCAGGCCCTCTGCATTGGGAGCATGGAGTCTTAGCCACTGGACCACCAGGGAAGTCCCCACCTTATTCTCACCTTGTTCTGTTTAATTGCTCTCTGCTTCTACTGAAATCACCTCTGCCTCTTCTGTAATGTGAGCAAGGCAAAAACAAATGTTACTAGGAAATATGGAAGCAAACACCCCAGCAAATGGCCAGAATGTTATCTGGCCTCATTGAGACAGAGCGCTTGGTGAATCTAGGATGCACCTGGCTTTGTCCACTCTGCCTTTCTTGGAGCCAAGCTCAGACACTAGAAATTCAGTTTTTGTTCAAGTAGAACACATCCTTGAACATTTGTTTCCTACTCCTCTTCTGCCCTAAGGCCAGGCCCGAGACAGCCAGGGAGTGCCCATGGTGCTGGCAGCTGTCCAGATCATTTGACCTAAGAGCGCAATAGGCACCACCCCTGTCCACTGCCCCTTCTCCAACACCCTGTTCGGCCTCCTCTGCCTGCCTCCAGCCTGCAACAAGAGCAGAGGCCCACCCTCAGGTCCCATTTGTGGCAGGGCAGAACCTCCCTCCATAGCCAGACCTGGGTCTTTGGCTTCAGCTTTGGTCAGCATCTCAGATTCAAATCTGAGACACACAATTTATTTTATTATTGTGTGTATGTGTGAGTGTGTTAAACCATTTGTTTCTCTTTATTATTATTATTATATAAGCAATGCACATTTGTTATAAAAATCAGAAAATATGGATAAACAAAAAGAAGAAAATAAAAATCATGTACAATCCCAATATCAAGGGATAACCCTCCTTAACATCTTGCAGTCTATCCTTATCTCTGCATTATTATTTTTTTCATTTTTATGGAAGAGGAATCAGACAATAGGGAACTATTTTTTATCAAAAATAATTCTGAAATCTTTCTGTTCTACCAAGTATAGTTCTGTGATACCATTTCAGACAGCTAAGTAGTTTTCCAGTGGGCCTTGAAATGCCCCCAACCATCTCTATTAATGGGCATTTAAGTGTTTCTAATTTTGTTACATTATTAAAGTAAACAATATGAAATTTCGGACATTTGGCTATTCTTGACCTAAGAGATGGCAGTTTCATAGGGTTTAACCAAACATAAATAACACCATGATGAGTGTCGTTAAGACTGATCTTCACATAATTTTTTTGGCGACTTGCTTGTGTTTCTAGACATTCTTAGAATAATCCATTTGCTGAGTCAAAAGAGATGCATGCTTTTAAGGGATTCTCTGGTGCCTCATTCGGTAAAGAATCTGCCTGCAATGCAGGAGACTCAAATTCAATCCCTAGGTCAAGAAGATCTCCTGGAGAAGGAAATGGGAAGTCACTCCAGTATTCTTGACTGGGAAATCCCATGAACGGAGGAGCCTGGTGGGCTACAGTCTGTGGTGTCACAGAGTCGAACACAACTGAGTGACTAATGCACTTTAATATACTGACCTCTGGCCTATGTTTGATGTAGAACAAGAACCCAAGGGAAAGGGCTGAGGGAGAATTTCTGGAGCTGGCTGTTGGGTGTCCTGGAGAGAAGCCTGGGCTTGGCCCCAGATGAGGGGGTAGAAGTCCCAGCTGCATCCCTCACTAGGATGTGACCCTGGACCAGTAACAGCAGAGGTCAGATGTAATCTGGAAGGCCTGCAGCAGGGCTTCCTTAATGGGGCAACTGCTGCTTTGTTGCAAAGATAATGGTGGTTTGGGCATTCTGAACCCTGTCTGTCCTCTGTCATCCTTGAAATTCCTTTGCCTGAGCTTAGGATCCTGTGAAATGTGAGATCAGAGACCCCCTTCCCCTGGAAAGGTGCCTCAGAGATGAGGGCTTTTTACATGACTCTCAGTTGCCTCTGTGGTTTTGAGTGTTTAAGAATGGGACTTGGCCTGGAGGATGGACCCAGGCCTGGCTGTGGAGGGAGGTTCTGATGGATTTCATGGTGGCAGGCCTCCTGAACCATTGAAGCACGCAGGCTGAATTTTTAAAATAATTGTCCTTTTTAATGATGTAAAATATGTCATCTATATTAAAAAATAAACACACTTTATTACTTTCCCAGTCCCTTCTTTCCTCCCAGGGCCAGATGGGGATTGCGTGAATATTTCTGGCGTATTTCACATATCTAATAACGCCCTTAGAGGTTCTTCCAGATCTGATGAAAATGTGGAATTGAACTCTGCCCATTGACACTATTCACAGAAAAAAAAAGCTAGTGGTAGGGGGTGTGTGTGTGTGTGTGTGTGTGTGTGTTGGGGATGGGGACCCATCCTATTTTGGAAGCAGCTGGGTCTACAAGTCCAAAGGCTTGGATTTTTTATCTTGAGTAACAAAGGAAATTGTTTCTGAGCCCCCCTGGTACCTTCTGGCGGGTAGGGGAAAGAAAGGAAAAAAGAAATGACTGCAGCTAAGCAAAACTAGAGCAGCTTCTGCAAAGAGCCAGGCCTTCCCCGACAGCTTTCTGTTAGCCCTCTTGAGCTGCGGCGAATCCAAGAAAATAATTAAAGCTTTAATTTATTTATACGTCTTCTCTATAGATATTACGGATCCGACAATTGCCGCCTCCTAATTTATGCACGCGGACCCCTCCAGAGGCACGCGCGGCTCGCAGAGGCAGAGCGAGGGTCCCGGCCGCCGCCCTCGGGAAGGAGCGGAGGCCCCCGCGGCCCCGGACGGGCTGTCAGCCCCGCGGCGGCGGAACAATGG
>NW_011494815.1:4715127-4728441 GCF_000754665.1 Bison bison bison | reverse complement strand
CGGGGCAGGGACCCCTACCGCGCGCTGCCCATGCCCGGGCCTGGGCTCAGGCGACAGGCGTGCCAGTCTCTCCTTTTTCTCCTTGGCCCGCCCGGTCCGCTCTCTGAGTCTGTCTTGGTGTGGCGTTCACCTCCAGGTTGCTTTTCAGGATTCACAGTCCTGATGGTGACCCTCTCCTGCGTGGAAAACTTGCCTTCTGTGGCTCCCTATTCCGTACTCAGGAAAATACCGCTCCTGAGTCTTGCCTCATTTGACCCTGATCCACCTTCCTAGCACCATCCTGCTTTGGTCCCTCTCCTTGGAGTCTCTGCTCTTTGCAAACCCAGCTACTTGCCTCAATTCCTGGAATGCACTCCTGCCTGCTGTCCCTGCCGTTGCTCCAGTTTGGGGTCTGGCTAGAATGCTCTTTTTTTTTTTTTCAAATCCAATTTGTCCTTGGAGTTCTGGCTCACAAACCTCATCTTCCCTCATTACATCCCTTCTTCCACGGCCAGGTCATCTCTCCCTCCTGTGAAACTTTGTCTGTGCCAGGATGTGGACTCTAGCCTGGGATCATGCCTCCAACACTTCCTAGCTTGGACCTTGGGCAAGAGACCTTACCTGGCTTCCCCCTTCTATAAAACAAGATGATAACTGTAAGTTCCTCATTGGGTTGCCATGAGGACAAAAATGAGAGGATACATTCAAGAGCTGGGAGTGATGCCTGGCACACAGCAGAGCTCAGTACAATCTTTTACAGATAAGATGGTTAAGTACTTGAGTGAAGGAAGGAACTGCTGCCACAGTGTGGACATAGTATGATGTGCCATCTCTCTGAGTGACCCCATGAGGCTCCATTTCTTGTTGATCTGACCATGGAAGGAGGAAGAGGGTGAAGGACAGGGCCCCCTTCTGCTTTGTGTGGTAGGCATTGAGATGTGTGTTCTCTCCAGCACTTGTCAAGAGTTTAGGAATTCAGACCCTATTGATCCACTGCATCTTCAAAGCCATCAATCATCATTAAGAAACAGGACCTGAGTCCCTGGATGGGGCTGCTGGTACTAGGTAATTTAGAGGATTTTACACACACACACACACACACACACACACACACACACACACACAGATGTGGCTAAAAGAAATCAGCTAAGACAAGCACTGAACATTCAGCAAGCAGTTGGGAAAAGAACTCAGGGAACTTGTACAGACAAAAGGTTGTTGGCCAGGAAATATATCAAATTCTGCTTCCTAGTAGAATTGTAGATTTTTGTGGTTGATTGTAATTGACTTTGAGCACTTCACTTTGGTAAATGTGGATGCTGAGGTCTCACCCAACCCCTCACCCGCTACTGATGCCTGTGCTTTCTGGCTGCTCACAACCCACCAATCTTGCCTAGGTCAATGTCAAGGTCACTGGTTTCTGATTTGGGCCATCTTCCTTATTTCTCTTTCAAAAAACCAGAATAACGTTTTCCAAGCCACAGTCATCAGGCAACATTCCTATGCCTTGGTGTTTTTCAGGGATTTCTAACCATGCCTAGAAAATGCTGGCATGGCAGAACATATCAGCAGAATGGGATTCAGAGCACCTGTGGCTGAGTCAGGCCCCGATACTGATTAGTCATGTGACCTCAGGGGGAATATTTAACCTCAATGAACTTCAGTTTCCTCATCCATCAAATGGGAATATTATTTAGTCTTCCATCACCGGAGGAGAAATTTAAGGGTAAAATGAAGTAATTGATAGAACATACTTTTACAAGTACAGTACTATACAAGATTAAGGTGGAATTACTACCATGAGATTTTTCCTAAAATATTGATTGCCCTCAATGCTAGGTGCTGGGGAAGTAGAGGTGGCTAAGCCTCAGGCTGGGTTCACAGGCTTGCGGGGGGCTGTGGGGGGCACAGATGTGGTGACACTGGCTAAGGCCCCAGGCCAGAGGAAGTCAGTGCTGGACAAAGGTGTGACTAACGTGCTAGGAGAAAGGAACGAAGCAGCCCCCACCCCAGCCTTGGGGACCAGCTGGGCTTCAGGAGGCAGGGGACTGGAATAGCTGGGGAAGGGTGACACAGGGGATAGCAAGGTAACAGCCTAGGGACAGGAAGGTGGTCGTGTGGTAGAGAGGGGTGCAGATGATGTGGGAAAGCTGGTGGGAGCCAGATATGCCTGGCCCTGTGGTCAGTGAGTGCAGCCCATGTGCAAGGGTTCTCAGTAGGGAAATGACAAGATCAGGGGCAGTCTGGAACTTTGGGAAGAGGGCAGGCTGTGTGTGGAGCAAGGGCTGGAGGGGAGGCAGGAGGTGGGCAGCAAGTTACTGCCACGTCCAGATGAGAGGTGGTGAGGCCTAAGGACCTGGGAGCTGCGGGACCTACTTCTGACCACTTGGCTGGACTAGAATGCTTCTAGAGACAGAGAGCTCATTCTTCCCTTGACATTGCTTTGTGTCTTAGAATATCTCTGACTGAAAAAAATGAATTCCTTTTTAATGAAATCTTAAAATAAGTGGGTACTGATTCTTTTAGGGGTCCCTACTGATCCTCAAACTGTCTGCTTCTTTGGTACCTTGAGTGCCAGGCCTAGGGGTGTGGTTTTTATTCCCCAGGCAGAGGAATCCCTGGAGGCCTCCAAGTCAAGAGGACGGTGAATGCAGAACTTTGCTTCAGAAAGAAGACTCTGGCTGGGCTGGGGCCGAGGCAGGGCAATGTGCTGTCAGTCTCTCTGCACCTACTCATACCCACTGCGCTCATTAGCAGACTTGAGGGCAGATAACCAGTGATAACCATTTCT
Organism: Bison bison bison; assembly: GCF_000754665.1. Taxonomy (NCBI): domain Eukaryota; kingdom Metazoa; phylum Chordata; class Mammalia; order Artiodactyla; family Bovidae; genus Bison; species Bison bison. The sequence goes on along the minus strand of NW_011494815.1, from coordinate 4,725,671 downwards.
CTTACCAGACAAACAGGTCCAAGGCCAGTGGTCATGGATATGGACTGAGTGGAGGCACAGGCAAAAGTTGGAATCTTAGGGTCATCTTGGGTCTAGGGATCATGGAAGGCAGTGCCAAACTCTGTGGGCCTGCTGGAGTCTGTCTCTATGCAGAACTAGAGATGGCAGGCAGATGCAGCAAATGGGGGTCTTGGGGTGAAGAGAATCTCCAGCTCTCCTCTCCACCTGATGTGGGGAGGTAGCCGGAAGGCTGTAGCAGATGGCCATGGTGAGGACTGGCGTTCCGTGGGAGAGGCGGTCAGCTCTCTACCTTGAGATCAAGGCTTCACCCGCCCCAGGACCCCTTCTGACCTTTGCGTTCTCCAAAAAAAGAGTCAAGGTGATGACAAGACACATCTATCGCATCTCAGCCATCATTGCAGTTGAAAGATGGGCCCGGAGCAGGTGGACTGCTTCAATTATGATGGATGAGGACAGTGACAGCTCTCGGGAGAGCTGCGGGAACCTCGCAAGTGCTCACTCAGCTATGACTCCTCTGGTAGCAATTTGACAAGATCAGAGCACTTTATGGAAGTGGAAAGTTTGGGGACCTCGGGGTTTGCTTGGCCCAGGGACTCTGTCTGCTGAAGCCTTCTGCTAGCAACGCGGGGTGGGCATCTCTCCTAGGAGGGCCAATGCGGGGAGTGGGGAGGGGCTCAGCCTCTGAGGCGTCCTGGCCTGGTCTCCACCTGGGCCTTGCCTGCTTCAGTCTCCCCCAGCTGCTGACCAGGGGACACCAAGGTGGCTACAGCACCAGGGGACACCCCACGAGCCAGCTGGGCATCTCCCTCGAGCCAGGCTAGAGAGTCAGACCTTCCTCACAGCACTCTCCATGGAGACTCTGGGTGAGGGGAGGCCTGGGACCAGACAGCCCCACCTGTCACTGGCTATGAAGCTTCACTTGAACTTTGTCTGTTGGATCATCTTGTTTGGGGCTTGGCTGGCTGGGGGTTAAGTGAGGTAATCTACAAGGAGCATCAGCTTGTCCAAGCTGTTCAACTGATGTTGCTTTTCTCCCTCACTGATTCTGTTGTCCTTTGGTGTATTTCTTTATTCATTCTGCAAATGTGATGGAGCTCTTCCTGTGTGCCAGGTGCTGGGCTTGGCCCCAGGAATTAGGTGTGGTCCTCAAGATGAGGAGCTCACAGATTTATCCAAGATTGGATCAGGCAGTCCTCTAGCCTCACTGCCCCTGGTGGTTGCTGGGTGGAGGCGTTCACCTTGCAGAATGATGACGGGCACAGCCATGGCTTTAGTGTCCCAGCCTCTGTGCCTCCCAGGCATCTGTGGGCTTCTGTGCATCAGATCTGCTCTGAAGCCAGGATGTGGGGGCTCTTCACTTTAGAGGGTCACCTTCCTAGATCTGGGAGCAAACACCCAGCATGGGCAACTCAGCTCAGACTAGTGGAGCTAATCAGAGTCTGTCCTTGGGATTTTATACTCTAGTTGAAAGAAGACCTCTTTCCTTTCTGTTGTAAAGACATAAAATGTAAGCTAGAAGTTCCCTGCAGTTGTGGTTCTGGCCTTGGGGGAACAGCTGACTCATCAGAAAAAGCCTACTTGGAGAGAGAGAGCCCTGATTGCACTTGAATCCTTGGCTCCAACAATCTCTTAGTTGGGCGTCTTTATTTTGGTCTCACTTTTTGAGTGAATGCCCATATTTCCCTTTTGGGTTAAGCTGTTTGGAACTGGGTTTCTGCCACTTGCAACCAAAGGATTCTAACTCTTATTAATATATGTAGCGCAGCACCTGGCTTATAGCAAGGGCTCGTAAGTGGTAGCTCTCAGAATTCAGTTAGGCTCTGTGCAGCTTGACCTCGGTGCGGAATTCCCATCTACATTTACATCTGGCCGTCTTGTCATGAGGACTTGTGCACTCTCTCTGCCACCCAGCCCGGAATCTAGGGTTCCCTCCCTGAAGCACAAAGCTGGTGGGTAGCCTGAGGCCTGAGACTGCCTGGAAATGAAGGCAGCAGCACCAGCCCATGTAAAACAGCACCATGAACAGTGGCAGCCCAGATTGCGACCGCCTGCCACAGGACGCAAACACAATCAAGCTGCCGACATCCTTCCCCATGTCGGGGCCTGATAATGAACAAGTAATTTATGTCCAGGAGTCAGTGGAGCCTGTCGCAGGCCAGGGCTGAAATGTTACTACGAGGGATTCCTATGAAGGTCATTGCCCTGCTCTTGTCGCTGTTCAGGGTTGTCTGTAAATGGCGTCCCCTTGGAGGCGTCCCCTTGTTCTCCTGGCTTCTTTGCGGGGAGAAAGATGCACCTTTGAGAAGCTAGGTGGGGAAGAGCCCCAGGCTGCTTCTGAGCCACTCCCTTTCAGTGGCTCTGGAATCTGCGAAGTCTGACCTCAGGTCACTCAGATGAGAAAGAGAGATCCAGGGTAGACTGGTGCTTGAATGGCTGTGAGGGATCTGTGAGTAGGGAGGACAGAAACTAAGCATCCGTCTTTGGGAACAAACAATGGCTCCCAAGACTTTCTGTGTGAATTAATTTGAATATCTAGAGTCAGATATGACTGGAATAGTGTTCTGGGGATAAAGTAACAGAGTATCTCTTTTAAAAGCATGGAAAGAGGAGAGATAAAGGAGAAGGTGCTGGGCCAGTGAGTAGATGAATCAGTCAATCCCTTCCTATGGGCCTTAGTTTCCCTACCTCTTAGTGGGTCATCGAACCCTCCACATTCCGGGATAGAAAGCATGCTTTAACAGTTCCATTTCTTGGATGAGGAAACTGAGGCTCAGAGGTTATGCAACTTCTGGGTTCTAGTGTTGGGTCTTTGGATAACCCAATGCTCTGTCCATTACCCAGCCTTGCCTGCTGTTTACAGAAATTGTGGGACAAGCAGTCCCATGTGGTCCTCCCCCAGCAGAGACCCTGAGCCCCCTCTTTGTCCCTCTACCATTTCAGTGCAAGGGTTCCTCAGGAGTTGTTAGGCTTCTTCTTTGGGGGCAAAAAGATGTGGGGAAGGCACCCACTGTGAAAGGTTCTGTTGCCTGGAGATTTGTCTGCTTGTGTGTGTACTGCCCCAACCCTTGGCCAGGCTCTGTTGAGGGTCTGCAAGTGGGATCACCCTGGCCCCCGTCTCTACACCATGGGGTTCCTTGTCAGTGGCTTCCTTTCACTCCATTTCCACTTTCCATGCTCAGTCTGGGGTCCCTGGTCAGTACACCCTGGGCTGAGTGCTGCAGTTTTCTTCTCTTCCAAGGTGAGGACTACAGCTCAGTTTACTTGAAAGTCCTATGAGGGGATGAAAAGTACAGGATAGGGTGGGGAATTTCCATCCAAACAGGACCCCTCAGCTGTGGGCTGAGCCTGCTCTCGGCCTGGAGCCCCATGACCACATCACAGGAGTTGGGCAATGTTCACTGGGTGGATGGATGCTGACAGCCTGTCTGGCCTTTGTGCCCAGGGCCCCAGCTTGTCCCCTCAGATTCACTTGGCAGAACTCTGGGAAGATAGGACCTGGATTATCATACCCATTTTACAGATGAGAAATGTGGCTCAGAAAGGGAGAATGGAGGGGACCAGAAGCTGACCTGTGGGGCCTTCTTCTACATCTCTGTCCACCCCACCTCAAACAGCAGGTGCAGAAGGGGCTGCCCAGATGCACAGGCCTCCAGGGCTCCTGCCCAGACCCTCCCTGAGCAGGGCAGAGGGAGGCAGTGTCCTTCTAACGAGCACTCTTCTTTTCTGCAAGAATATCCTCATCAGAAATGGTGTAGGCTTTGGTTTTTATGGGGAGGTTTGTAAAAGGGATATATATCTATTTTGAAGTGTTGGAAAAAATAAAGCAGAAAGGGGGGCAATTTCACCTGTCTTTCCCATCTGTCTGGTCGTCCTTTCTCTGCCTGTTTCTCCTGACCATGTTCTTCTCTAGCTCACTAACAACTTGCACCCTCCAGAGTCAGATAGACAGGGCCCAACTCTCAGCCCCACTGTGTTCTAACTGTGTGACCTGAGAGAAGTTAGCTCACTTCTCTGAGCCTCTCTACCTTCATCTGTAAAACGGGAGATAATAATTAGGGAGACTGTTGAGGTCATCTGGACTGGGACACAGGTGTAAACCAGGGCTGTCCTGGAATACCAGGACAGGCACTTGATGTACAGGCACTTTGTGGTAAGAGGGGTAGCTATTCATGGGTTGTTGGCACAGAGCTGAGTCCAAGTTCTCAGCATAAGAGCTTTACTCTTATTGTGCATTCTCTTCATCTTAGGAACCACTGTGGCCTACTTTTGAGACAGAGGGAGAATAAAAATGATCAGAGCTGGGATTCCTCACCTTTCACACATGCATATTTTACACAGTGCTGGTATTTGACTTCTCTCCTAAGGTTGGGCTTTGAGAATGATCCTGATGAAGCCGTCTGACCGTGATGGAATGAGGTGATATGTGATCACATAAGGTCACCAGCCAAGATCCTGGAAGCCAACATCTCTGAATCAGGGATGAAGGTCACACTTGTAGGTTTACTCCTCCAGCTTCCCCTGCTAATACCTCTCATCGCTTACTATAAGATGTGGATTATTAGGGTGGCAGGTGGGTGCTAGGAGAGATGGTATTGCTCAGAGAGAGGTTAAGCCTAGACAACGTTTCTGGAAAACTATTCCTGGGAGTTGACCTTGGGGGTGACCACACCTGCTCCTGGGGCCTGGGATTGGACAACCAGGCCAGTCTCTCCTGACATCACACCCTGTAGATTTCCAGGGAAGCTACTGAGGGGGTCTCAGCAATTCAGAAAAAATCACTGAAGAACATCAAGACAATTGGGCACTCCACCACCCCGGGTGTTGTTAATAGCATTTTGCATTTCAGGCCAGGTCTTCTAGCCTGATGGGAGTGTGCATGTGTTCTGTGGGAAGAAATTTACACATTTCAAGGTAGATGTACCCAGAAGTACTTTTATTTTCCCTCTAAGTGGGATTTTTTTTTTCTTATGCCCCTGTTCTGCCTGATGCAGTAAAATCAGTCTAGTGATTTCTTACTGAAGTTATTATTTTCAGGGGCTTCTCAGTGATTTGAGGTTTTAGAGTTCTATCACACTCAGGATTGCTCCCCCGTCAGGGTTTCCTCTGTCCCACCTTCTGGATTGACTCTAAGTGGTGGGAAAGGTGCTGATATGTTGCCTTGATCTCCATGGTCCGGATGTCCCATGTCCTTCTGGCACAGCTGTGTGGGTCTCTTTGGGCTGAAACCAATACACCCACCCCCAATGGCCATCCTGGCCATGAAATTCTGACCCAACTCCTTCCAGACAAGCTGAGTGCCCTACTTGGAAGCCGAGAGAATTTTCTGGATGCCCTGCCATGCTGTCAGGGGCTTCAGGAAACCTCATGGGGCTGGGGGGTTGGGCTTGGTACAGTACTGGCCTCTCCTGTCTGGGCACACTCTGTGTTCTGTTCTCCAGCAGGTGGCTCCTCCACAGCACTGGTGTAGGCAGGCTCGGGGCTCTCTGCTCTGGGGTCTCTACACTTATTTGGGGCTTTTAGCACTTCCTCCCCACCTGTAAGATTTAGCCCAAAGCAAGTAGGTGGCAGGTCCAGGACTCTCCCACACCAGCAACTGACCTATAGTTTCACCTGCAAGCTCCCTCTCCCCCTCTTTAAGCCTGAGTGCCTTTTTTGTAGTGTGAGTGAGCAGAGCGTAACTGGTGTATCATGCCCACCACCTAACCTATCCATCCTATGCCTAGACCACAGCTCCTGAACTTAAAACCTAAGGACTTGGGACTTTTTTGTTTTGGCTATGCCATGCACGGCATGAGGGAGCTTAATTCCCTGACCAGGGACTGGATCTGGGCACCCTGCCGTGGAAGCACAGGGTCTTAACCACTAGACTGCCAGGGAAGTCCCTGGGACTTTTGGTGCTATTCTGACAACTACCCTCTTGGGTAATGGGAATGGGGTAAGTCATGATATATTCTGATGGAGGGTGAAGGCATGGGGGAAAAGGAGTGGAGGAGAGACAATGAGAACAAACCAATTAATATTTCAAATTCATGTCTTATCACAGGGATATAAAAGTTAGGGCACTACTGTATCTGTTTTATTAACTTCTTTTGACATCATGAATATTTACCAACTGTCAGTATGTATTCCTTCATAATATCATTTTTAATGTCTGTACCACATTTCATTGTATATGCATTTCCTAATGGAACCATTTCTCTATTATTGAATGTTCAGGTTGTTCTTCATTTTTTTTCTCTCAGAAAAAAGAAAGCTGGGATGAGTTTCCTTGGCCATAAACCTGTGAAGGTCTCTATTTCTTCAGAGCATGTAAGAAGTTTGATTTTAACATGAACATTTGAGGAAATTCCCACCTCATCCCCACACAAGCTTGTGTGCACGTTTCCGCAGACACACACAGACACGCACACGTTAGAGCCATACACCGTCCCAAGACTGTGTCCCACACAGAGCTTGGCACAGAGCGCTTCTCTGGGAGTGTTTATGGTCATAAGACAGCGGTAGTGGCAGTGGAATCTGGTTAAGGAGAGAGATGCCCCAAGCCCCCAGTTCTTGCCTGACTGAAAATTCTCTAGCTGGGCGTGACCGTGGCACACCAGGAGGCTTGGTGAGTAGAGTTGTCAGATAAAATACAGGATGCCATGTTAAACTTGAATTTCAGATAAAAATGAATATTCTCTTTTTGTATATGTTCCAAATAAGCATATGTGCGTGTGTCTTGTTGTGTTTGACTCTTTGAGACCCCATGAACTGTTGTAGCCCAGCCCTCTCAGCTCCTCTGTCCATGGATTTCCCAGGCAAGAATACTCTGGGATGGGTTGCCATTTCCTACTTCAGGGGATCTTCCCGACCCAGGGATTGAACTCAAGTCTCCTGCTTTGGCAAGAGGACTGTTTACCATTAGCACCACCTGGGAACTTAAGAAATTCTTTGTTGTTTATCTGTAATTCAGGCTTAACTGGTCTTCCTGTGCTTTTACCTGCTAAATCTAGCAACCCTATATGTAAAGAAAGCAGTAATGCTGCAGTGTCAGAGGCGTCATTACCATTTTTTGGGCCATTGCTTCATGAGCAATGACAGATCGAAGTGTGCAAATCCCCACTGCACCTAAATGCAGATAAGCATGACAGACGGTAATGGCTCCAGAGGAGCCAACGGGAGCATTTCCAGAAGCAGGTGAGTGATGGGCATGCTGGAAATGAGCATCTGGGCGCTGGAGCTCAGGCCTTAGCTGCCACCTCTGGAGTGTCAGTTTCCCCAGGGGGTCTCCTTTGCAGGAGTGAGGCTCAGATCCCGAGGAATAAGCCTGGAGGTAGTGACTACATTCTCAGTCTCACCCACTTAAGTCCATTCTGCCAATAAGGGGCAGAGTTTTAGCAATATTATGAGAGGCTGGAGTGAGGGTTGGCCTGGAGACCAACTTCTATTTGGAACCCTATTTCTCTAGTGATGGGGACTCTGTGGTCCTACACTAGAAGGAAGGATGGAGGGATCAGAAACATTCCAGCCCTGGCTGCAGTGGTCTCTGGGCCATGGGGAGTGGGGAAGAGAAGGGTAGGGGAGAACATGCATATTAAAGGAAATTGGGGAGTGATAATGTGGGTGAGCTCCCCTCCCTCACATCTTCTCTCCAACTACCAGACCAGCAGGGGAGGAAGTATCATTTACTATGTACCAACTAGGAGCCGGACTCTTTGGATTGACTCTCTTGGGTAATTTTCCAACACATGTTTGATATTATTCCATTTTATAGAGGTGGAAACCAAGACTCAGAGAGATGAAATAACCTGCCTAAGCAAAGTCAGTACCTGACCTACATCTTTGTAACTCCAAAATCTTGATTCTTTTTTCTGGGCCACATTGGAAATAACTCTCTGGGAGCTCCCATCAGAGGTCCCAGGACCTGACTTCAAATTCCATGTTCATGACTCTGAACTGCCCAAGGCTCCTGATCCAGACTGTCCCAGTGTGAACTGGTTACTCACTTATCTGCCAAAGCACTTGCTCCGTGGGTGCCAGTGCTGGTAGCTAATGTCATGTTCCCAGGAGAGGCCCAGGATTGCTGCTACTTTCCCCCAAAACTCGCCAGCACCCCTTTCCCCCCAGATTTACTGTCTCTGAACTCTGAGCTTTGATTTGCACCTGTTCATGAGCCCCCTGGAAATACTGGTGACCCCAAGTGGAGAGCTTTTGGAGTGTGTGGTGGGGCAAGAACTAAGTCTGGTCTCTCTTCCTCTCTGGCTCCAAATGCGTCCAAGGAAGGGAGCAGGGAGAAAGCCCCATAGGCTCTACCGAGCTACAGCAGTCCAGGCAGGAAGAGTTGGTGACAAGACATCCATTTGCATCAATGCTGATTACTCTGGACTGAATTCATCCACCTGGGCTGCTTAATATCTGATGCCTCAAGGGAGTGATGGTATAATGCTAGCTGCTGTAACAAACAAACCTCCAAATATATAGTGGCTCAAACACAACAGACATTTATGTCTCATGCCTGTAAAATACCAGACAGGTGTTCTGATAGGTGTAGGGTTGCCAGATAAAATATAAGATACCTAATTAAATTTGAGCTTCAGATAAACAACAAAAAATGTTTTAGTCTAGGTCCCAAATGATAGCTATCTACCCAGCGATCTTAAGGGCCCAGAGCTGATACAACAGAAAGGTGACTGGGATTACCACTCTCCTCAGTTTGTTCCCAATGTATTATACTAAAAATTACTCATTGCTGCTGCTGCTGCTCACTCGAGCTCAGTTGTGTCCAACTCTTTGTGATGTTATGGAGTGTAGTCTGCCAGGTTCCTCACTCCATGGGATTTTTCCAGGCAAGAATACTGGAGTGGGTTGTCATTTCCTCCTCCAGGGGATCTTCCTGACCCAGGGATCGAACACGTATCTCCTGCATCTCCAGCATTGGCAGGAGGATTCTTTACTACGGCACCACCTGGGAAGCCCCCCAAATTATTCATTGCTTATTTGAAATTCATATGTAATCGGGTGTCCATGTTTTTGTTTTTGCTAATTCTGGCAAGTCTGAAGAGGTGGGTGGTCCTCCCTCCAAGCTGGTTACAAGCTCCCTCCCTGAGCCTCCGTCACTTTCTGGGCCTGCCACCTTCAACCTATTGTTTCCAAGGTTCTGATATCTATTTGCATGAAGAAGGGAAAGCGCAAGGAGAGTTGTGTGGGGAGGTTCTTATGGGTCAGAGCTGTAACGAAACACAGCTCTGCTTTCATTCTATTGGCTAGAACCATGGACACGACCACGCCCAATTACAAGGATGTCTGGGAAATGTAGTCTAGCTTCATGCTCAGGAGAGAGGTGGAAGAAGGTTTTCTGAGCTGCTGGCCAGTCTCTATCATAAAAAAAAAAAAAAGGCTTTTAAAATAACATGCCTTTTCTAGGGTCATTTTTTTAAGACTTCAGCTTTACTTCAGTAAACATACACTCCAGGAGGAAAGAGACCTGTGCCTGAGTTTGTTGATGATAGTCCTTTCCTCTGCTTCCCTTGCAGAAAACAAACAAAACATTTATTTCATCTGTATTGAGAAGAGTTTTTTTCTAGACAACATCTTGGTAATGGATTTTGAAGTTATATCTTCTTAAACAAGTAGCAGGAGGGAGAGTCATAGTTGAAGCTTGGCATCCAAGACCTGGGACAGATCCTGGTAGAGCCTCCTACCACCTACCAGCTGTGGAACCTTGGGAAAGTTACTTAACCTCTTTGAGCTGCAGTTTCATCATCTGTGAAATGGAACTATTGGCATTTACCTGATAGTTTTCTGTGAGACCACAGCCTGGTCGGACACAGGAGTGATCTCCCTAGGGTCCCTGCTCAGGTCCCTGGGGATCTGGGTTGATCCTGAGATGAGCCCATCTGGGTGACCGATTGGAGGGTCCTCCAGGAATCTGCCTGTGTATTTCAGAAAATAGGCTGACAGACTTGGCATAATGACAGGCCTGGAGTCATCAGCAAGGAGGAAAGTCTCTCTGAGAAATTTTCTCCTGGTCCAAACCCATCATGGACTCCTGTCTGGGGCCTGTGAAAAGGAAGTTATAGTGGGTAAACATGGAAAAGCCTGTTCTTAAAAAAAAAAAACACAAAAGAACTTCTGTAAACGATTGGAACATAAGCCTCCTTGCAATACTAAACTGGGGGCAAGGCAGTCCCCAGAGGGACACAGACAGGCTGTGGACCACCTAGGATGTTCTGGCACATCCACAGTGGAGATGGTGTCTCCCAGTGGAAGGTGGCTTAGAGGTGGCCCCAAGGCAGTGGTGGGTGTCCTTCCATGAGTTAGCAGGAGCTGAAGGAGGAGATGAAGTGGTAGCTGATGGGACTTGCTGGTAAAAGCACATGGGTTTTCTGGAACTTATCAAGGCAGTGCTGGAAGCTGCTAGATATTTGGAGTTCTCAGGTGGAGTGGGTGCACTGACTATCAGTAGTGATGTGACTCCATTTTAAACCCAGCGCTGGTGTGATTGAAATAACCCAGGGCACACCATTTTCTTCAAAACACCCTAA
>NW_011494815.1:4713454-4715027 GCF_000754665.1 Bison bison bison | reverse complement strand
AAAAACATATATATATATATATATATATATATATATATGCCCTATATAAAGAAGGACATTGCCATTTGTGACAATATGGATGGATCTTGAAGGTACTAAATCAAATAAGTCAGGAGAGAAAGAAAAATATGATAAATGGAATGTGAAAACAATGCAAAACAGAAAATGAAGTTGTAGATACAGAGACTAGACTGGTAGTTGCCAGAGGAAGGGGTGGGTGCAATGATGAAGGAATTTAAAATGCACAGACTTCCAGTTAGGAAAGAAGTTCTAAGGGTGTAATGTACAGTATGGTGACTATCATTGATAACACTCTATTTTATATTTAAAAATTGCTAAGACACTGTGCTGTGCTTAGTTGCACAGGCGTGTCTGATTCTTTGCGACCCCATGAACTATAGCTTGCCAGGCTCCTCTGTCCATGGGGTTTCTCCAGGCAAGAATCAGTTCAGTTCAGTTCAGTTCAGTCACTCAGTTGTGTCTGACTCTTTGTGAACCCATGGACTGCAGCACGCCAGGCCTCCCTGTCCTCACCAACTCCCAGAGTTTACTCAAACTCACATCCATTGAGTCAGTGATGCCATCCAACCATCTCATCCTGTGTCATCCCCTTCTCCTCCCACCTTCAATCTTTCCCAGCATCAAGGTCTTTTCAAATGAGTCAGTTCTTCGTATGAGGTGGCCAAAGGATTGGAGTTTCAGCTTCAACATGAGTCCTTCCGAATATTCAGGATTGATTTCCTTTAGGATTGACTGGTTGGATCTCCTTGCTGTCCAAGGGACTTTCAAGAGTCTTCTCTAACACCACAGTTCAAAGGCATCAATTCTTTGGCACTCAGCTATCTTTATAGCCCAACTATCACATACATACATGACTACTGGAAAAACCATAGCTTTGACTAGATGGACCTTTAATGGTAAAGTAATGTCTCTGATTTTCAATATGCTGTCTAGGTTGGTCATAGCTTTTCTTCCAAGGAGCAAGTGTCTTTTAATTTCATGGCTGCAGTCACCATCTGCAGTGATTTTGGAGCCCCCAAAAATAAAGTCTGCCACTGTTTCCACTGTTTCCTCATTATTTGCCATGAAGTGATGGGACCAGATGCCATGATCTTAGTTTTCTGAATGTTGAGTTTTAAGCCAACTTTTTCACTCTCCCCTTTCACTTTCATCAAGAGGTTCTTTGGTTCTTCTTTGCTTTCTGCCATAAGGGTGGTGTCATCTGCATATCTGAGGTTATTTATATCTCTCCCAGCAATCTTGATTCCAGCTTGTGCTTCCTCCAGCCCAGTGTTTCTCATGATGTACTCTGCATATAAGTTAAATAAGCAAGGTGACAATATACAGCCTTGACATACTCCTTTCCCTATTTGAACCAGTCTGTTGTTCCATGTCCAGTTCTAACTGTTGCTTCCTGACCTGCATACAGATTTCTCAAGAGGCAGGTCAGGTGGTTTGGTATTCCCATCTCTTTCAAAATTTTCCACAGTTTATTGTGATCCACACAGTCAAAGGCTTTGGCATAGTCAATAAAGCAGAAGTAGATGTTTTTCTGGAACTCTCTTGCTTTTTC
>NW_011494815.1:4712639-4713117 GCF_000754665.1 Bison bison bison | reverse complement strand
CTATTCTTTGGAACTCTGCATTCAAATGGGTATATCTTTCCTTTTCTCCCTTGCTTTTCACATCTCTTCCTTTCACAGCTATTTGTAAGGTCTCCTCAGACAGCCATTTTGGTTTTTTGCATTTCTTTTTTGGGGGAAGGCCTTGATCCCTGTCTCCTGTACAATGTCACGAACCTCTATCCATAGTTCATCAGGCACTCTATCAGATCTAGTCCCTTACATCTGTTTCTCACTTCCACTGTATAATCGTAAGGGATTTGATTTAGGTCATACCTGAATGGTCTAGTGGTTTTCCCTACTTTCTTCAATTTAAGTCCAAATTTGGCAATCAGGAGTTCATGATCTGAGCCACAGTCAGCTCCTGGTCTTGTTTTCGCTGACTGTATACAGCTTCTCTTCCTTTGGCTGCAAAGAATATAATCAGTCTGATTTTGGTGTTGACCATCTGGTGATGTCCATGTGTAGAATCTTCTCTTGT
>NW_011494815.1:4711989-4712539 GCF_000754665.1 Bison bison bison | reverse complement strand
CCCTATAATGAAAAGGACATCTTTTTTGGGTGTTAGTTCTAGAAGGTCTTGTAGGTCTTCATAGAACCAGTCAACTTCAGCTTCTTCAGCATTACTGGTCAGGGCACAGATTTGGATTACCGTGATATTGAATGGTTTGCCTTGGAAATTAATAGAGATCATTCTGTCGTTTTTGAGGTTGCATCCAAGTACTGCATTTTGGATGCTTTTGTCCAGGCAAGAATACTGGAGTGGATTGCCACGCCCTCCTCTAGAGGATCTTTCCAACCCAGGGTCAAGCCCAGGTCTCCCACATTGCAGGCAGATTCTTTACCTTCTGAGATCTTTTTAAAAATTTATTTATTTTCTGGTGGATCCTCCATGACCCACCTCCCAGAATATCGGAAATAAAAGCAAAAATAAGCAAATGGGACCTAATTAACCTTAAAAGCTTCTGCACATCAAAGGAAACTATCAGCAAGGTGAAAAGACAGCCTTCAGAATGGGAGAAAATAATAGCAAAATGAAGCAAACTGAACAAACAAACTAAATCTACAAAAAATATAACAAG
>NW_011494815.1:4701982-4711889 GCF_000754665.1 Bison bison bison | reverse complement strand
CTAATTAACCTTAAAAGCTTCTGCACATCAAAGGAAACTATCAGCAAGGTGAAAAGACAGCCTTCAGAATGGGAGAAAATAATAGCAAATGAAGCAACTGACAAACAACTAATCTCAAAAATATACAAGCAACTCCTACAGCTCAACTCCAGAAAAATAAATGACCCAATCAAAAAATGGGCCAAAGAACTAAATAGACATTTCTCCAAAGAAGACATACAGATGGCTAACAAACACATGAAAAGATGCTCAACATCACTCATTATCAGAGAAATGCAAATCAAGACCACTATGAGGTACCATTTCACACCAGTCAGAATGGCTGCGATCCAAAAGTCTACAAATAATAAATGTTGGAGAGGGTGTGGAGAAAAGGGAACCCTCTTACAGTGTTGGTGGGAATGCAAACTAGTACAGCCACTATGGAGAACAGTGTGGAGATTCCTTAAAAAACTGGAAATAGAACTGCCTTATGATCCAGCAATCCCACTGCTGGGCATACACACTGAGGAAACCAGAAGGGAAAGAGACACGTGTACCCCAATGTTCATCGCAGCACTGTTTATAATAGCCAGGACATGGAAGCAACCTAGATGTCCATCAGCAGATGAATGGATAAGAAAGCTATGGTACATATACACAATGGAGTATTACTCAGCCATTAAAAAGAATTCATTTGAATCAGTTCTAATGAGGTGGATGAAACTGGAGCCTATTATACAGAGTGAAGTAAGCCAGAAGGAAAAACACCAATACAGTATACTAACACATATATATGGAATTTAGAAAGATGATAACAATAACCCTGTGTACGAGACAGCAAAAGAGACACTGATGTATGGAACAATCTTATGGACTCTGTGGGAGAGGGAGAGGGTGGGAAGATTTGGGAGAATGGCATTGAAACATGTAAAATATCATGTATGAAACGAGATGCCAGTCCAGGTTCAATGCATGATACTGGATGCTTGGGGCTAGTGCACTGGGACAACCCAGAGGGATGGTATGGGGAGGGAGGAGGGAGGAGGGTTCAGGATGGGGAGCACATGTATACCTGTGATGGATTCATTTTGATATTTGGCAAAACTAATACAATTATGTAAAGTTTAAAAATAAAATAAAATTTAAAAAAATTTATTTATTTATGTATTTTTGGCTGTACTGGGTCTTTGGTGCTGTGCATGAGGGCCTTCTCTAGCTGCGGTGCACAGGCTTTTCATTGCGGTGGCTTCTGTTGTGGAATACAGACTCTAGGGCAGGCAGGCTTCAGTAGTTGTAGCTCACAGGCTCTAGAGCCCAGACTCAGTAATCAGGGCACACGGACTTATTTGTTCCAAGGCATGTGAAATCTTCCCAGGCCAGGGATCAAATCCATGTCCCCTGCATTAATCCATTAGCAGGTGGATTCTTAAACAGTGGGCCACAAGGAAAGTCTGAGAGTAGATCTTAAAAGTTCTCATCACAAGAAAAAAAAATTGTAACTATGTGAGTTGATGAATGTTAACTAGACTTATTGTGATGATCATTATTTCACAGTATATATAAATATCAAATCATTGTTATACACTTGAAACTAACATGTTATATGTCAATTATATCTTAATTAAAAATTTATAAGTATTTTAAAGAAAAAAAAGAATAGCTCCAACTACATTTGATTGCATTTTGCATGGGTCCCCTTGACTCCCACTCACCAATTGATTTGCCCTTCCCTTCGGGGGGCAGTCTGTGCCCTTCAGTGGGAAATGGTTTGCTGTCTTTGATTCAGATCCAACCTCTCTGTTCTTTTCCTGCCTGTGTCCCACACCCTTCTGATTATGGAAAGATTGTCTTCTGGTCTCCGAATCATTAATTTTGGTTGTGTAGCTCTTGCCTGGCAGAGCTTTTTCTGCTCTGAAAAACTCTGATTATAAATAGTTCAATAATACATGTCCTCCTGAGTTTAAGACTTGGGCATATGTAATTGGAAATCTGGATGTGAAGCAAGTTAAAGTTGATGCCATAAAGACAGTAAAATAATTAATCACTTTGCTCAGTTTAATAGATTCAAGGGCACGGGAACAGCCTTGCAGCCAGGGTGAGTCCTCAGGAACACCACTTGCTGTCATGGTGATCTTGGTAGGTGCTGAGGAGAAGGGTCCCAGAAATCAGCATCAGGGATCAGAGGATGGGGCCACCCCAGGATGCACCCCCAAAGCTTGCTGAAGCCCTGCTTGTAAAGGTGTCAAGCGTCTGTCACCCTGTGCTCTGCCTTCCCTCTGCCAGTGGCTTCCTGTCCCGGGATTCTGGTGTAATGTGTATGTCCTCATGCACACACAAGCTTGGTGCAGCCCACCCAACTGACCCCCTGGATACAGTGCTCTGATTAAGATAATCTCCCTGCAGCCCACAGAGGACTTTTGCATCCAAGCTCTTGTTCTATCCTTGTAAGGCTCTGTGGAGAAGGCAGAGCAGTTATTCTTTTCCTCTCCACTTGTCCTAAGGGAAAACGGATGCTCGGCTGGGTTCTGGGGGAAATGGTCCATTTCACACGTATCTTTCTCAAAGTCACACAGCTGGTTGGTGGAGCCGGGTCTTGCATTCCCATCTGGGTGACTCCTCAGCCGGTGCTGTCTTGGCTCTGCCTCCCTGGCTCCCTGAGGGACCAGGAGCACAAGAGTGTGGGCTGAGGAGGACCACTCCAAGGGCAGGGACCAGCAGCAAGCTGGGAGAACTAACATTATTCTTGCATCTATAATGGGCCAGGCACTATTCGCTATTCAACCACTTTTTCACATGACTTCATTTATTTTTCAAATCACCCTTTGAGGTAGCTGTTATTATTGTCTCCATTTTGTAGATAAAGAAACGAGGCCTAGGGACTTCTGTGATGGTCCACTGGCTAAGACTCCAGGGGCTTGGGTTCGATCCCTGGTCAGGGAGCTAGATCCCACATACCCTCAACTAAGAGTTTGCGTGCCACGACTAAAGATCCTGCATGCTGCAACTAAGATTGAAGATCCGGTGTGGGGCAACTAAGACCTGGCACAGCCAAATAAATAATAAAATAAATAAATAAATAAATATTTCTTAAAGCAGTTGTTTAAAAAAAAAAAAGAAATGAAGCATAGAGAGGGTGGGAAACTTGTGTAAGATCACACGGTTGGTAAGTAGTAGATGTGGGATTAGAACCTCTGTTAGTATCTATTGTACCCTATGAGCTCCTTGGAAACTGGTGAGCAACTTGAGGCTGAGTTGTTTTTACTTCCTGTTTCAGCATCAGGCCTGGGCCTGGCACAGAGAAGGGGTTCACGAGTTGTTTGTTGAAGGGCTGAAGAGCCTGGCTGGGTGGGGGTACCTCGGCCTCTGGACTGTCCAGCTTCTCCCAGTTTCCATTCATTTATTCCCACCACAGTGCATTCTATTACTAAGGGACAGTGGTGGATGAGCCAACCTGCTTCTGTGGAGACAGGTGGAGTGTGGTGGGCAGATAAAGATAAAGCAGTGTGGACTGTGAGGAGATGGGTGCTTAAAGAGGCCATCTGACCCAGCTGAGGGCAGGTGGCAGGCTAGATAAAATGAGGAGCAGACAGGCTTGTCTGGTGGAGGGGACATTGTCAGTGAAGGCCTGGAGGCAGGACACTTTGAGGGGCGAGTGAGAGGCACTTTCTGCTAGAAGAGAAAGTTCAGGGCAGGGCTGGCCTGGGGTGGGTGGGAGAGGGTTAGAGCCTTGGATGCCAGGCTCAGCACCCTGGATTCTCCAAGTTAGGGTCCTGACTCTGTGAGGTTTTAGGGAGCTAGGTCTGGAGAGAGACTGGGGCCAGTGAGGAGACTGCAGGTGGCAGTGGGAGCTTGGATAGTGGCTGTGCAGGGGGCCAGTAGGGTTGTACCGAGCCTCACTTGACTTATAAACATGCCTGTCCCTCCCAAACCGCTACTGTGCCAGGGCTAGTTTTAAGCTTATTCTGCAGGTTGTAAGGGAGCTCTGGCAAGGAGGCTGAAGGGATGCATTGGAGAACCACACCAGGGCCTGCCTTCAGACCCTCGTGCCCCATGAGAGGCACATTGGGCAAGATGTGCCACATCCCACATCTACTACTAATCCCACATCTACTACTTACCAAGCTCTTCCCTTGGGCTTCCTGGTACTTGGTGCCTGAGGCCATCCAAGGTGACTTCTGGCATGAACCATTCAGCAAGCAAATGGCAGTTGGAAGTTGGAGATGTCCCCAGGCAGCACAAAGAGTATGAGAGGGGGCCCAGGGGCTAAAATGAACTTGCCACATCCAGGGCTGAGCTGCAGGCTGCAGGGGAAGGACCGGGCTAAAGGCAGAGCAGGGCGTGCAGGACTCTTTGACTGTTTTTAGGAGTTTAGATGGTTTCTGAAGGATGCTGGGAAGCCACTGGAGATTTTTACAGGGTAGAAAGGACCATAAATTTCCAAAACAATCACTCTGACTTTGTGTGTAGATGAATTGGGGAGGAGCGGGAAGATCTTTATCAGCTGGCCTAGTTTTCTTCTTCCTGGTAACTGGTAACTGAAAGCATCATTTAGAACCTCGAGCTGAAAGAGCACCACCGCATCAGGGGAGGCACAGATCAGGCCCAGTCCTCTCCAGGAACACACTCACCTGTGGCCTTGGATGGGCAACTTTTAGGACTCAGATCAGGAGTGGAGGGAGGAGAGAAAGGACATAGAATGTGTCACAAGCCTTCTGCTCATGTGCCCCCCACCTCCCCATGCATTCCTTATGTCCTGTCTGAAGCCTGTTTTCCTATTACAATCCTCCCACCCAATTTTCCCAGCTGGGTTCTTCTCCAGTCCTGGACAGCTGTGGAGCAGAATTCGAATTCCCGATTTCTCCCTTCTGTTGTTGTAAGCTCCCAGCCTCTTGCTTTGATGTCCTAGTCTTTAAGAGGCATTTGCCTGCCAGAAATCTGGTTGCCTGGACCCATAGTTGAAACAGG
The DNA here is from genome assembly GCF_000754665.1 of Bison bison bison. Lineage (NCBI taxonomy): Eukaryota > Metazoa > Chordata > Mammalia > Artiodactyla > Bovidae > Bison > Bison bison. The sequence continues at coordinate 4,706,942 of NW_011494815.1, read as the reverse complement.
GTCCAGAAAGTTCGCAGCAAGTGAAAAATTTCCCGTTCAGCTGTCCAGCTGTGGTTGGACAGGAGGCTAAGTTGATGATGACCCTCCAGATTGTGGAGACAATGACAGTAGGGACTGGTCTGTTTCCAGTTACCACCGCATTCCCAGCACCCAGCCTGGAACTTAGCAGGTCCTTGGGAAATAGTTGTTGTATGGAAGATGCTTTTACTATGTTTTCTCAACTCTAAGGAATATAAGTTCAGTTCAGTTCAGTTGCTCAGTCGTGTCTGACTCCTTGTGACCCCACGGACTGCAGCACACCAGGCTTCCCTGTCCATCACCAACTCCCAGAGCTTACTTAAACTCATGTCCATCAAGTCGGTGATGTCTTCCAACCATCTCATCCTCTATCGTCCCCTTCTCCTCCCGCCTTCAATCTTTCCCAGCATCAGGGTCTTTTCAAATGAGTCAGTTATTCATGTCAGGTGGCCAAAGTATTGCAGTTTCAGCTTCAGCATCAGTCCTTCCAATACATATTTAGGACTGATTTCCTTTAGGATTGACTGGTTGTATCTCCTTGCAGTCCCAAGGGACTCTCAGGAATCTTCTCCAACACCACAGTTCAAAAGCATCAATTCTTCAGCGCCCAGCTTTCTTTATAGTCCAACTCTCACATCCATACATGACTACTGGAAAAACCATAGCTTTGACTAGATGGACCTGTGTTGGAAAAGAAATGTCTCTGCTTTTTAATATGCTGTCTAGGTTGGTCATGACTTTTCTTCCAAGGAGGCTGCAGTCACGATCTGCAGTGATTTTGGAGCCCCCCAAAATAAAGTCTGTCACTGTTTCCATTGTTTCCCCATCTATTAACTGTCAATTCATGGAAAACTTTTCAGGAAATACAAAAGGTAGACATGACATTATTGATGCACATCCATTGTAAGGGGCTTTCCTGGTGGCTCAGATGGTAAAGAATCTGCCCACAATGCAGAAGACCCTGTTTCAATCCCTGGGTCAGGAAGATCCCTTGAAGAAGGGAATGGCTACCCACTCCAGTATTCTTGCCTGGGAAATCCCACGGACAGAGGAGCCTGAGGAGCTACAGTCCATGGGACCGCAGAGTCAGACACAACTAAGTGACTAACACTTTACATTTTTGTGTCCATTGTAAGATGCATCCTGCTAATAGAAATGCTAAACTGTGAAAGAAGAAACAAAAACAATGCATGCATCTGAGAGTCAGGAACTTATGTGATCACAATCTTTGCTCCATGAATGAGCTTGGAAACCAACTCCTGTGGCTAATTCAGCTGTGCAGGGCCCATTGTTTTTCCCTCTCGTGGCAGTTCTTGCTTTTAGGGAGCCATGTTCCTAGGCCTGTGGATGGCTCCAGCCTGGGTTTCTTTCCTTCAGCAAGTAGCCATGGCCTCTGGTCATTGGCTGTGCATAGATGAGTTCCCCGGGTCAACTTGCCATGACTTTGTAAATGACCAGCTCCGCAACATATTTTCTTTGGAGTTTTATAGGAATAATGGAAGTGACATAAAACTGTGCAGCCAGATTCAAATGAAAGGGCAAATGTAGTTGGCCAAAATGAACAATTATAGGAAACAAAGGGAAAATAACGATTAAAGATCTTTCATTACAGCCGGCTAATTATCATGAGTTCTGGACTTAACTGTTCAGGCATAGAATTAAAAACCTTAATTATATTGTCACCTTTGTCTCTCAGCTCCCATTGCCACAAATGAATCCATTTACTGTAAGTGCCGCTGATGAGCAGAAATTGATGGCAGTCCCAGCGAGGTGGGAGAGGGGGGCCCAGAGTGTGGGGGTGTGTGCCAGGCAGCACGACCAGGCCCGCACAGCTGGGCGGCATCTGCATTCCAGGACATTATAAATTAGAAACACTTTTAATGAGACAAATACAGGTTTGATGGATTTTATGATTTCTTCTCCCCTTCAAACGGCTAACAAAGCTCCTCCTCTTTCTTCCTTTCTATTAGCGCTGGCCTCTTGTTAAGTGACTGTGTTAATGGTCTTTGGAGACAGGCTGCGGGTGGGAGGACAGGGGGACTTCCCTTGTGTGGGTGCTGGAAAGCTCTTCTCTTGAAAGGAAGACAACTCCCAGCTGTTGTTCCAAATGGGAGACTTTTAAAGCCCAGAGCAATGAGTGGAAATGTGAGATTACTTTGAGAGCCAGGGAAATTGGAAAAGAAAGCTGCAGGAAGGTTGGGGAGATGAAATCCTCTAACTACACAGCTGCTTGCTTTGAGAGGCCAGTTCACTGAGAGAAGTCAGGCACAGCTCCTGGAGTGGTCAGGTGGTCACTTGCTTGACTTCAGGGTGGGGTGGGGTGCAATTTAGGAGAGAGGAGTCCTAGAATTATAGTCAAGCGTAGTACAGATCTTCCTTGACTTACAATGGGGTTGTATCCTGATAAACCCATCATAAGTTGAATATATCATTATGTCAAAAATGTATTTAATATACCTAACCTACTGAACATCATCGCTTAGCCTGTGCTCAGTTGCTCAGTCATGTCCAACTTTTTGCGACCCCATGGACTGTAACCCCCCAGGCTCCTCTGTCCATGGAATTTCCCAGGCAAGAATGCTGGGGTGGGTTGTCATTTCCTTCACCATAGCTTAGCCTAGCCTACCTTAAAGATGTTCAGAACACTTACATTAGTCTATTGTTGGGCAAAATTATCTAATACAAAGTCTATTTCATAATAAAATGTTAAATAAATATCTCATGTAATTTATTTAATACTGCACTGGAAGTGAAAAACAATGGTTCTCTGAATACAGAATGGTTGTAAGTGTATCAGTAATTTACTCTTGTTACTGTGTGGCTGACTGGGAGCTGAGGCTACCTGGCACCATTAGAGAAAATCATACCGTATATCGCTAGCCTGGGAAAAAGATCAAAAGTCGAACTAAAGTTTGTATGGAATCTTTATAGCTTTTGCACCATTGCATAACGTATAGGTCAAAACTTCATAAATTGGGGACCATCTGTATAGTGCTTATGGACACAAAGTCAGGAGCCAGACTGCCTGGGCTTGAATCCAGGCTCCATCTCTTTCTGTATGACTCTGGGCAAGTGCCTTAACCTCTCGCTGCCTTGGTATCCTTGTCTGTAAGGTGGAGCTATTGAGAATATCTACCCAGGGGGTTATTATGAGAATTAAAAGACTTAATATGCATAAAGCACAGGACAGGGCCTGGCATATTGTAAGAACTACATAAGCGTCTCCTATACCAAGTAAAAAACAGCCTTGAATTTATTTATTAATTTTTATTTTATTTATTTATTTTAATTTTTTTAATAGCAGATCCTTCTTGGTTATCTATTTTATAAAAACGTTTATTTATTTGGCTGCGTCAGGTCTTAGTTGTGGCACTCAGGTCATGCAGGATCTTCCCTTGTGACGTGCAGAGTTAGTTGCTCCGAGGCACATGGGATCTTAGATCCCCCACCAGGGATCGAACTCACATCACCTGCACTGCAAGCTAGATTCTTAACCACCGGGGAAGTCCCTATCTGTTTCAAATATAGCAGTGTGTACACGTCAGTTCCACACTCCCAATCTATCCCTTCCCCCTACCTTTTCCTCCAGTAACCATATGTTCATTCTCTAAGTCCGTGAGTCTAAAAACAGCTTTGAATTTAATTATTGTCTCCCACTTAATGGCAGTGTTACCTCGGGCATGTTACTTAACCTTTCAGCTTCAATTTCTTCTATAAAATGGGAAGAAGCACTGTGTGTACTTGAGTTTACACTGGGGAGTCAACGAGAAAGAGGATTGTACAGCTGTTACATACTATTACTGTGTCAGCATCAGCTCTGTTATGATGGGATTTCAGTGCTATGAGGAGAATAGGCAGGTACACAGTCATGGAGAAAACCTGAGATTATTTGAAAGTCATCTGCTAGCACACTCAGTGGCTGGGTGGGGGGTGGCTCAGTCTTGAGTTGGGGTGCTTCTAGAGACGGGTGCTGGGTGCACAGTAGGAGCTCAGGCCATGTGGCTGTCCTGATTAGAAATGAGTTGAGGTCTCCGGCCCTCCTGCATATCTGGGGAGGGGGTGCAGGCCGGCCTCCGAGACAGCACTCCTATCTCCTATCTTTGGGAGAGTCAGGAGCCTGTGTTGCCATGGTGACTAGAGGAGTTAATGGGATGGAACTCCTCACAGGGCTGGCGGTGGGATGGTAGCAGCCGCTGTACAGTGTTAAGATGGCCCAAACAAAAGGGTGAGCACCTCGGCTGCCTGGGGTCATGGCCAAACTCAGCTCGTGGGGTGTTCAGCTCTGCTGTCCAGGGGCCAGGAATGAGATTCACTGCTGGGGCCTTTCCTCCTGTGTTTGGCCACCCCTCTACCGCCGCCTTCCCTTTTCCCCAGGACAGAGACAAGGACAGGGAGGAGATGTCAGGTAGATGCCAGATAGGCTGGGCTGAGGGAACAGGGGGGACCAAGCAGAGACAGGAAACAAAGGGAAAGACAAAGGTGCCCACCTGGGGTGCGTGTGTGGAGGAGCCCCCAGCCCCCAAATCCTCAAGTGAAAATTCCAGACACCTAGGCCCTGTGGGTGACCAAGGGCTTTTATATCCCTTCTCATACTTGTTTCACCTAAGACCACGGCGGTAACCAAAGCAAGGTTTATTATCCCCATTTTACTGCCGAGCAAGCTGAGACTTACCTAGGTGATGAGCCTTCCCCAGGGTCAGTGACAGAGCTGGGGTCAGACTGGGATCAGCTTCTGTATCTTTTTTCCTTAAAACCACGAAAACTGATGTGACTTTGGGGTTAGAAGCAGGCTGAGCCCTATGCTGCCTTGCTCCAGGCCTTTCTATCTTTGTGGCCCTGGCTTTCTGTCCAGAAGTCCAGGACTGTTCCTCAGGTCCCCCATCAGACCTCTGCCAGCCAGAGAGCTGCAGGAGCTGCACAGTGAGGTCCAGGCCTGCCACCC
>NW_011494815.1:4696904-4701882 GCF_000754665.1 Bison bison bison | reverse complement strand
CGGAAGAAAGCCCCGAGAACTCACTGGGTAAACTTGGATCAGCCTCCTGCCTCTGAGCCTTAGCTTCCTCTTCTATGAAATGGGACAAACATGAGGTGCCTCGTGCCTCACAGGTTGGCTGTGGAGGTCAGGTTGTGAAGAGGAAGGAGATGGACTGCATGGTGGCAGGTGTGGAGGGTTACCTGGTGCCCCCATGGCCGCAGAAGATATGAACCTGCCTCCTGAGGACTCTGCCTGCCCCCCGCCCCCCACCCAGCTCTCCTCTCCTCTGCCCTATACTTTACTGTTTCCCAAACTTCTAAGGCTTTTGCACATTTGAGTCTCTGTTAAATAGTCCTTCCATCTGTAACTCCTGCCCCCTGCCTATCAATACTGACTCCCTCTGCAGAGGCTCTCCCAATCCCTCGGGGACCTGTCCCTCCTCTGTGTCCCCACTGCACTGCAGAATCATCTGTCGAGAAAACCAAGTACTGTGGGGCCCCAATTGCCCTCTCCTTGGCCAGATTAAGCTTTGGAAGGACCAGTGAGTGTTTACTGAAAGCCTGATAGGTGTGGGTTGTGCTGCTCTCCTCTCTCTATTTCACCCATGTGGCCCCTGGAGGCAGAGGTTCTCCATCTCTGGCCCCTGTTTCAGGGCAGGGCTGTCTCCCCCTTATTCATATGGCTCCCAACCTTGAGGCTGGGTAGGTTGGTGGGAGTGTACCTGTATGAATCAGGATTTATTTAGTTGCATGTAATAGAAGTAACTTCAGCTGTTTAAGAAGAAACGGATTTAAGTCAGGGAAGTAGGTGCTTACAGTATTACTCAAAGGGTGAGAGTAGATGTTTGGCCAGATCTCCAGGAAAGACTCTCAGGACAACACTGCAGACTGGCTTCCAGGGGAGCCCCCACCTCTGCCACGATCAGGAGATGGAGAATGCAGAGCAACCGCCAGCTACATCCACAGTAGAAAAGTAATGATGCCCAAGCTCTGCTTCTTGGCATACGGGGACTCCTACAAACACTGCTGCACCTGAGAAAGGGGCAGAAGCACAGCCCCGGCCCCACCTTCACCTGCCACACACCCTTACGCAGGTGTGTCTGATGGACTGAACCTGAATCACCCTGCACTGGAGCTATCTTGTTGCTGGGGCGGGCACCACCTTCGGGGATGGGGTTCCCAGGCCTCCTCCCCACCCACAGACTAGGAACCGATGTGCAGAGAAGCAAGGTGAGGAATGTGTCCCAGTAACAGGGACAGAGGCAAAACCCTCTTCTGTGACATGTGACCCTGGATAGCTAATGACCCCTCTAAGCCTCAGTGCCCTTGGCAGTAAAACCACCTTCCTAACGGTGCCAACTCAAAGGTCATGATGAGGATTAAGAGGGACGCAATCCATGCCAAGCACTCAGCACAGTGCCCAGCACTCCATGCAGACTCAGAGAACATCTGCCTCGCTGTCATCTCTGTCTGTGCGTCAAGCCCGTGTCACTTCTGATGTGTCACAACCAGTGTGTCATCATCATCCCTTTGCCTCTCTTAGGAAAGGCTCTGGGCAGGGTTGCCCCTGAAGTCCCGGAACCAACCATGTGTTAACCATTCAGAGCCTGACTAGGAGCTGACCCTGGGGTCTGAGGACAGAACGGGCACGTGAGCAAACCAAGCCTGAGAAGCTCAGGCTTGGCTGCATGTTGAGAAATTCTGACTCCAATAAATACTAATAAATATTAAGTATTCATATTTATTATAAATATATAAATATATTATAAATATATACTTATTTATATTTATTAATACTCACTGGCAGAAATGGGATGTAACCGGTCCAGGATAGGGACCAGGCATCACATTTTGTCTATTATTTATTTTATGGATGCCTAGTGATGCTAACATGTAGTGGGGGCGGAGGCACACCGGCCCAGGTGCTTACTGCGATCTGATTGGTTGTTGTTGTTCAGTCGCTTAGTCATGTCCGACTCTTTGGGACCCCATGGACTGCAGATGCTTGGCTTCCCTGTCGTTTACCATCTCCTGGAGTTTGCTCAAACTCATGTTCATTGAGTCGATGATGCCACCCAACCATATCATCCTCTGTGGCCCCTTCTCCTCCTTCCCTCAATCTTTCCCAACGTCAGGGTCTTTTCCAATGAGTCAGTTCTTCACAAGAGGTGGCCAAAGTATTGGAGCTTCAGCTTCAGCATCAGTCTGATTAGTTAAGACAGAGTAATTAGGGCCCTTACCTCTTACCAGTGTCTATGCTGGGCTGCTGAGAATCATTGCAGGATAGGGATTAAGATCCCCTTTTTATGGATGAGAAAACAGGCTTGTGGGGTTTGGGGGACCCTGACCCATGTTCCTGGAAGGGCAGCGAGGACACCGAGTAGTCTTGCTTTGATAGAATCCCCAGGAGGAATTCCCAGCAATCTTTGTCAGGATCAGTTTAGTTCTTGCAGGAGCTGAGGGACTGAACTGTCTGGCAGGGGCCAGGCTGCTGTCTTGCCTTCCTCTGATCCCAGCCAGCCCTTGTCTCTTGCTGTAGAAGATGCAGAAGTGCCCTGCCATTCTTGGAGGCAGACCTCAGCTTGCCTGGATTGGGCAGACAGGCCTGGCGTGGAAAGGAAAGCATTTCTACTTGGAAACAAGTGTAGTTCCTTTCAGGGGATCCATCTATGTGGTGGCTTCTTGCACCCAGGTGCCCCCAGAGCAGGTTGTCATGTGGGCTTAGCCCTAAGATTGATCCTGCTTGACCCTCCTAGTGAAGACTTTGCCTCTCGCCCCAAGACAGGGGCACATTCATCACACCGAGTGTCTCAAGCATTGAAAAAGATGGGATTACAGATGGTGCCAGGAGAAAAATGGAGATTTAGCTCACGGGTAAATGAATTTATCTATTCCCAGGCCTGGGTCGGACAGCGCTGGCTGGAGGAAGTCATTTATCTCTTTGAGGGATGATTTTAGAAATACAGTCGTGGATGTGTCAGTTCTATGCTTTCCAACTTAAGGGTGAGTTAAGACGAGCCAAAGCATCTTCCTCTGCCACTGAAAGACAGCAGGAGTCCCCGCGGTGACCAACAGCTTTTCCTAACGGTGGGGCCTGCGTTGGGTGCTAATTATGACAGCCTCTTTGGAGCTGGAGTCTGTGTTGTTCCTCTTCACTTCTTTTTGATTATCTCAGGGCAATTTTGAGAGAGCCAGGGACGAATTTAAGCAGAGCTGGTGTGCACATTATTATAGCCTCTCTCTGGGCTTAAATGGCTCTCTAGAAAATAGGCCTTTTTATTTATCTTCTCTTCTCCTCTTCTTAAATTGTAGCCCAGCCCGAAAGGCATGGATTGATTGTGCATTTCCTTTGCCTTGGAATGAGCCTGTTTATCACTTCTGTGGTTCTGGAAATAGGAGAGGAGGTGGGGATAGGGGGAACAAGGCTCCTCCCACCAACCTTTCTGGTCATCTCAGACCAAAAGCATTCTGCCTCCAACTCTTGATTTTTAAAGAAGCCACTTACAGTTGGCTTGGAGACTGGGAGGGGACAAGGTGTATATGGTGGGTAATTGGAATTTTTATTTCTTTGTGAGCATTTGGACCTTGGCCCCAAGACAGGTGCTGTTAAAAGTCAGCTTACAAATAGGCTGTACCCATTAATCTCCTGGCCACAGGCTGGGTGTGGAGTCAGAACAAATGGGTCCTGGGCCCAGGAGAGGAGGCCATGCCCATGTTTACTGTCATCACCAGCGGACCTAGGAATTTCATCCCAGACAAGGATCTTCACCCGACTTCTGATGTAGCAGTTAACACCAAAGTTGGCACCAGAGGCAAGATCACTGACACTTATTACAACATCCTTTTAGTCTCTCCTTCATCTTGACTTTGTCAACATTTTAACTCCTTGACCACTTTTTGAAGGAGGATCAGAGAGACAGAACCCCTCGTCTGCCTTGGCTTGGACCCCTTGCTGATACAGCGTACCCCACTCAGGGCACGATAGGTGGCCTTCAGGTCAGGATAAATAACATCTGCTAACCCACACTCTACACATCCCTGGACCAAGTGCTGCATTTCTGTTGATATCCTCCAAGCAGCCGTACAACCTGGTGCTATTATTATCCCCACTACCCTGACAGAAACACTGAGGCACCGAGAGGTGATGTAACTGGCCCATGGCCACACAGCTAGTGAGCGCTGAAGCCAGGATCAAACCTGGGCTGCTTGGTGCCTCTGCTTGAACTCTTAGCCACCACTCTAGGGAGCCTTGAGCTGGGCCTTGGAGGATGTTCTTGCCCACTGCCCACTTCTCTGTCTCCTGGCCACCTTCCAGCCTCTCCACCAGATGCCATGCCTATGGTGTGGCCCATCCTACCACCTCCACCCAGCCTGCAGGGACCATTCCAGCACAGGGGCTTTCCTGCACACCACTCCCCGTGTGCCCCTCCCCACCCCTTACATGGCTTCCTAGTTGCCTGACTCTGGGACCCCCTGATGCTTCCAGTCTGGTCTCCCACCATACCTTTTATGAGTCCTAGCCAGCCAAACAGCGGCATTCACCATCTTTTCTGTACATGTTTCTTCCTGCCTGCATGCCTGTTCTCTTTCCCCATCTAGCTCTCAATTCCGTCACAGCTTCTCAGACCCTGCACGTGGCGGGTACACGCCAACCAGGCACTCATACGTATGGCGTTGCTGGTGAAGCAAGTTTGTGAAGTGCGTTTATGAAGCAAGTTTATTTGTTTTTCTCTTTGGATCCTAAAATGAATTCAGATGCACTTAAGAAAGCTTGGGAAATGTACACAATTTCTCAGAAGGAAGTAAGAATACCCTGGGATCCTACATTTGCTGTTAATATTTTGGTGTATATATTTTCAATTTTTTAAATTGTGGAATCTTCCAAACACAGACAGATTAGCGGATACTGCAACATTCCCTGGGTAGTACCCGCCCCCACCCCCGCCCCCCCTGCTGCCTCCTTTATCAATCCAGTAGGTTTCTATGTATATATACAA
>NW_011494815.1:4695815-4696804 GCF_000754665.1 Bison bison bison | reverse complement strand
TGAACACTTTGGGATAATGATGTACAAATTGTTCACAGCTGTTTGAAAGTTACTCACCCCGGACACTCCACATAATAAATCACAAAAACCTTTCCATGACTCAAGAGTAAGTATCCTTTAAAAAGATATACAATATGGAGAAGGTGATGGCAACCCACTCCAGTACTCTTGCCTGGAAAATCCCATGGACGGAGGAGCCTGGTAGGCTGCAGTCCATGGGGTCGCTGCAAGTCAGACACGACTGAGCAGCTTCACTTTCACTTTTCACTTTCATGCATTGGAGAAGGAAATGGCAACCCATTCCAGTGTTCTTGCCTGGAGAATCCCAGGGATGGGGGAGCCTGGTGGGCTGCCGTCTATGGAGTAGAACAGAGTCGGACACGACTGAAGCAACTCAGCAGCAGCAGCATTAGACCTAAGGCACTACCCCAGAAAGTGAAAGTATTATAAAGATAAATATAGTCCAAGCTTTCAATGAATGCACCATTTAAGGGGAAACAGGCATTGGTACAGGAGAATAAGGTGTTACATCAACAAATATGATAAGGGCAAGGTGAGCTAAAGACAAAGTGCTTCGACTAAAGACTAAAGTGCTTTGAATACAAGAGACTGAAATCTCTTATATTTGAGGTTACTATTGAAATAGTTCTTATCAGAATTCTGATGAGAGGTAATGTGGCTTTATTAGCAGGGAAAAGTTGTAGATGATGAGAAAGGAAGAGACTCAGTATATATTCTGGGGTAAGAAAGTGGACTTTAAGGGAGAGGTAATGTAGGGAATTAAGAGAGCTCCCACTATGGAGAACAGTGTGGAGATTCCTTAAAAAACTGGAAATAGAACTGCCTTATGATCCAGCAATCCCACTGCTGGGCATACACACTGAGGAAACCAGAAGGGAAAGAGACACGTGTACCCCAATGTTCATCGCAGCACTGTTTATAATAGCCAGGACATGGAAGCAACCTAGATGTCCATCAGCAGATGAATG
>NW_011494815.1:4685949-4695715 GCF_000754665.1 Bison bison bison | reverse complement strand
AACAGTGTGGAGATTCCTTAAAAAACTGAAATAGAACTGCCTTATGATCCAGCAATCCCACTGCTGGGCATACACACTGAGGAAACCAGAAGGGAAAGAGACACGTGTACCCCAATGTTCATCGCAGCACTGTTTATAATAGCCAGGACATGGAAGCAACCTAGATGTCCATCAGCAGATGAATGGATAAGAAATCCATTGTGTATATGTGTACATATACACAATGGAGTATTACTCAGCCATTAAAAAGAATACATTTGAATCAGTTCTAATGAGGTGGATGAAACTGGAGCCTATTATACAGAGTGAAGTAAGCCAGAAGGAAAAACATAAATACAGTATACTAACGCATATATATGGAATTTCAAAAGATGGTAACAATAACCCGGTGTACGAGACAGCAAAAGAGACACTGATGTATAGAACAGTCTTATGGACTCTGTGGGAGAGGGAGAGGGTGGGAAGATTTGGGAGAATGACATTGAGACATGTAAAATATCATGTAAGAAACGAGTTGCCAGTCCAGGTTCGATGCACGATACTGGATGCTTGGGGCTAGTGCACTGGGACGACCCAGAGGGATGGTATGGGGAGGGAGGAGGGAGGAGGGTTCAGGATGGGGAACACATGTATACCTGTGGTGGATTCATTTCAATATTTGGCAAAACTAATACAATTATGTAAAGTTTAAAAATAAAATAAAATTTAAAAAAAAAAAAAAAAGATATACAATAGCTTATTCAGTTAACCAATCCCCTATTTTTGAACATTAATAGTTATTTAAGGCAATACTGCACATTCATGACTATTTACTAAGAGTAAATTCAAACAAGTGGAATTATTGGGTCAAAGCATATAAATATTTTGACATGTCTTGCCAAACTGGCCTTTCAAATGATTATACTCATTTACATTTCCATAAGTAGCATATAAGAATATCAATTTTAATGCCTCTTAGTGAGCAGTTTGTTGTTCAGTTGCCCAGTTGTGTCTTTGTGACCCCATGGACTGCAGCACACCAGGCCTCTCTGTCCTTCACCATCTCCCAGAGTTTACCTAAGTTCATGTTCATTGCATTGGTGATGCCGTCCAGCCATCTGATCCTCTGATGCCCTCCTCTCCTACTGCCCTCAAGTTTTCTGAGCATCAGGGACTTTTTCAATGAGTCGTCTTGTTCATGTCAGATGACCAAAATATTGGAACATCAGCATCAGTCCTTCCGTGACATTATCATTTTTATAAAACTTTGTCAGTTATGAATACATGAAGAAATTAGGATAGGAGCCCTTTCATGGGAGTGATGTGCTAAGATCTCCTTGAGATGCTGTCCTCATATTGCCACTACCCTTGTGGCCAGCCCAGTTTCCACTGGCTGTGTGATTGTGTGTCGAGGTGGTTGAAGACGATATGAGGCAGAGGGGCTGATTTCCAGACCATTTCGGAAGACGCTTCAGCCAAGTCTGTGAATTGACCATGCAGCTGAAGTAATCACCCTTCTATGGGCCAGGCTAATGTACTCCTCTCTTGCTGCTTGGATCAATACCATACTTACTGCAGATTAGCTAAATGAGCCAGCGCAGCTGGGAATGAGCTTCTAGAGACAATTACTATGGGAAATGCAGCCATATTTTAGTGGGCACCACATGCAGGAAGCTCTCTGCAAATATCAATATGTATTTGCTTGCTTGACAAAAATAGATCAAACCTAAGTCAGGAGATTAATCCAAATGATTGGACTGTAAATGATCCCTGTGTGAAGTGTGGTGAAACCTTGACCTTTTTGATGGTGGCTGTTGTTCAGATAGTGCTGGAAATAACCAGCCTGGCAAGAGTGACTGGTGGTTGGCTTGTGCTGTCCTCTGCCAAGTTTATCTCAGTAGAAACATGGATGATACTGATGATGGTAGCCATTCATATTTGCATAGTGTGATCTTACTTGTTCTTTACCACAGCCTTGGAATGCTCAATAAATGCATATTTAAGAAATCAACTCATTCATTTAACAGATAATGATTGAGTAGGCTGTATGTACTGAGATTGTCCAAGGTGCTGGGGAAACAGTAGTGAAGAAGACAGGGTCTTTTCAGGGGAACTGGCAGCCTGGTGGGGCAGGACTGTCCATAAATAAGGAAACAAGCAAATGGATAAGAAATCATGCATTGAAGGAAGTGTAGAAAGAGAAGGGAAGATGGTGCTGTGAAAAGAAAATAAATGGGTGGTAGTGCTTAATTTTGATGGGTGATTGGAGAAGGAGGCTTTTCCAAGGAGGTGACATTTAAGTTGAAAATTGAAGGATGAGAAAGAGTGAGCCAGGGGCAAGCCAGAGTCAGAGGAGCTAAGTTTTCAAGGCTGTGGGACCAGCATTTGCAAAGGATGTGAACTGGGAATGAGATTGGTGGTTCCTAGGAACCGATGGGCTGCCTTGTAGGGCTAGGGTTGGGTAGACAGGTGAGAATGGCATATCCTCAAGTGGGAGAAGCAACCAGCAGCCAGACCACAAGGAATTTGGATTTTATTTTAAGGGAAAAATGGGAAGCCACCAAAAGGGCTTTATAAAGGGGAAGAACATAATCCAATTTATATTTTTGAAAGATCACTCTATATCCTAGGTAGAGAATGAAGAATATTCTATTCATTTTTATAGCTGATTCCAGAAGAATAGTAAATATAAGTGGACAAGCTGGCAAGGTAGGGGAACCTTGGGGCTCCTCTGAAGGGCTTTCTGGGATATAAGGGCCTCTGCCAAGGCTGCAGGCTCTGGTTCTAAATTTTTTTTCTAATTTCACATCTCATCTCAGAGTTCATCTTTCCCTTGAGAGAGTTTGTCACTGGCGAGACTCTTGGCCCAGGAAGATGGAAAGGCAACAAATGGAAGGAAAAGAGGGAGCTGGGAACATCTGTGTGGATGTAACAGGGGATGTCAACGTGCTCTCCCAGCCTGGGGTGCTCCTGTGTGTATGTTCACCCCAAAGAAACAGCGTGGGAGTCCCTGGGACATGGTGGGGTCGCCCTCCAAGAGGAGCACCATGGTGAGTTGGACAAAGGCTCTTCCTCACTGAGTCACCAGGCTGTCAGTGGCCTGGGCTTGGAGACAGGTGGCCTGAAGTCCCTCTCTCATGAAGAGTGGGTGTCTGATCTGCGACTGGCTCCTCATGTTCTGCCTTTGGACCCTAACCCCCACCCGCCATTGTCTCCCCAAAAGTTTCCTTTGTTTTCCCCACATCTTCCTTACTCCTGCACACAGCTATCAACAGAAACACAACTGCAATGCCTTTTTGTGTTTGAAAACTAGCTTCAGTTCTAGAGAAGTCTGGAGCACAGGGAATATGAAGGGAGGAAAATGAAGATACCAATTCCCTTTAGTCTGTTAGAAAAATATACGCTTAAATATGTTTTTAAGTGTTTAAAGGGTCAACACTAAGAGACTGGGAATAGGATGTACAATTTCTAAACCAGTACTGAGGGAGGAGACTAGAAAAAAACATAACCCAACAGATGGTTGCTACTGCTGCTGCTAAGTCGCTTCAGTCATGTCCGACTCTGTGCGACCCCATAGACGGCAGCCCATCAGGCTCCACCACCCCTGGTATTCTCCAGGCAAGAACACTGGAGCGGGTTGCCATTTATTACTTCTAATGTAGTGAGTGACAGAGAAAGGAGGAGAGAGGGAAAGAGAGGGGAAGAAAGAGAACAAGCAGAATTCCAGTTCATAAACAATTGGAACATGTTTATCCAACCTGGATTGAAGCTGGTGACAGATTCTCTCAGGGAGTTGGTGGGTGGGGAGGCTGTGACAGGCATGTCCAGTGCCCATGTGTACCAGTCAGTGATTTATATACCTGGTTCACCTTGATTTTAAACTCCCTGGGGGCAAGGTCAGACCCAATTCATCTGTGTGTGTTCCCAGCTCAGGAATGTTCAGCTCCTAAACAAGGAATACGCAGTGAATACAGTGAAAGTCACTTAGTTGTGTCCATGGGATTCTCCAGGCAAGAATACTGGGGTGGGCAGCCATTCCCTTCTCCAGGGGATCTTCCAAACCAGGATCAAACCCAGATCTCCCACACTGCAGGCAGATTCTTTACCAGCTGAGCCACCAGGGAAGCCCAAGAAGGAATATGAGTGTGTTACTATCCAACATGAGCCGTGTCTTTCCTCTTGGCTCCTGCCATCTTCTGAAAGGTATGAATTCTGACCTCATGCTGAAGGTGAAAGAAGGAATATAGTAATGTAGACAGAGAAGCTCTGGACCCACATGAATGTGAACCTCACCATGGGTGAAACCAACACAGGAACTCTGGGTTTGGGGGGCTGTGAGGCTTTCCTGTCACGCTGTCTTCTCTTGGTATTTCCTCCCCTTTCCTCTTCTTCCTCTTGTTCTTTCTCCTCCTCCTCTTCCTCTATCCTTAGACTTTTAGCTGAAGGCTCCAATCACTATGAAACAGGCCTTGCAGGTGGCTCACCCCTACATGGGTGAGCTCCATCAGAGACAGAGGGAGCCAGGAAGGGGGCAGGATCACACCCGGGAATAGAGAGAGCTTCTGCTCATCTCGCAACCTTTGCGAAGTACACCAACTAGTGGAGTGCAAGATGTGAATGCTCGTCACAGGCCATGTGGAAATGTAATTCAGACCCAGCCCGCGGAGGTCACAGTACGTTAGATTAATTTTTCTCCTGCTTTCCCTTACAAAGCTAATATTTACCTTACAAAAAAGTTCTTTAAAAAGAGATAAGTCAGTGTTTATTTGGCATTTGAAGGAGTTTTAATCCTAGTGACCCTGTTGGAAGTGTCTCTTTTTCCTTGGGATTCAGCCCAGGGAACAGTTTATTGATCCTTTACATCAGAAATAATTGTTCTGGGTTTGAAATCTATCAAGTATTGGAAATTCAAACCAAGCCATTTGCGAAGTTCTGTTTATTGAGAGTTATCAACTGAGAGAGTTGTTTGCTAATAGCATTCGTCAGCCTCCTCTGTGTGCCCTTAGATTGCAGGGCCCTTCTCTTATCTAGGTACCTCTGTTCTCATCAGCGGTGGTACCTGTCACTCTGCCAGGCCCCCAGGAGTTCTCTTTCCATCTTGACCCTTCTGCATCTTGCCTTTCCCTTCCATTTTCTGCTCTGTCTCGCCTGTCCCGTGTCGTCTGTCTCCTGTACTTCCTTCCAGTTTCCTGCCTCTTGCTTGCTTGGGTCTGTATCCATCCCTATCTGTCATCAACCAAGACCAACAAGCATTACCAAGCTGTTTCCTTCCACTGGGGGCTTCCCTGCTGGCTCAGTGGTAAAAAAAAAAAATCCACTTGCCAATGCAGAAGATGCAGGTTTGATCTCTGGGTCAGGAGGATCCCCTGGAGGAGGAAATGACAACCCATTCCAGTATTCTTGCCTGAAGAATTCCATGGCCAGAGGAGCCTGGTGGGCTACAGTCCAGGGGGTTGCAAAGAGCCAGACATGACTGAGCATGCATGCAGGCTCCTTCCATTAGAAGCCTCTGAAACGCTCTAAATCTGTTTTCAACGTGTTGCAATTTGACAGCATGACATTCTGAGTCATTAAAGTTTATCACTCATTTTTTTATTCATAGGCCTTTTTTTGGGGGCTTGAAACTTGTCTTTCACCGTCTACAGGGTGCTTTTAGGCACTAGATTGGGAGTTGATGGCAAGTTCCCTGTGCCTCTTCTCTGGCCCTCTGGGTTTTCTAGAGTGTGATCAGATGTTCTTAGCCCAGGGTTCTCCAGACTGGAACATCCTACTTTTATTGGGAAGCCTTCCTGCCTTTTGAGCACTTTCACAATCTTTTTGAGACTTTGTCAGCTCTGGGGTTTCCTGTAGGAGATAAAGGGCCAGATTAGAAATGCTTGGATAAAAATGATTGTAGGGACCTGGAGAGGCATGTGGGGAAGGGGGATGTTGGAGAGGTACCCTTTCCTCCACCTCTTCTTCCTCCTCCCTCCATTACATCTTTCCCATCAACTCCTGCAGCTTTGTTGACGCCAGTTCTTTAAAGTCACACGTGAACTTCTTGCCTGTGTGCTTCATTCCTCTTTTCTTCTAATTCTCTCAGCTCCAAACTCAGGAATGAGAATTTCCCTGACGAATTTTTCAGAAAACTCTCTTCAGCCCTCTTGCTGTTCCTTGCTAGCGACTCCCTGCCTTCTGGTTCATGAGAACCATCCAGAGAGCCAGTGTGTCATTTTTAAGAAACTTAGTTTGTAACAAGGCAAGAAATTAAGGACATCCCCCAATGGCAGTGTATCCAGGGGAGGGATGGAGAGGGTAAGATGATAAAGTGTCTGGGAACCATCTGTAGAGCAAGGTCTACAGAGCCAGGACACCTGTGTTGTGGGTTGGTTAGTGACAGAAACCTAAATCAAAGGGCTTAGGCAAAAACATGGGTGTTTGTTGGCTCCTGTAACTGGCCCCTGGCTGTTGGATCCAGAGCTTCAACAGCGTCACCAGGGTGCCCTCTCCCTTGACAGGCAGTATTGTCTAGAGGTCAGATGCTGACTGCATTTGGATCCTGGCCTCACTTTGGATAAGTTATGTGACCTTGGGTAAGTTATTTAACATCAATTTCCTCAATAGTAAAATGGAGATATGCTGTGACTATTAAATGAGCTAACATATGTAAAGTACTAAGATCTGTGTGGAACACATAGTAAAGATTATATAAGTGTAAGCGCTGCTGTAACAAAGCATCACAAACTGTGTGACGTAAAACAATAGGAGTATACAGTCTCTGGAGTTCTGGGGGCTAGAAGTCTGAAGTCAAGTTGTCAGCAGGGCCATGTTTGCACTGAAATCTATGGAGGAGTCCTCCCTTGCCTGTTCCTAGCTCCTAGCGGTTTGCTGGCCACCTCTGGGCTGCTGGGCTTGCAGTGCATCACCATAGTCTCCTGTCCTCTGAGGGCATCACAGGCATCGCCCCTGTGTGTCATCACAGCATTTCCCCTCTGTCCGTGTTTTCTCTTTGTCCAAATTTCCCCTTTTTATAAGGACACCAGTCATATTGATTAGGGCTCACTCAAATGTCCTCGTCTTAACTTAAATACCTCTGTAAGGACACTGTTTCCACACAAATCACATTCTGGGATACAGAGAATTAGTATAACATAATTTTGGGGCAAACACTACTCAGCCCCTGATAGCAGCTATTATTCCCCCCACCACCTCCCTCTGCTTCTCTCTCTCTCTCCCCCTTTCTCCTCATATCCTTTACTCTCCTCTGTGTTGGCTTCGTTCCCTGGCAGATTTTCCCTAGGCTTTGGCAGAGATGGTCACTGCAGTTCTGGGCTTAGAGTTCACTGTCTTCATCTTACATGATCTTTTCTAACAGTTTCAGCAAAAGTCCCTGATTGCCATTTTTTTTTTTTCCAGTTTCTTGGCACAGCATGCCAGATCTTAGCTCCCCAACCAGGGATTGAACCCATGCCCCTTGCAGTGGAAGCCCAGAGTCTTAACCACTAGACTTCCAGGGAAATCTCCTGTTTGCCTTCGATTATCTCACTTAGACCATGTAACCACTCTGGAGCCAGTCCCCATGAACAAGGGCACTGTAGTGCTCCCATTGGCTATCATTAGAGTCAGGGGCTGGGGTCAGGCCCCCTTAAGCTTCTAGGTTATGGGTTGGGCAGAGGTGGTAGCTCAGAATGAAGACCTGGGTCTTGCTTCCTGGAGAAGGGGTGCTGGGCAGGCAAGAGAAGTGGATGAATCTAAAACCTCCAAAGACCTTGGCTAAGAGCCTTGTTGTGCATGCTAAGTCATTTTAGTTATGTCCGACTCTTTGCAACACTGTGGACTGTAGCCCACCAGGCTCCTTTGTCCATGGAATTCTCCAGGCAAGAATACTGGAGTGGGTTTCCATGTCTTCCTCCAGGGGATCTTCCTGACCAAGAGATTGAACCCGTGCCTCTTTTGTCTCCTGCACTGAAGGCAGGTTCTTTACCACTTTATAGAACAGTTCAATTTCAGCTTCTTTAGCATTACTGGTCGAGGCGTAGACTTGAATTACTGTGATACTGAATGGTTTGCCTTGGAAACAAACAGAGATCATTCTGCTGTTTTGGAGATTGCATCCAAGTACTGCATTTGGGACTCTTTTGTTTACTATGATGGCCACTTCATTTCTTCTAAGAGATTCTTGCCCACAGTAGTAGCTATAATAGTCATCTGAGTTAAGTTCACCCATTCCAGTCCATTTTAGTTCACTGATTTCTAAAATATCGATGTTCACTCTTGTCATCTCCTATTTGACCACTTTCAATTTGCCTTGATTCAAGGTTCCTTTGCATCCCATTGCTCATAACATTCCAGGTTCCTTTGCAATATTGCTCTTTACAGCATCGGACTTTACTTCCATCACCAGTCACATCCACAACTGGGTGTTGTTTTTTGCTTTGGCTCTGTCTCTTCATTCTTTCTGGAGTTGTTTCTCCACTGATCTCCCATACCATATTGAGCACCTATCGATGTGGGGAGTTCATCTTTCAGTGTCCTATCTTTTTGCCTTTTCATGCTGTTCATGGGGTTCTCAAGGCAAGAATACTGAAGTGGTTTGCCATCTCCTTCTCCAGTGGACCACATTTTGTCAGAACTCTCCACCATGACCCGTCCATCTTGGGTGGCCCTACATGGCATGGCTCGTAGTATCATTGAATTAGACAAGGCTTTGGTCCATGTGATGAGTTTGGTCAGTTTTCTGTAATTGTGGTTTTCACTCTGTCTGCCCTCTAATGGAGAGGGATAAGAGGTTTATGGAAGCTTTCTGATGGGAGAGACTGACTGAGGGGGAAACTGGGTCTTGTTCTGATGGGTGGGGCCATGCTCAATAAATCTTTAATCCAATTTTCCATTGATGGGCAGGGCTGTGTTCCCTTCCTATTGTTTGACCTCAGGCCAAAGTATGGTGGAGGCTCCAGAGAGAAGAAATCCAGCTCCTCCCACCAGAACACCGCACAAGCTTCCCTAACCAAGAAACCTTGACAAGCCACCTGTACAAACCCACACACAGTGAGGAAATTCTGCAATAAAGAGAACTCCACAAACTGCCAGAATACGGAAAGGACACCCCAAACTCAGCAATATAAACAAGATGAAGAGACAGAGGAATACCCAGCAGGTAAATGGAACAGGATAAATGCCCACCAAACCAAACAAAAGAGGAAGAGATAGGGAATCTACCTGATAAAGAATTCCGAATAATGATAGTGACATTGATCCAAAATCTTGAAATCAAAATGGAATCACAGATAAATAGCCTGGAGACAAAGATTGAGAAGATGCAAGAAAGGTTTAACAAGAACCTAGAAGAAATAAAAAAGAGTCAATATATAATGAATAATGCAATAAATGAGATCAAAAACACTCTGGAGGCAACAAATAGTAGAATAACAGAGGCGGAAGATAGGATTAGTGAATTAGAAGATAGAATGGTAGAAATAAAGGAATCAGAGAGGAAAAAAGAGAAAATACTTGAGGAGATAATAGTTGAAAACTTCCCTAAAATGGGGAAGGAAATAATCACCCAAGTCCAAGAAACCCAGAGAGTCCCAAACAGGATAAACCCAAGGTGAAACACCCCAAGACACATATTAATCAAATTAACAAAGATCAAACACAAAGAACAAATATTAAAAGCAGCAAGGGAAAAACAACAAATAACACACAAGGGAATTCCCATAAGGATAACAGCTGATCTTTCAATAGAAACTCTTCAAGCCAGGAAGGAATGGCAAGACATACTTAAAGTGAGGAAAGAAATAACCTACAG